>NW_006921613.1:3510297-3535226 GCF_000298275.1 Orycteropus afer afer
AAAAAAAAAAAAAAATCAGAAAATAACAAATGTTGGTGAGGATGTGGGAAAATTGGAACCTCTATCCACTGATGGCAAAATAACAGAATCATATGGAAGATAGTGGGGCAGTTCCTCAAAAAAATATAACTACCATGTTGTTGTTGTTGTTGTTACGTTCTGTCAACTAACTCTGATTCACAGTGACCCTATGTACCAGAACGAAACAAAGTCTGGTCATTAGCCATCCTCACCATCCTTGCTATACTTGAATCCAATCCATCGCTGAAGCCACTGTATCAATCCATCTTGTTAAGGGTTTTCCCCTTTTTTGCTGACCTCCTACTTTACCATGCATGATATCCTTCTTCAGGGAACAGTCTCTTCTGACAATATAACCAAAGTAGGTGAGACAAAGTCTGGCCATTCTTGCCTCCAAGGAGCATTCTGGCTGCACTTCCTCCAGGACAGATTTGTTTGTTCTTCTGGCAGTCTATGGTATTTTCAGTATTATTCACCAACATCATAATTAAAAGGCATCAACTCTTCTTCAGTCTTCTTTATTCATTGTCCAACTTTGACATGCATGTGAGGAAACTGAAAATACCATGGCCTGGGTAAGGCACACCTTAGTCTTCAAGTGACATCTTTGCTTCTTAACACTTTAAAGAGGTCCTTTGTAGCAGATTTGCCCAGTGTAATAAGACATCTGATTTTTGACTGCTGCTTCAATGGGTGTTGATTGTGGATCCAAGTAAAATCAAGTCCCTGACAACTTCAATCTTTTCTCCATTTACTATGATGTTGGTTATTGGTTCAGTTGTGAGGATTTTTTTTTGTGTGTGTGTATGTGTGTGTGTGATTTGGGTGAAAATTTACAGAGCAAATTCACTTTCCAGACAGCAGTTCACATACACTTTGTCTCATGACATTGACTACAATTCACCACAATGCAACAGCTCCCCTCCCACTTCCTCCCAACAGTCACCTCTTCCCTGTGTCCATCCCTCCACACACCTCTGCCCCCTGAGCTGTCTCCCTGTGCATAAACAGTCCTTCTTTTGCCTGTGATTGTTCTCTCCAAGGAGTATATCTATCTCAGGTAAATGTTCAACTCCTATGCCTGTCTTTTGTTTGGCTGGAAGCCACAGATGTAGGTTCAATTCCAGACCTGAAGGGCAGCTAGGAGCCATAGTCTCAGTGGTTCTACCAGGCTCTATCAGATCAGCAAACCTGGTTCCTTTTTTGTTTTTTCCAAATGATTTTGAGTTTTGTTCCACATTGTGCTCCCTCTCTATCCAGGATCTCCTACATAGATCCCCCTCTGAGTGGTTGATAGTGGTAGCCAGGCACCATTTAGTTCTTTTGGTCTCATAGTCGTATAGGCTGCAGATCTCATGGTGTAGTCACTAGGACTAATTCTTTCCATGAATCTTTGGTTTTCTTCATTCTTCTTTGCTCTGGATTAGGAGAGACCCACTGTTGCATCTAGATGGCTTGCAAGCTTTTAAGATCACAGTCGCTACCAGTTGTGAGGATTTTTGTTTTCTTTATGTTGAGGTATAATCACTACTGAAAGTAGTTTTTGATCTTCATCAGTAAATTCTTCAAGTCATCTTCATTTTCAGCAAGTAAGGTTGTGTCATCTGTGTATCACAAGTTGTTAATGAGTCTTCCTCCAATTCTGATTCTATGTTCTTCTTCATATAGTCCATCTTCTCAGGTTATTTGGTCACTATACAGACTGAGTAAGTATGGTGAAAGGATACAACCCTGTAGCACACGCTTCCTGATTTAAAATCACACAGTATCTCTCTGTTTGAACAACAGTCTCTTGGTCAATGTACAGGTTCCTCATGAACAGAATTAAAGGTTCTGGAATTCTCATTTATTGCAATGTTATCCATAATTTGTTATGATCCACAGAGTCAAATGCTTTTTCACAGTCAATAAAACACAGGTAAACATCTTTCTGGTACTCTTTGCTTTCAGCCAAGATCCATCTGACATCAGCAATGATAATCCTCATTCCACATCCTCTTCTGAATCCAGCTTGCATTTCTGGAAGTTCCCTCTCAATGTACTGCTACAACCATTTTTGAATTATCTTGAGAAATTTTGTGTGTAATATTAATTATACTATTTGATAATTTCCACATACTGTTGAATCACCTTTCTTTAGAATGAGCACAAATATAGATCTCTTCCAGGTGGTTGGGCAGGTAGCTGTCTTCCAAATTTCTTGGCATAGATGAGTAAGCATTTCCAGCACTACAAATGTTTGTTGAACATCTCATCTCAATGGGTATTCTGTCAATTCCTGGAGACTTGTTTTCCATCAGTTCCTTCAATGCAGCTTGGACTTCTTTCAATACCATTGGTTCTTGGTCATATGATACCTACTAAAATTGTTGAACATCAATCAATTCTTTTGTTACAGTGACTGTGCATTCCTCCCACCTTCTTTTGATGCTTCCTGTATCACTCAATTGGTATCACTCAATATTTTGTCCATAGAATCCTTCAATATTGCAACTCGAGGTTTGAATTTTTTCCTAAGTTCTTTCAGCTTGAGAAATGCTGGATGAGTTCTTCCTTTTTCGTGTTCTAACTCTAGGTCTTTGCACATTTCATTATAATACTTTGCTTTGTCTTCTCAAGCTGCCCTTTGAAATATTATGTTCAGCTCTATTATATCATCATTTCTACCATTCACTTTAGCTACTCTCCATTCAAGAGCAAGTTTCAGAGTCTCTTCTGACATTCATTTTGGTCTTCTCTTCCTTTCCTGCCTTTTTAATGACTTTTGCTTTCTTCATGGATGATGTTCTTGATGTCATCCCACAACTCATCTATGTTTTCGTCACTGGTGTTCAATGCATCAAATCTATTCTTCACACAATCTCTAAATTCAGGTGGGATGTAATCAAGGTCATATTTTGTCTCTCATAGACTTGTTTTAATTTTCTTCAGCTTCAACTTGAACTTTCATAGGATTAATCGATAATTCACTCCACAATCAGCTTGTTTTCCTGACCTTGTTTTGACTGATGATATTGGCCTGAGATTCTCCATCGCTTCCTTCCACAGATGTAGTCAGTGGAAAGGTCCAGATGGAACATAGACATTGTTTATGTTATTGAAAAAAAGGTATTTGGAATGAGTAAGTCATTGATCTTTCACAATTGTATCACACAATCTCCAGCATCATTTCTATCACCAACCAAAAACCAAACTTATTGCTGTAGAGGCAGTCCCAACTCACAGCAACCTTCCATGGGTTTCTGAAGCAGTATCGCTATGGAAGTAGATTGCCCAACCCTCCCAAAGCCATATTTTCTAATTATCAATGATTCTTCTTTGTTTCCAAGTTTCTCATTCCAATCACCAGTAATCATCAATACATCTTGATTGCATGTTTTGTTAATTTCAGACTGTAGAAGTTGGTAAAAATCTTCATTTTCTTCACCTTTGGCTTTAGTGGTTGGTATGTAAATTTGAATAGTTAGTAAAACTGGTTTTCCTTTTTGCACATGGATATTATCCTATCACTGATGGCATTGTACTTCAGAATAGATCTTGAAACATTCTTTGTGACAATGAATGCGACATCATTCCTCTTCAATTTGTCATTCCTGGCATAGTAGGTCATATGATTGTCTGATTCAAAATGGCCAATACCAGTCGATTGCAGCTCACTAATGCCTAAGATATCAATCTTCACATGTTCCATTTAATTTTTGACAAATTCCAATTTTCCTGCATTCATACTTTGTATATTCCATGTTCCAATTATTAATAGATGTTTTCAGCTGTCTCTTCCCATTTTAAGTTGTGCTCCATCAGCATGGAGGTCCCAAAAGCTTTATTCCATTCACATCATTAAGGTCGACTCTACTTTGAGAAAGCAGTCCTTCCCCAGTTGTATTTTGAGTGCCTTCCAATCTGAGAGTCGCATCTTCTGGCACCATATCAGACAGTGTTTCAGGACTATTAATAAAGTTTTCCAGTACTATATCAGACAGTATTTCACAAGATTTTCACTGATCATTTTTTTTTTCTTCCTTTCTTCCCAGTCTGTCTTACTCTGGAAGCTCCATTAAAATCTGTCCACCATGGGCAACCCTGATGATATTTGAAATACCAGTGGCCTAGCCTCCAGCCTCACAGCAACATGCAAGCCCCCACAGTGTGACACATTGATAGATGAGTGGCGGGAGAACTACCTTATGACCCAGAAATTCCATTCCTAGGTATGTAACCAAAAGACTTGAAAGTAGAGACTCAAGAAGAGACTTGCATATCAGTGCTCACTGAAGCACTTATTCACAATAGCCAAAGGGTGGAAATAACCTAAATGACCATCAGGAGATGAATGGGTGTTGTTGTTGTTGTTGTTATGTGCCGTCGAGTCGCCCCGACTCATAGCGACCCCTCCTTGGGTTTCCGAGGCAGTACCACTACGGAAGTAGGATTGCCCAACCTTCCTTCCGAGGAGTGGCTGGTGGGTTTGAACCGCCAGCCGTCTGGTTAGCAGGCAAGTTTCTTAGCCACTATGCTACCAGAGCCTATGTATAATGGAATACTACTCAGCCAACAGGAGAAACTAGTCCTGATATATGCTATAATATGGATGAAACTTAAAAGAGGAGTTAATGGTGATGGAAAAATCACATTGGTGAAGGACAGAATTATTGTAATTTCTGTCAATAAGTTGTACACCTGTCAAAAGCTGAATTGGTAAAAGTTGAATTATAGATATATTTACAATGAGAAAAAAAAAGAAAGAAAGAAAAGAGTATTTCCTGAGACTGCTTATGTACAACCAAAATACCTTATGAGATTAGGCTCCTTGGTTTGGAGGTTTAGGGTCACGGTTTCATGGGAAATTCCAGTTAATCTGCCTAATAACATGTTTACTGTATTTTTATGCAAATGACATGCATGTTATATGGTTTCACCAAGGATGTAACTCCCTTGTGTATTATTTTCCTAGACCTGTTATGTGTGTTATATGTGTGAACATGTTATTTACATGGGTGTATTTCTGGTGAAAAAGTATAGTAATGCTTCTTTCCATTGCATAGTGCCTGGGATCTTAAAAGCTTGCAAGCAGCCATCCAAGGCACAACAATTGGTATATTCACTGGAGCAACAGAGGAAGGAGAGGCAGGAATACGGAATATGCGGCCAATTGACTCCATGAAAAATTGCCTCTTTTGCCATGAGACCACAACTGGATGGTGCCTTTCTACTATTACTGAACATTTTGTTCAAAGATTCCATAGAAGAATTCAGATCAAAAAAAGGACAATGTAAAACAGAATTTCAAATTCTCATGGACTGTATACTTTTTAGAGCCACGGGAGGTAGATAAACCCCTGAAATTACTGCCTTGAGATAATCTTTAAATCTTAAACCAAAAATATCCCCTGAAGTCATCTTAAAACTGAACAACAGTTTAGCTTAACAGGTCTCCCTTGAACATTATGCCCTTTTAAGAACTATGTCTATGGGATAAAATTGACAACAGCAACTCAAGAGATAGACAGGATCCTTAGAGGGCAGTGAGTTTGTGCTAATGAGGGAGGAACAACTCAGAGATAATAATGTAAATATTGTTGCACAACTCAAATGTAATCAGTGTCACTAACCTATACACATAGGAACTGTTGAATCAGTGTTTATTTTGCTGTGTATATTCTTAATAACAACAAGAAAATAAATAAAATTTCAATAAATAAATAAATAAAGCTCAGACTCCTTGATCTGGCATATAATATCTGATTCATCTAGTTTTATCTTCATCTCCTTATCCATTCCATCCCAATTCCCCAACTGACAGACAAGCTTATTCTATATTTTTGCTGAACAAAACTATTTGCTTTTCCACAAGTGCAATATGATCCCTTTTGCATTCAAGCTTTGTAGATACTGTTTTCTCTGTCTAGATTGCCATCTCCTATTTTATCCCTTCATCTTATTATCATTTATCTAATTATCACCTATTTTCCCTTCAGTGCTCAGATGAGCTCCTGATCTTTCTGATTACCCATGACAAATGTCTCAGAATGACACCTGAAGAGAATGAGAATATCACATCTAAGGAGACTGTTTTGAACAGGACATGATTTCACTGGCTGTTTAAGCAATAGTTCTGTATAGATAATTGATTTCAATAGAAGGAAACAAACCCTGAAACAGAGTTCCTAGTCTGTTTTCCACTCTGACATTGGTTGGGCATGGGACCAAGGGGAACAGACTCCACCTTGTCTATCCTCTTCTACCTGCAAAGGGGTTGACCAACAACACTGGTATCTATCACTGCCACACTGTGGATATCCTGGGCTTCTCACACTAAATACGAACAAACCCAGGCATTGTGACAACTAAAATTGCCCCTGAAAGGGTAGTACTGCCCCCCAATGGAGAATGATTGACTGGTGATATTCTAACTTTCCTTACTAATTTATCAGATTCCCTAGGTGTCATAGGTGGTTTGTGACTATGAACCTAAAGCTTGACATTCAAATGTATGCAGCAGAGCTATGGAAGAAAGCCCTGGTTGTCTGCTTCTGTAAAGATTGTTGATAATGTTGTTTGGTGCCATTGAGTTTATTTTCACTCATAGAGACCCCATGTGACAGACTATAATTGCCCTATAGATAAGGTTTCTCATCTTTGGGGGAACAGATCATCAGGTTTGCAGAGCAACTGGCACCTAACTTTGTACCACCAGAGAAAAACAAACAAACAAACAAACAAACAAAAAAAAACAACCTATGGAGCACTTCTACTCTAACACCAGGAGTCAGAAATGACTATAGGATTTTGTTTGTTTGCTTAACCATTCTATCATTTTTAAAAAAAAAAGGCCAAAACCAAACCAACCCCCTTGTCATCAAGTCAATTCCAACTCATAATGACCCTAAAGGACAGAGCAGAACTTCCTCATAGTTTCCAAGGCTATAAATCTTTATGGAAGTAGACTGTTACAACTTTCTTCTGAGGAACAGCTTGTGGGTTAGAACCACCAACTTTTCCATAAGCATCCAAGTGCTTAACCACTTGTACTCTTGTGCAAAAGCAGAGGCTTCTTAATTTGAACAGATTTTTATAACCATCTCTTTTGTTTGTTCCTGTAAGTTATTTTAGGAGATAAAGTAAATTGGATTCCTTTCTGAAATTTGAGTCCTTCTCATCAACCAGGGCCTATTATGATACATGAAATTTCATCACTGAATGCCATAGACTAGTGTTTGTTGCCACTGGTAATGCAGTATTGTGCATGTAATAGTATTTGCCTCTGTTGCCTATATCTTTTGTGCACATTTCTATAGGACATAGCATTTTTGAGGTTTTTGGTACATATTGCTAATTGCCCTCAAAACAGATTTTATTGATGTTCACTCACACTAGCAAAATATGAATGCATGCCTTCCCAGATTAGCACCAACACTGAATAGTATTATTCTGTTTTATTTTGGTTAAATGCACAAATATCAACAAAGATACTATTTTGTGTTTCTTTGGATAAAAGTGAGATTGAGCAACTTATCATGTATTTATTGGAGATTCATGATTCTGAATGAAATACCTGTTTATTCTATTTGCCTATTCTAAAGTTGGGGTATTTGTCCTTTACTTGTTGGTTTGTAAAACTTCATTTGTTTATCATTAGACACATAGTATCTATACCATATTCTAGATGCTATGCTATTGTTGGGGATGTAACTGAATTTATGATCAACGTAACTCTTCCAGTCTTCTTGATGTCCTTCTACCTTTGGCTCCTCATCCAATATCCTGGGCAATGTTTTAGGTTTTTCATTAAGTCAGCACTTCCAGCTACGTAATTTTATTTCAGTTATTGATTGCTGCTTTAAACACTATCCCTTTTATTATCTCTCCTGCTTTTGGGGGTTGACTCTGTTCAATAGTTCTTCTGAGGGTTTCCCTTGAGGTCTCTCACAACAATGCCATCTCAGGCTAGAGTCGGTTAGAGACTGAACGAGACCCTCATATGTCTGGCATCTCTCCCTTTCTACGTATATGTCTGGCATCTCTCCCTTTCTACGTATTCTCAGGGCCTGTCCTTCCACATGGCTTTTCTATATTGGCTCTTGAGGTGCTCTCACCAGAAAAATAATTTGACTCCTTGCCTAGTAACTTAGGCCTCCCCAAAGCACAAAAGTAGAAGCTTCCAGGAATTTTTAAGGCATAGGTCTAAAAGAAGCACAGTATCATTTATGCCATCATCTACTAGTGAAGCAGTCACAGGGCCAGCCCAAATTCAAGGGCAAGGGAAATAAACTGCATCTCTTGGTGGAAGGATAACAAAGAATTTGCTGCCATTTTTACTCTACCACAGATCCTAATGTTTTTAACCTCTGTTGAAAGTATTACTCCAAGTTTGTATTTTGTCTTTTAACATTGTTTATAATAGATTTGATAAGCAGATCATTTTAAATTACACACATTGAATTGATCAATCTTTTCCTTGATGATTCCAGGATACACACAGAATGCTGTTCTCATAAGAAAGTAACAAACAGATTAGACTGGTTTGTTTGGAGAGCAGAAGTGAATGGGTCAATGGAATAGATTATTAAAGGACTTTCATTTTACCTATAAAGTTTCAGTATTTTTTAAAGATAATGATTGTCTATGATTTTTTTAAATTATTCATTCTGAAAATACAAGAAGGAGAAGATGAAGAAGGAGAATGGCAGCAACAGCAGCAAAGTTGGAGGAAGAAGAAACTATACTGACAAAGAAAAGCTCTTTACCACACCAAAGTTTTCAAATATTTACTACTATTTACCTCTTGGAATTTTGTGGTATCTATTTTTTTTTTTTTTTTAGCTTCTAAATCTTTAACAGAGTTGGCACTTATTCTGTAAGTCATGAGTTAAGACCTAACATTATTTTTTGTAACTAAATGGTTAACTGATAACATAGGCTTACCTATTCATTTAATTATTTAATAAATATTTATTAAGACCTACTGTGTGATAAGTGCTTTGATAATCTCTGAGTGTACAGGCATGGAAAGACCTGTCCCGGGCATTGCCATCATAGAACATACAATAGTCTAGAGGAGGAAATAAGTAAATTAACAAATAAATATATAATTGCAATTTTGATGTATACCATAAAGAAAAAAACAAAGGTGGCCATAATAAGAAAACAGAGAGTAAAATAATGAAATAGAGATTTAGAACCACATATGACATGTAGTAGAAACAGAGTTGGTTGAAGAAAGAAAGAAGGTGGTTAGTGGATGAGAGTGAGCAAGTGGGAGATGACCTGTGATTTTTTTTCTGAAGACAGAAAGTCAAGAATGGAGAAGGGTTTTTAATTATGCATCGACTGAGCTGGATCCAATTAAAAGAGCTAAGACATGAAAAATAATCCAAAGGAAAAAACTGCTTAGGATAGTAACTAGAGTTCATCTCAAAATGATAACATCTTACAGAGATGCTGAAAACAATGCTAAGTGAAAAGCAAATGATTTCTATGTCATGTACTCACTTTGTTTTTTGTACATTATCCTTCATTAGGTTAGAATATTAGAAAGGCAGTTCATCAAAGAAGCACTATCCTAGTATGTCATTATTGCTGTTACAAACTGGAGTGTAGTTCTAGTTCTTGAGTTGATTTTCTCAGGATAAGAAATACAGTTGTAGGATACTGACTACAGACGACTCTGTTCCTTGACCTTTTCTGAGAGGTTATTATAATTTAGTTCTGAGAATTAACCTTCTATGTCAGATTGTGCCAAAATCTATGGGACAGTTTTTCTTCTGGAAACTTTCATTTGCTGATGATTAAGTAGACAATGTTGCAGTCATTTATACAGATAGCTGAACAGAATTCACTAGGAGACTGCAAAATCCAAACTACATCTCAATCACTCATTCTAGTCCATGGTCTCACATAGTTATTCTGCTCTTACATGAAGCATGAAAAATACTTAGGTTTGCTCACTGTTACTGTAGCAATTCCAAATTGCATCAATGTTTACCTTTGTTTTAACATTAAAAAGCTTATCATTTAAAATATACATTGACTTTTCTTTTCTCAATTTATTTTTGGTATAGACACTTCCAAAACATGAAGAAGACATGAATTTGAACTTGAAATCAGCTACTTGAAAAATAACCTGTCTAAATGTTGCTTTTCACCTAAAATATTATATTACAGGGCTGGTCAATGGCATGGCTATAATCAAGAATCTGCCATCATTTTTCTGAACTCACATTTTCACAGGCTTACAACTTCTCTAAAAGTCATCAGGAATCTTCAATCCCACTACAAATTCAGGAAAGTAACACACACTTGTACACACATATACACACATTTATGTACTATTGATTATCTATAAATTTTCATTTCTAACCCAAATGCTTTTCCAAATATGTATTTATGAAAACATGAAGTCTTTGATTTGAGAAATACTCAAGATATTATTAACAAGAACTCAGTCTTCACTGAGGTGGTGTGAGGTGGTCGGAAATCACAGAGTTACAATGTTTATATTTTGGCCCAGCTCTGTCCTAAGGAAATTCACCTTAAGTGAATTCTTTACCTTCTTAAGGCTTCTATTCTCTCAGCTAAAATGTATTGTTGGATTTGACAATGTTTAAAAATGATATAATTTTTATAGTTAGAATTTTAGCCTAACAGCATAAATATTAAAAGTCTCTATTTTCCTCCCACTTAAAGATTGGAAGGATGTTTTTTCAGTCTTTACAGGTCTTCACTATTGTCAGGCTTATTTTTCTAATCTTACAATTACATAATGTTTGTTTGGAGGATTACATTCTAGTGAAAGAATGCATGTGAAATATCAACAGTGAAGGATAAATTCTTATTTTGTATTACTGGCTTTAGTTGCAAACAACCTAGACTCAGTTTAGAAATTTTAGCAGGAAAAAAAATTATCAAAATACATTGTGAGCACTACCAAGGACAAGAAGTAACAGCTTAGAACTTCTACCAATAGAAGAAAGAATACCACTGTTACTGGGCATGAGCAACAAAATTCTCAGGCCTACTACTGGGCAAGGAACCCTACTATAGGAACTGTTTCCTGCTTCGTCTGGCAGTGGTCAATTTTGGATGAATTTGACAAGGTACCTACTTTGTAATATTGATGTTAATTTATGTCTAATATAGGTACATCTGCTTGGTTAGCTTCGATTATGTATCTGAACTAACTGGCTTCAAAGAAAGCTGGAAAAGACAGTTTCTGTCTTCTCTCTTGAGAACGTAGAAGTGAGCAAAGTAGAAAATTTCTCCAAAATAGGAAGCATATTTCAAGAGCTTAAGAAGTATAAAAGAAGAAAAAAAATTCCAGTATAATCTTCTCATAGCAAATTTTAATTAGAGTGAATTTTATTTACTAATTTCTTATACTTAAATATCAGCTGCTATTATTATTATTATTATTATTGCAAGTGTGATGGATTTAAACATTGCTTCTCTGGCAGTGTAGTGCCTAAGGCACTTGACTGCTAACCAGAAGGCTGGCGGTCCAAACCCACCAGCCACTCCTTGGAAGGAAGGTTGGGCAATCTACGTCCATAGTGATACCACCTTGGAAACCCAAGGAGGGGTCGCTATGATTCGGGTATGACTGGATGGCACATAACAGAAACAACTCTATCCAAGGTAGTTGATTTGATAGGGGTTTATCCCAGGCGCTATATGGTAGCAAGTCCCTGAATGGCACAAATGTTTAGCTGCTCAACTACTACCTGAAAGATTGGTTGTTCGAACCTACCCAGAGGCAGCTCAAAAGATAGGTCTGGTGATCTGCTTCTGAAAGGTCATAGTCTTGAAAATCCTATGGAGTACAGTTCTATTCTGACACACAGGAGGATTCCCTAAGTTGGAACTGACTGACAGCAACTAACAACAACAACACATGCTAACAATGACTGGGTTTCTTTGAATAGGATATCAATGTTTGGTGCCATCGGGTCAATTTCAACTCATTTTGACTTCATTATAAGTTAACTATTCAGACTGTGTTTGATCATGCTATGTGAAAATATTGCTGTCTCTGCCCCAGTAGTAAGAAACTTCACACACTGGAAAATAAACAAAATGTATATGATACTTTCTAAACAATCTCTGTATTTCAGGAAATAGGTCAATATGTGAGCTTGGAATATCCATTATGTTGAAATGTTATTAATTTTTCTGTTATTAAAAGGAGGCTGTTTTGGTTACCTAGTACCGCTCTGACAAGAATATACCACAAATGGGTTAGCTTTAACAAACAGGAGTTTATTCTCTTACGGTTTGGAGGCTTTAAGTCCAAGTTCAAAATGCCAGGTTCTAGGGGCTGGGTGAAAGCCCCTCAACCTTGGGTTGCAGCTCTGCCTCCTGTTCCTGGCCCACTAAAGCTGGAGGCTTTTCTTCACTCAGCTGTTGGCTGCTGAGGCTGACAAGCCCAAGGCTGACAAATAAAAAGGCACAGTACCAATGTTAACCAAACCACACAGAAGGCCATTAATTTAAGTCCATTAGAAGTCCTAAGGTTGGCAGAACATGGCAGGCTGCTGAACAAAGACACAGCCATATGTAGGATTTAAGTGCGCCATAAGCTGGAGACCATTCTCAAAGCTGTTTCTTACATATGGGAAGCAGATCATATATCCAATGGCAGCGACTCAGCTACTCTCAGTAGATGCCACCATGGATTGATTACCAGTCTCATCATGGGGAATACTACATCCAGCTGCCCAGCCACTAAATCAGGCCTACCCAAGGTGACACACAAACTTTGCCACCACAGAGGCCTTTTCAGAAATCTTGCTATAGAGCCTCCAATTTAATTTTGGACTACTTTTGAAGAATAACATTAAGTGAGCATTTAATAGCCTCTTCTTAGTGTAGAAGGAGCTCTGGTGACTCAGTGGTTAAAGCCATTAGCTGCTAAACCAAAGGTCAGTTGTTCAAATTCACCAGCCACTCAATGCAAGAAAGATGAGGCACTTTGCTTCCATAAAGATTTACATCCTTGGAAACCCTATGTTGATGCTAGGTGCCATCGAGTTGGTTCCGATTCATAGCAACCCTACATATAACAAAATGAGACACTGCCCGGTCCTGTGCCATCCTTGTAATCTTTGCTATGCTTGAGCCCATCATTGCAGTCACTGTTTCAATCCATCTCATTGAAGGTCTTCCCCTTTTCTGCTGATCTTCTACTTTACCAAACATGAAACCTTTCTACAGGGACTGGTCCTTCTGACAACATGACCAGAGAATGTGAGAAGTCTGGCCATTCTTGCTTCCAAGGAGCATTCCAGCTATATTCTAAGACAGATTTTTTTTTCTTCTTCTAGAAGTCCATGGTGTTTTCAACATTTTTCATGAATGTTGTTGCTGTTGCTGTTATGTGCCGTCGAGTCAGACCCGACTCATAGAGACCCCTCCTTGGGTTTCTGAGGCAGTATCACTATGGAAATAGATTGCCCAACCTTTCTTCTGAGGAGTGACTATGTTCAAATGCATCAATTTTTCTTTACTCTTCCTTATTCTTTGTCCAGCTTTCACCTACATATTAGGCTACTGAAAATGCCAGAGCTTGGGTCAGGCACACTTTAGTCTTCAAAGTAAAGCTGAGAGAGAGAGAGAGAGACAGAGAAATAGAGAGAGAGAGAAAGAACTTTATCTTAGGAAAATGGCTCACACAGTTATAGAGGCTGGCAAGTCCCAAGTTCCTGGTTCAAACATCAAGCTGGAGGCTTTTCCCAACTCACGCAGCTGCAGGAGCTGGTGAGCTAAAGATTGGCAGGTAGGCAGGTAGTATAACAGCTATTGACTTTGACGGATGATGAATCTGTGATCACTAGGCAGAAGAGTGGATTGTTCGCTCACGGACAGCTGCAGGTGGCACAACAGGATCCAGATACACAGAAGGTTTCCAAATTTTCCCAGGACCTCCTTATATGTATATATATATATATATATATATATAAATATGTAGGAAGCAGGCCACAGCCCTAAGGAAACTCCCTCTCAACACTTTGGCTGCTTGAAGCATATACATCAGATCTCATCATAGGAATAACCATATCACAACTACTTAAACCATGCAGAAGTATGGCCTAGCCAAGTTGACACACAACCACAACCATCATAATTGGGGAAGAGCTGCCTCTTCAAAGCAGAATCAGCCTTAATGACATGGATGAAGTAAAGCTTTCAGGACCTTCATTTGCTGATGTGGCACAATTCCAAGTGAGAAGAAACAGCTGCAAACATTTATTAATATTTGAAATGTGGAGTGTATGAAATATACATATATATGTATACATACATGTATACATATATATACACACACAGATATATATACATGTATATACATATACATAAACATATATACATATACATACATGTATATATACACACACACACACACATATTCTTTTTCTTTTCACTTTTTAAAGTATTTCTTTAAATATTTCATTTCATTTATTGCCTTTCTTCTTCTTTTTTTTTTCTTTCTCTTTTTGGTGCTTGTTCCTGTGTGTATATATGTATTACATATATGTATATATACACATTTTTTTAGGAAAACGGGAAGTTGTCAAAAATGAAATGGAATGCATTAGATAGAACTCCTAGGCATTAGTGAGCTGAAAAGGACCAGTATTGGCCATTGTGAATGAGAAAACCATACACTCTACTATGCTGGGAATGAAAAATTGAAGAGGGATGGTATCACATTCATTGTCAAAAAGAATATTATGGAGCTCCAGTAAGATGGTGGAATAGGCAGATAAACTACACAGATCCTCTTCAACAAAGAAAAGAGAAACCAATTTACACAGATACAGAAGATAACCCTGGAGCCTTGAGCTTTGAAAGGAAGGATATAGAAGTGGACTAAACTCCAACTAATAGAAGAACCTGCATGAAAATACTGAATAAGGACACAAATGGAGCTGCAGACTATTGGCAATAAGGACAGCACAGACAGTTTGGATATTTCCATGTGGTGTTAGGACTTAAGAATTAATCTATAAATCAGCCCTGCTTGCCAAGGGCTTCAAGGAGGACTACATTGGTGGCTGCTGATGACTACGAAGGGAAACACCAAAGAAGGAGACAAACTGAGTTTTGGAGTTTTAGCTGTCCATTTTGAATGTTTACAAGCAATTCAACCATCTTAGATATTTAAAGTGACAGTATTCTCTCAGATTCCAGGGACCTCAGAGTAGGCTCCACTCGCCAAAGACAGCATGAGCATAGTGGAGGCTGAGGACTGGAAAGGTTCTAGTTCTTGGATTTTTCTCTCATCCTTTTTCCTGGTTTGCATTTTTGTCTTTCCTGTGGTTCTCCCCATCTCTTGTTCTTTTTGGATTTCTCCCATTTTTTCCTTTATTATTCTCTTACACTACCTCTTTTCTTTTATTTTCCCCTCTGCAAATATTATGATTTTTTTTCTCTCTCTTTTTCTACTCCTATTTCTTTTCACTTTTTAAAGTATTTCTTTAAATATTTCATCTCATTTATTGCCGTTCCTCTTTTTTTTTTTTCTTTCTCTTTTTGGTAATTGTTCTTGTGTGTTTATTCAGTGTGTGGTTTTTGTCCTCTTACTTTTACTTTTTTGGTATTTTTTTTTTTATTATTGTTGTTTTTCTCTAACTGAGTGGGAGACAGCAACTATGCCCATATGACCGAAACATACCCACACCTCCTGCAGCCCCAACTACTGAGTGAGGGCCATCACTTGATTGTGCACCAACTGTCCAATGACACATGATAGCCAATATGAGCCTAACTCACCCTTAACTGCTCTTCACAAACAGTTAACAGAGATCTGTGCAGCCACTCTCATACTCTATCACACACACCAGAAGACAGGTGGTAAGTGAATAAGTGCTGCCAACTCTTGAACAGAGTAGTGTGCTCCTCTGTTCTGTCCTGCTTACTCAGATACATTCAAACAAACAAAGAAAACAAAAATCCTGGGTGAATCATTCCAACACACAATCACCAATGAAATATAAACACAACAATGTCACAATGTCTCAGAGACAACAGAACATCACAATCCACACAAAGAACCAACATAAAGCAGTAGAAACAAGGGAACAGGATATAGACTCAGAACACATCCTGAGGAAACAGCAGCACTGAAACTCACTAATAAAGATTTCAAAAGAATTATATTTAGGTACCTGCAACGAATTGAGAGACAGATCAAGGAAAACACTGACAAAATTAAGGAAAACACAGACAAAACCCTAGAAAATTTTCAGAAGACAATACAAGAACAAAATGACAAAATATATGAAAAATCAGAAATGAAACAAAATCTACAGATAGAAATACAGAAGATTAATTTTAAATTTGCAGAAAGAGATAACACATTGAAAAGGCAAGGGAGTAGCACTGAATAAATGGAAGACAGAATTAATGAGACTGAAGACAAATACATCAATATTTCTTTGGAAAGGGATCAATCAGAAAAAAAGATCAAAACAAAAAGAAGAAAGCCAAAAGGAATAACCTACATGTAATCAGAATTCCAGAAGCTCTGGTGGTGAAGTGCCTAAGGCATTTGGTAACCAGAAGGCTGGAAATTCAAACCCACCAGCCACTCCTTAGAAGGAAGACTGGGAAATCTACTTCCATAGAAATACCACCCTGGAAATCCAAGGAGGGGTTGCTATGAATTGAATCTACTAAACAGCATTGAGTTTGTTTTTTAATTGGAATTCCAGAATAGGAAGAGACCAATAAAACCACAAAGAAAATACTGGAAGATTTGTTAGAAGAGAATTTCCCTGATATAATGAAAGATATGAACATATCCATGGAACATATCCAAGTCCAACAAACCCCAAACAGGATAGACCCCAAAAGAAAATCACTGAGCTATATCACCAAACTCACCAATAACAAAGACAAAGAAAGAATCCTGAAAGCAACATGGGAAAAACAAAAAATCACTTACAAAGGGCAACCTATAAGACTCACCTCTAATTTTTCAGCAGAAACCATGCAGTCAAGAAGCAATGGGATGGTATATATAAAACCCTGAAACAGAAAAATTTTCAACCAAAAACTATATAAGCCAATTATATACCCAGCAAAATTGTCCTTCAAATGTGATGGTGAAATTAGGATATTCCAAGATAAGCAGAAATTAAAGGAATTTGTTAAAACCAGACCAACATTACAAGAAATGCTAAAAGGAGTTGTTTGGACACACACATGATGACATAACCCAGAAATCAACACAGTTATGGAAGTATCAAAGTAAAATAAACTTACAAGATTGTAAAGAGGGAATCAGAATCAGAGACATCAAATTGCAAATGAGTACAACTACAAAAAAAAAAAGAGGAAAAAATAGTGTAGTTATGGAACTTCTTAATTGTAAGGAAGTCAAGACAATTGCAAGATAGAACAGACTATTCTAAACTTGGGAAGAAAATTATAAATCACAGGGTAACCTCAAAGAAAAATAATAAACCTTCTCATCACAATAAAAAAGAGGACAAGAACAAATATTTAGAAAATACTAAAACAACAGCAATGAAGGAAATGATTACATGATTCATAAACAAAATGAGCTCAGTACAGAAAATTGTACAGAACAAAGAAACCAGGAACACCATGAAAAAACACATAACAAGGTGATAGCACAAATTCATACTTGTCAATAATTACACTCAATTTAATGGATTAAATGCACCACTCAAGAGACTGAGAGTTGCACACTGGATAAGAAAACATAATCCATTAATATGCTGTCTATAAGAAACACACTTTAGAGAAAAAGACAAAAATAGACTAAATATCAAAGGTTGGAAAAAGATATATCAAGCAAATGGCAACCATAAAACAGCAGGAGTGGCAATATTAATTTCTGATAAAATTGACTTTAAGACAAAAACCACAGTAGGAGACAAGGAAGGACATTATATAATGATTAAAGGATCAATTGAACAAGAGGACATAACCATAATAAATATCTATGGACCCAATGAAAGAGCCCCAAAATACATAAATCAGACTTTAACAGAATTGAAAAGACAAATAGATGACTGCACAGTCAGAGTTGTTGTTGTTATATGCCGTCGAGTCGGCCCCAACTCATAGTGACCCCTCCTTGGGTTTCCGAGGCAGCATCACTACGGAAGTAGGATTGCCCAACCTTCCTTCCGAGGAGTGGCTGGTGGGTTTGAACCACCAGCCTTCTGGTAAGCAGTCAAGTGCCTTAGGCACTATGCTACCAGGGTTGTTGTTGTTTTGTTTGCCGTCAAGTCAGCCCCGACTCATAGCGACCCCTCCTTGGGTTTCCGAGGCAGTATCACTACGGAAGTAGGATTGCCCAACCTTCCTTCCGAGGAGTGGCTGGTGGGTTTGAACCACCAGCCTTCTGGTAAGCAGTCAAGTGCCTTAGGCACTATGCTACCAGAGCTCTACACCACTTTCAATCAAAGATAAAAGAACTGGAAAGTAACTCAACAAAGATGCAGAAGAACTAAACAATACAATCTACCAACTTGACCTTATAGACATCTACACAGCACTTCACCCAACAACAGCACATTATATACATTCTTTTCCAGTGCACATTGAACATTCTCCATGGTAGACCATATGTTAGGCCATAAAGCAAGCCTTTACAAATTTAAAAACATTGAAATACTGCAAAGCATCTTCTCAGATCGCAATGCTATAAAATTAGACATCAACAATAGGAATATCAACATAAAAAGAGAAAACACATGGAAACTGAATAATGTCCTCCTTAAAAATGATTAGGTAATAGGAGAAATGAAAAATGAAATTAAAAAATTCCTTGAATCAAATGAGAATGTAAACACAACATACCAAAATCTTGGGACACAGCAAAAGCAGAGTGTAGAGGCCAATTTATAACAATAAATGCACACATCAAAAAAGAAGAAAAAGCCAAAATCAATACTTTAAACCAACATCTCCAACAATTAGAAAAAGAACAGCAAGAAAAGCCTACAGCCACCAGAAGAAAGGAAATAATAAAGATTTGAGTAGAAATCAAAGAAACAGAAAATAGACAATAGAAAAAATCAACAAGATAGAAGTGGGTTTTTTTTTTAAAGATTAATAAAATTGACAAACCACTGGCAAATTTAACAAAGGAAAAGAGGGAGAGAATACAAATAACATGAATAAGAAATGAACTGGGTGACATTACAACAGAACAACTGAATTAAAAAAGATAATATCAGGATACTATGAAGAACCATACACCAACAAATTTGAAAATCTAGAAAAAATGGACAGATTTCTAGAAACATATGACTTACCTAAACTAACACAGATTTAAGTGGAAAAGTTGGACAGACCCATAACAAAAGAAAAAACTGAAAAAGTCATAAAAAAATTAGCAGAAAAAAAAAAAAGCCCTGGCCTAGATGGTTTCACCAGAGAATTCTACCAAATGTTCAAAGGACACCAACGCTAGTCAAACTATTGCAGAACATAGAAGAGGATGGAATCCTCCCAAATTCATTTTATGAAACAAGCGTAACTTTGATACCAAAACCAGGCAAAGCATTATTAAAAGGGAAACTACAGACCAATATCCCTCATGAATATAGATGCAAAAGGCTTCAACAACATCCTAGCCAACAGATTCCAAAAAGATATAGAAAACATAATTTATTATGACCAAGTGGGGTTCATATCAGGTATGCAAGGATGGTTCAACTTAGAAAAGCAATCAATATCATCCATTACATAAATAAAACAAAGGAAAAGAACCACATGATCATATGAATCGATGCAGAAGAGGCATTTGATAAAATCCAACATCCATTCCTGATCAAAACTCTCAGCCAAATAGGAATAGAAGGGACATTCCTCAACATAATAAAGGGCATCTATGCAAAACCAACCGCCAACATTTCTCTCAAATGGAGAGAGTCTGAAATCATTCCCCTTGCAAACAGGAACCAGATAAGGATGCCCTCTATCACCATTTCTATTCAACATTGTATTGGAAGTCCCAGCCAAGGCAATACAGCAAGAGAGGGAAACAAAGGCATCCAGATTGGTAGGGAAGAAGTCAAATTATCCCTATTTGCTGATGATATGATCCTATACATAGAAAACCCAAGAGACTCATCAAAGAAACTACTGGAACTAATTGAGAGATTTAGCATAATGCTGGGATACAAATTCAACATACAAAAATCACTTGGATTCCTCTACACCAGCAAAAAGATTGCTGAAAAGGAAATCAATATAATTTACTATAGCTACAAAAATAACAAAATACTTGGGAATAAATCTTACCAGCGACACAAAAGACCTGTACAAAGAAAACTACAAAACACAACTTCAAGAAACCATAAGAGAGTTACATATATGGGAGAACATACCATGCTCGTGGATAGGAAGATTAAACTTTGTGAAAATGTCAATACTATCCAAAGCAATCTATATATTCAATGCAGTCCCAATCCAGATCCCATCAACATTCTTTGAGGACGTGGAAAAACCAATCACTAATTTTATTTGGAAAGGAAAGAGACCTCAGATAAGCAAAGCACAATTGAAAAAGAACAAAGTAAGAGGTCTCACACTCCTTGATCTCAAAACATACTACACAGCCACAGTACTCAAAACAGCCTGGTATTGGTACAATAACAGACACATAGACCAAAGGAATAGAATTGAGAACCCAGAAATTGATCCATTAACCTATCTTCACAAAGGACTGAAATTCCTTAAATGGAGAAGAGATTATTTAACAAATAGTGCTGGCAAAATTGGATATACATTTGCAGAATAATGAAACAAGATCTGTACCTCACCACATACATAAAAACTAACTCCAGATGGATCAAAGACTTAAATGTGAAACCTAAAACTATAAAGTTCCTCAAGGAAAAAATTGGGGAAAATTTGAAACTCAAAACTCACTACCATGGAGTTGATCTCGACTCATAGCTGCCCTCCTTGAGTTTCTGGGGTGGTATCTCTGCAGAAGTAGATTGCCTAATCTTCCTTCCCAGGAGTGGCTGGTGGGTTTGAACTCTTAGCCTTCTGGTTAGCAGTCAAATGCCTTAGGCACTACCCTTATATATGGCAGAAATAGACGATCAAGCATAATCCAAAATGCACAAATAGCAGAACATAAAATAGATGAATGGGACTTTTTAAAAATTAAATTTTTATGTGCTTCAAAAGACTTCTCCAAAAGAGTAAAAACAGAACCTATAGATCGGGAACAAATATTTGGCAACAACATATCTGACAAGGGACTTCTCTCTCAAATTTATAGAAAACTCCAACATCTCAACATGAAAAAGACAAACAATCCAATTAGAAAACAAGTAGAAGACATGAATAGACATTTCACCAAAGAGGATATTCAGGTGGCCAACAAACACATGAAGAAATGTTCACAATTATTAGCCATTAGAGAGATGCAAATCAAAACAACAATGAGATACCATCTGGCTCCAGCACTAATAGCAAAGTTCAACAAGACAGAAAATAACAAATATTTGCAAGCATATGGAGAGATTATGACTCTCCTACACTGCTGGTGAGACTATAAAATGATACAACCACTATGAAAAGCAGTATGGTGATTCTTTAAAAAGTTGGAACTGCAAACGCCATTTGACCCAGTAATCCCATTAGTAGGTGTATATCCTAAAGAAGTGAGAGCTAGGACAAGAAGAGATATACGCACACCCAAGTTCATTGCAGCCATATTTACAATAGCCAAAAGATGGAAACAACCTAGGTGCCCATCAACAGAAGAATGGATAACCAAACTATGGTATATATACACAATGGAATACTATGTAACACTAAAGAGTAATACAGAGTCTATGAAACACTGCATAATGTGGATGAACTTGGAGGATATATGCTGATTGAAATAAGTCAATCACAGAAGGACAGATATTGTATTAGTTCACTATTGTGAAAAGTCAAGGAAAAGTTTACATATGGAAGGAAGTTTTCTTTGTTGGTTACCAGAGGAGGGGAGGGAACACTGCTAGGTAGGTAGAGACAAGTATTAATTTGGGTGAAAGGAAGGGCAATAGACCAAATGTAAGTGATCAATACAGTGGAACTGAGGAAGAAGAAGACATAGAGAGGTATATGGGAGATACAGACAACAAAGATTAACCCTTCTGCACATATAGCACTGAGTTGACAGTGATTACAAACATTGATCTATGGGTGGATAGATGGGTAGACATGCTGAACAATCAGGTATGTCTAGGCAGGAAGGAATGTGCCCATGACCATGTACAGGGTTGCCAGATGATATTTCTAGAAGTGTATTTGTATGTTCTATAAGAATGTCCAGGTATATAGTAGAGCTGACAAGGGACAAGGCTATCATGAGTTCTTGGTCACAGCAAGCTACCCAGAGGGAGCAAGTAGTTGGATCTGTGGGCTCGGGACCATGAGCCCATGGGATACCCAGTTCAATTGGCATAACATACTACACAAAAACATTGTTCCACATCTTACTTTGCCTTGGCTAGGACTTGGAACTTAAAAATATGCAAGCAGCCATCTAGTTGCAATGATGGGCCTCTCCTTGTCCAGAGAAAAGAGGAATGAAGAAAACCAAAGAAGCATGGAAACAATTAGTCCAAGGGACTGAAAGACTTTGTGATCCTCAGCTTATATGACTATGAGACCAGAAGAACTAGATGGTGCTTGGCTACCATTGTCAACCACTTGGAGGGGGATCTA
Source organism: Orycteropus afer afer (assembly GCF_000298275.1). Lineage (NCBI taxonomy): Eukaryota > Metazoa > Chordata > Mammalia > Tubulidentata > Orycteropodidae > Orycteropus > Orycteropus afer. The sequence continues at coordinate 3,533,032 of NW_006921613.1, forward strand.
CGTAGGAAATCCTGGATAGAATGAGAGAACAACGTGGAAAAAAAAACTTCAAAATCATATTTAAAAAAAAAAAAAAGACCAGGCTCGCTGGTCTGATTGAGCCTGGTGAAACCACTGAGACTATGGCCCCTAGCTGCTCTTCAGGTCTGGAAATGAACTCCTGTGGCTTCCAGCCAAATAAAAGACTAGCATATGGGCTGAACATTTACATTAGGTAGATACACTCCTTGGAAAGATCAATCATGGGAGAACAGAAGTGCAGTGTATGCACAGGGAGACAGCTCAGGGAGTGGGATTGCATGGAGGGAAGGGACACAAGGAAGAGGTAACTATGGGGAGGAAGTGGGAAGAGAGCTATTACATTGTGGGAGATTTCAGTCAATGTCATGAGACAAAATGTATACGAAATGCTGTATGGAAAATGAAATTTCTCTGTAAATGTTCACCCAAATCACAATAAAAATTTAAAAAAAGAAAAAAAAAAAAGGAATGTTACAAGATCTATCCTGAAGTGCAATGCTGTCAACGATAGGATAATATCAATATGCTTAAAAGTAAGACCAGTTAAACTACTATTATTCAAATTTACACACCAACCACTAAAGCCAAAGATGAAGATATTGAAGACTTTTACCAACTTCTTAAGTCTGAAATTGACCAAACATGCAGCCAATTGACAATTATTAGGGATTGGAATGCAAAACCAAAAACCCACTGCCACTGAGTTGATTTCCAATGATAGCACCCCCACAGGGTTTCCAAGGCAAGAAATCTTTATGGAAGTAGATTGCTTCATTTTCCTCCCATGAAACAGTTGATGGGTTTGAGCCAACGACCTTCTGGTTAACAGCCAAATGCCTTACCTTGGAATGTAAAAGTAGGAAACAAGGATAAAGTATTGGTATTTGGAAAACACAGCCTTGGTGAAAGAAATGATGTTGGAAACTGCATGGCAGGGTTTTCCAGATAAACAACTTATTCATTGTAAATACCTTTTCCCAACAATATAAATGGCAACTATACACACTAACCATCGCAGATGGCATACACAAGAATCAAATTGACTACATCTATGGAAGAATGTGATAGAGAAGCTTAATTATATCAGTCAGAACAAGGCCAGGAGCTGACTGTAGAATAGACCATAAGTTGCTCATATGCAAGTTCAAATTGAAGCTGAAGAAAATTAAAAACAGCCCACCAGGGCCCAAATATGACCTTGATTATATCCCACCTGTATTTAGAGACCATATGAAGAAGAGATTTGATGCACTGACAACCAATGGCCAAGGACTAGATGAGTTGTGGGATGACATCAAGAACATCATACATGAAAACAACAAAAGGTCAATAAAAAGACAGGAAATAAAAAAGGCTAAAATGGATATCAGAAGAGACTCTGAAACATACTTTTAAATGGATAGTAGCTAAAATGAATGGGAGAAAGGATGAAATAAAAGAATTGAACAAATTTCAAAGGGGCAGCTTGAGAAAACAAAGAAAAGTATTATAATGAAATGTGTAGAGACCTGGAGTTAGAAAATCAAAAGGGAAGAACACACATGACATTTCTCATGCTGAAAGAACAAAAGAAAAAAATGAGGCCTTGAGTTGCAATATTCAAGGATTCTATAGGCAAAATATTGAACGATGCAGGAAGCCTCAAAACAACATGAAAGTAATACACAGAGTCATTGTACTTAAAATAACTGGTCGACATTCAACCATTTTAGGAGGTAGCATATGATTAAAAACTGATGGTATTAAGGAAGAAACCCAAGCTTTACTGAAGGAACTGGTGAAAAACAAGGTTTTTCATGAATTGAGGGAATACTTACTGAGATGTTTCCACAAACTGATGCAGTGGTGGAGAGGCTTATGCCTCCAGAAATTTGGAAAACAGCTACCTGGTCAACCAGCTAGAAAAGACCCATATTCAGGTCCATCCCAAAGAAAGGTGAGCCAACAAAATGAGAAAATTATCAAACAATGTCATTAATATCAATATGCAAGTAAAATTATGCTGAAGATAATTTGAAAATGGTTGTAGCAGTATATTGATAGGGAACTTCTATTAACACAAATTGGATTTAGAAGAGGACATGGGAGGCGGGGCAAGATGGCGGACTAGGCAGAAGGATTGCACAGACCCTCTTCAACAAAGAAAAGGGAAACCAATTAACACAGACACAGAA
>NW_006921613.1:3542701-3548330 GCF_000298275.1 Orycteropus afer afer
AAAAAAAAAAAAAAAGAAGAGGACATGGAACTAGGATGTCAGATGGAGCTTGGCCGAAAGCAGAGAATACCAGAAACATGTTTACCTGTGATTTATTGACTGTTTTGGTTACTTAGTGCTGCTCTGACAAGAATATACCACAAATGGGATGGCTTTAACAAAAAACAGGAGTTTATTCTCTTACAGTTTGGAGGCTTTAAGTCTAACTTCAAAGTGTCAGGCTTTAGGGGCTGGGTGAAAGCCCTTCAGTCTTGGGCTTCAGCTCTGCCTCCTGCTCCCTGCCCACTGAAGCTAGAGCCTTTTCTTTACTCAGACAGCTGCTGGCTCCTGAGGCTGATAAACCCAGGTTTGACAAGTAAAAAGGCACAGTCCCGATGTTACCAAACCACATAGGCCACTAATTCAAGTCCACTGAAAATCTCCAGATCAGCAGAGCATGGCAGGCTGCTGAACAATGACACAGTTACATGCAGGGTTCAAGCGTGCCATAAACTAGAGACTATCCCCAAGACTTCTCACACATGGGAAGCAGACCACATCCCTAAGGCAGCTACTCAGCTGCTCACAGTAGATTCCACCATGGAGTTGATTACCAGTCTTATCATGGGGAATACTACATCCATCTGCCCAGCTACTCAACCAGGCCCAGCCAAGATGACACATAAACTGAACTACCACATTGACTAAGCAAAGGCATCCGACTACACGGATCTTAACAAATTATGGGTAACATTGCAAAGAATGGGAATTCCAGAACATTTCATTGTACTCCTGAGGAAGCGATTCATAAACCAAGAGGCTCTCATTTAAACTGAACAAGGGAATACTGTGTGGTTTGAAATCAGGAAAGGTGTGTGTCAGGGTTGTACCCTTTCACTATACTTATTCAATCTGTATGCTGAGCAAATAATCTGAGAAGCTGGACTACATGAAGAACATAGCATTGGGATTAGACGAAGACTCATTAATTACCTGCATTATGCAGATGACACAATCTTGCTTGCTGAAAGTGAAGATGACTTGAAGTACTTACTGATGATGATCAAAGACTTCAGTATGGATTACACCTCGACATAAAGAAAACAAAAAATCCTCACAACTGGACCTACAAGCAACATAATGATAAAAGAAGAAAAGATTGAAGTTGTCAGGATTTAATTTTACTTGGATCCACAATCAACACTCATGGAAGCAGCAGTCAAGAAATGAGATGACATATTGAACTGGGAAAATCTGTTAAAGACCTCTTCAAAGTATGAAAGAGGAAAGATTTCACTTTGAAGACTAAAGTGCACCTGGGACCCTATAGAGTAGTTCTACTCTGTCCTGTAGGGTTGCTATGAGTTGGAATCAACTTGATGGTAGTGGGTTTGGTTTTGGTTTTAGTCTTTGTGCAAGAATTGAAACCAGTAAAAATTGAGAAGTTTCATATGTTTAAAAAAATGCAGTCCAGGTTCCAGTAAGATGGTGGAATAGATAGAGGAGCTACACAACAAACAAAAGAGAAACCAATTGACACAGATACAAGATTATCTTGGAGCCCTGAGCTTTAAAAGGAAGGATACAGAAGTGGATTAAACACCAAATAGTAGAAGAACCTGAATGAAAAGAGTGAGTAAGGAGACAAACAAAGAGGTGGACTGTCAGCTGTCCCGATGGCATGGACAGCTGAAAATTTCCAAGTGGTGTTAGGACCTGAGAATTAACCTAAAACTTGGCGCTGCTCACAAAGAGCTTCATGGACTACTGATGAGTAGCTGATGATTGAAAAAGGAAACAACAAAGAAGGAGACAAACTGAGCTGTGGGCTTTTGGCTGTCCAGAGGGCGCAGCCATTTTGAATGTTTACGTTTGGCAGCCATTTTGAATATTTAAAGTGATAGCATTCTCACTCAGATTCCAGAGACCTAAGAATAGGCTCCACTTGCCAAAGACAGTACAGACATATGGGAGACAACTGGAAAGGAGAGAGGTGGTGAGTGCATAAGTGCTGCCAACTAGTGAATAGAGGAGCACAGTGCCCTGCTTACTCAGACACATCTAAACAAAACAAAGAAAACAAAAATCTTGGGAAAATCATTACAACATACAATCACCAATTAAATATAAACACAAAAACATCACAATGTCTTGGAGACAACAGACCACCACAGTCCACACAAAAAAGCACGATAACCAGTAGAAACAAGGATACAGACCCAAAATACATTCCTGAGGAAGAAGCAACATTGGAACTTCCTGATAAAGAATTCAAAAGAACATATTTAGGTACCTTCGAAGGATTGAGAGAAAGATCAAGGAAAACACTGAAAAAACTGAGAAAATCACACAGAAAATCTTAGAACCATTTCAGAAGACAATACAAGAACAAAATGACAAAATAAATGAAAAATTAGAAATGAAACAAAATCTACAGATAGAAATTCAGAAGATTAATACTAAATTCTCAGAAATAGATAATACACTGAATGGACAAAGGAATATAATTTAATCAATGGAAAACAACATTAGTGAGAGTGAAGACAAACATTTGCATACTTCTTTGAAAAGGGATCAATCAGAAAAAAAGATCAAAATAAAATGAACAAAACCTAAGGAATAACCTACATGTAATTAGAATTACAGAACAGGAAGAGACCAATTAAACCACAGAGAAAATTGTTGAAGATTTGTTGGAAGAGAATCACCCAGATATGATGAAAGATGAAAATATATCTATTCAAGAAGTCCAATGAACCTCAAACAGGATAGACCCCAAAAGAAAATCACCCAGGCATGTCCTACTCAAACTCCCCAAAATCAAAGACAAAGAAAGAATCATGAAAGCATCATGGGAAAAATGAAAAGTTACCGACAAATCGCAACCAATAAAACTAAGCTCTGATTTCTTGGCAGAAACCATACAGGGGAGAAGGCAATGGGATGGTATATATAAAAACTTGAAAGAAAAAAAGTCCCAACAAGAATTATATACCTGGCAACATTGTCCCTCAAATGTGATGGTGAAATCAGAACATTTCCAGATAAGGAGAAATTAAAGGAATTTTTTAATATGAGACCAACCTTACAAAAGATGCTAAAAGGAGTCCTTGGGATAGAGAACCAATAACTGCAAACAACAACTGACCATTAACACACATGATGATATAACCCAGAAACCAACTCAATTATAGAAGTATCCAAAGTAAATAAGCCTACAAGATTTTAAATAGGGAACCAGAGACATCAATTGACAAATGAGGACAACTATAAACCAAAAAAAAGGGAAAAATTGTCTAGTTAAAGAACTTCTAAATGGCGAGGAAGTCAAGACAATTGCAAGATAGAACAGACTGTTCTAAACTTGGGAAGAAAATTATAAGTTACAGGGTAACTTCAAAGAAAAATGATAAACCTTCACATCAGAACTAAAGAGGAAAAGCACAAATATTTAGCAAATACTAAAACAATATCAAAGAAGGAAGTGATAACATGATTCATAAAAAAAAAAAAAATAAGCTCAGCACAGAAAATTATATGGAACAAAGAAATCAGTAATACCACAAAAAAATACTTAAGAAAATGACAGCAACAAATTCAAACTTATCAATAATTACCCTGAATGTTAATGGATTAAATGCACCACTCAAGAGATGGAGAATTGCACACTGGATAAAAAAATACAACCTATCAATGTGCTGTCTATAAGAGACACACTTTAGAGACAAAGACACAAAACAGACTAAAAATCAGAGGTTGAAAAAAGATATATCAAGCAAACAACAACCATAAAACAGCAGGAGGGGCAATGTTAATTTCTGATAAAATTGACTTTAAGACAAAAACCACCATAAGAGACAAGGTAGGACATTAAATAGTGATTAAAAGGATAGATTGAACAAGAGGATATAACCATAATACATATCTATGAACCCAATGAAAGAGTACCAAAATACATAAATCAGACTTAAACAGAATTGAGAAGACAAATGGAGACTCCACAGTCATAGTAGGAGCTTTTCATACACCACTTTCAATCAAAGATAGAAGAACTGGAAAGAAACTCGACAAAGATGCAGAACTAAAGAATACAATCCACCAACTTGACCTTACAGACATCAAGAGAGTATTTCATCCAATAAATGCACAATAAACATTATTTTCCAGTGCACATGGAACAATCTCCAGTATAGACCATATGTTAGGCTACAAAGCAAGCCTTAATAAATTTAAAAACATTAAAATACTGCAAAGCATCTTCTCAGATCACAATGCTATAAAATTAGAAATCAACAATAGGAAGATCAACAGAAAAGAGCAAACACATGGAAATTGAATTAACACCCTCCTTGAAAACAACTAGGTAATAGAAGAAATAAAAAATGAAATTAAATAATTCCTTAAATCAAATAAGAATAAAAACTCAAAATACCAAAATCTATGGGACACAGCAAAAACAGTGATCCGAGGCCAACTTGTAGCAATAAATGAACACATCAATAAAGAAGAGCCTAAAACAACACCTTAACCCAAGATCTCCAACAATTAGAAAAAGAGCAGCAAAAAAAAAGCCTACAGTCACCAGAAGAAAAGAAATCATAAAGATTCGAGCAGAAATAAATGAAACAGAAAATAGAAAGATAATTGAAAAAAATCAAGACCAGCGTTGGTTTTATGAAAAGATTAATAAAATTGACAAATCATTGGCAAATTTAACAAAAAAAAAAAGGGAGAGATTACAAATAACATGAATAAAAAACCAATTGGATAACATCACAACAGAACCAAAAGAAATAAAAAGGACAATATCAGGATGCTATGAAGAAATATAGGGAGCTCTGGTAGGATAGTGCCTAAGGTACTTCACTGCTAACCAGAAGGCTGGCGGTTCAAATCCACCAGCCACTCCTCAGAAGGAAGATGGGGCAATCTACTTCTGTAGTGATACTGCCTCGGAAACCCAAGGAGGGGTCACTATGAGTCGGGTCCGACTCGACGGCACATAACAACAACAACATGAAGAACTATATTACAACCAATTTGAAAATCAAGAAAACTGGACAGATTTCTAGAAACACAATACTTACCTAAAATAACAGAGACTGAGGTGGAAAAGTTGAACAGATCCATAACAAAAGAAGAAATTGAACAGGTTATAAAAAAATTATGAACAAAAAAAAGCCCTGCCCCAGATGGTTTCACCAGAGAATTCTACAAAGATTCAGAGAAGAACTGACACCAATCCTACTCAAATTACTGCAGAACACAGAAAAGGATGGAATCCTCCCAAATTCATTTTATGAAGCAAGCATAACCTTGATACTAAAACCAGGCAAAGATAACACTCAAAAGGAAAATTTCAGACCAATATCCCTCATAAATATAGATGCAAAAATCTTCAAAAACATACTAACCAACAGACTTCAACAACATATCAAAAAAAATAATTTATTATGACTAAGTGGGGTTCATATCAGGTATGCAGGGATGGTTCAACATTAGAAGAACAATCAACGTCATCCACCACATAAAAAAACAAAGGAGAAGAACCACATGATCATATCAATCGATGCAGAAGAGGCATTTGATAAAATCCAACACCCATTCCTGATCAAAACTCTCAGCAAAATAGGAATAGAAGGGACATTCC
>NW_006921613.1:3548871-3562841 GCF_000298275.1 Orycteropus afer afer
GGAGGGGTCGCTATGAGTCAGGGCTGACTGGTAGCATAGTGATTAAGGCACTTGACTGCTAACCAGAAGGCTGGCAGTTCAAACCCACCAGCCACTCCTCAGAAGGAAGGTTGGGCAATTTTACTTCCGTAGTGATGCTGCCTTGGAAACTGAAGGAGGGGTCTCTAAAGCTGTGTCTGACTCAATAGCACATCACAACAATAACAACATCCACAGCAATCTATACATTCAATGCAATCCCAATCCAGATCCTATCAACATTCTTTAAGGATATGGAAAAACCAATCACTAATTTTATATGGAAAGGAAAGAGGCCTCGGATAAGCAAAGCATTACCAAAGAAGAAAAATAAAGCAGGAGGACTCACACTCCTGGATCTCAAAACCTACTATACAGTCACAGTAGTCAAAACTGTTTGGTATTGGTACAACGACAGACACATAGACCAGTGGAACAGAATTGAGAACCCAGAAATCGATCCATCAACCCATAGTCAGCTGATTTTTGATAAAGGGCTGAAATCCATTAAATGGGGAAGAGATGGTCTCTTTCACAGATAGTCCTGGCAAAACTGGATATCTATTTGTAGAAAAAAGAAACAAAACCTGTACCTCACACCATACGCAAAAACTAGTTCCAGGTAGATCAAAGACTTAAATGTAAAGTCTAAAACTATCAAGTTCCTCAAGGAAAAACTAGAGGGAAATTTAGGGACCCTAATTTATGGCATAAATAGACTGTCAAATATAACCCAAAATGCACAAACAGCAGAAGATAAACTAGATGAATGGGACCTTCTAGAAATTAAATGTTTATGTGCTTCAAAGGACTTCTCCAAAAGAGTCAAAAGAGAATCTACAGATTGAGAAAATATATTTGGCAATGACATATCTGGCAAGGGACTTACCTCTAAAATTTATAGAAACCTCTAATACCTCAACACCAAAAAGACAAATAATCCAATTAAAAAATGGGCAGAAGACCTGAATGGACATTTCACCAATACAATATTAAGGCATGTTGCTGTATTATCTTTATAATGATCATTTTTAATAAATGCATAACAGATCACCAATAATATACTATATAATACATATATGTACATACATATATTTATACATATACATATATATATATGTATATGTATATATATATATATGTCTTCTATTTAATGGACTTTTTTTTAACTAAAATACACAGTGTTGAATATTTTGTTCAGGCAACCAACAAACACATGAAGAAATGCTCACGCTCATTAGTCCTTAGAGAGATGCAAATCAAAACAACAATGAGATGTCATCTGGCCCCAGGACTAACAGCAAAGTTCAACAAGACAGAAAATAACAAATGCTCGTGAGGATGTGGAGAGATTGGGACTCTCATACACGGCTGGTGGGACTATAAAATGATACAACGCTGAGGAAAGCAGTATGGCTAGTCCTTCAAAAGTTGGAATTAGAAATACCATTTGATCTAGCAATCCCATTACTAGGTATTTAATCCTAAAGAAGTGAAAGCCAAGACAAGAACAGATATATGCACACTCATGTTCATTGCAGCACTATTTACAATAGCAAAAAGATGGAAACAATCTAGGTGCCTATCAACAGAAGAATGGATAATCAAACTATGGTACATAAACACAATGGAATACAATGCAATCATAAAGAATAATGTAGAATCTGCAAAACACCACATAATGTGGATAAACTTGGAGGACACTGTGCTGAATGAAATATGTCAATCATAGAAGGACAAATACTGTATTAATTCATTATTATAAAAAGTCAAGGAAAGGTTTATATATGGAGGGAAACTTTCTTTGTTGGTTACCAAGGGTGAGAGGAAAGGGGAGGAAACACTATAAAAATTAAAAAAAAAAAAATGCAGTCTGGGAACACTGTGTGTGATAAGATACTATTTTTCCTTCTTGTAGTAATTTGTTCACCATTTTACAAATAATTATTGAGTAATTACTTGGTGGCCAGGTCCTAGGCTAGTAACAGAAGATAGTTGGGTGAGGAAACAGACACAGTCTCTGTCCTCATGAGGCTAATAATCAATCTAGTCTATCCAAATTGCAAACACTAAAAGTATTTATATTTAATCCTCAATGCTAGGAACATAGAAATTGGTGCTCCCATCACATTGCTGGAAGCAATTGCTCTAGCTCTTAAAAATCAATTTGGCAAGATAAGGCATAAAAAATGGTGTTACATTTTGACTTAATAATTCTGTTTCTGGGAATATACCCTAACAAAATATTCAACACTGTATTTTAGTAAAAAAAAAAAAAGTCCATTAAATAGGAGACAAGTATATTATGAGGTATCTACTTGGTGATCTGTTATGTAGTTATTGAAAATGATCATTATGAAGACAATACAGCAACATTCCTTAATATTATATTTATGTGAAATAATATACCATTTATAATACAATATTATAAGGGAAATACATATGAACTATCACTGTATAATGATTACAAATACATAAACATACATTAAGAAAAAAAGAGACAAGAAAAAAAGCTATTAAAATAAAGAATAATGGTGGTTATTTTAGATTTCTATGATTTAGGATGTATTTTTTTCTCTTCCCTCTTTTCCATTTTTATTTTAATGTAGTTAAATCTTAGAAAATAAATTTATACTAAAAATGAAGCCAAATGAGTTCTTAATTAGAACTTAGAAAGTTTGTGAAATTTCATCTGGTTGGGCCAGAAATAACATTGCATATATCATGTGATGTGTACTTCAGAGTTTACAAAGCTTTTTTTCATTACAGTGTCTAATCTAATCATATACAAGTCACAAAATAAGGCTAGGTCATTATCATAACCAACATCTACTGTGTCAGAACCAGAAAAATACAAACAGTTCAGTACATAGTGAAACATATTTACTCTGTCCAGCAGAACATTCAGACAAGTGTGCTTGAAGACTTCCATTGTGCTTATAAATCAGGCACAAGAACATTCCAGTGCCCATTCATAGAAGCAGCTATGCATGAGTAGGAGCCATGGTGGTGCAATGGTTAAGTGCTCACCTATTAACTGAAAAGTTGGTGGCTTGGACCTACCCAGAGGCCTTTTGGGAGAAAAGACCTGACACACATCTCTCATAATGTTTAAAGCCTAGGAAATCCTGTGTGTGTGTGGTGGGTGGGTGGGGGCTGTTCTACTTTGTCACATGAGATTGCTGTAAGTCAGAAGAGACTTGATAGTACACAACAACAACAACATACATGAATAAAGATGTATAATGAAGAGGTGGTGTTGGGGGAATATACTTCAAAACATGCTCCCAATATATTTGTGGAGAATATCTTCTTAGAGAAACTTTTCTATAAACGTAGAAGAGAACAAGAACAGTTTTATTATAGAATAAGCATTAAACTAGAATGTTATGCATCCTAGGGAATTAACTTAAAGAGGTTGCAAAGACAGAAAAGAATCTCCCCCTTTACATAGCCAAGAAGATGTAACTCATTTCATACATATTTTCAAGATAAAAGGCAACCAGACCTCAAATAATGGCACCACTCTGGCAATGGGTTGGTTTTGCTTGTTTTTGGTTAATTCTCAAATAAAAGGCTTTGACTGTGTCATTTGTCACAAACTGTTGTGTGTTATCCAGTCATTTCTGACTCCCAGTGATCCTATAGGATAGCACGGAACTGCCCCAAAGTATTTCCTAGGTTTTAACTTTTAAGGAAGCTCATCATCAGGTCTTTTCTCCCTTGAAGCTACTGGTGGATTCCAATAGCCAACCTTTAGTTTAGCAGAACTCTCTAACCACTGTACTATCAAGGCTCCTTTGACACATACTGCTTATGCTACATTCACCTGGTTATTGAGGTACCTACCAAAAAAAAAAAAAAAAATTCAAACCCACTGCCATCAAGTTGATTCTAATCCACAATGACCCTCTAGGACAGAACAGAAGTGCCATGTAGAGTTTCCAAGGCTGGAAATCTTTACGGAAGTAGACTGCCTCTTTTTCCCCTCAGAGTGGCTGGCAGGTTTAAACCACCAACTTTCCAGTTAGCAGTTGAATACTTTCTGGAGCTCCTAAAGTAGTCCCCAGTGTTTGCTAACTGTTCTAATCCAAACAAAAAAATAAATTATTGTATCTATATAAAAACCAGAAAAACCAAACTCACTTGATTGCCATCAAGTCAATTCTAGTTTACAGCAAGCCCCACTGGGTTTCTGAAGCAGTAAATCTTTGCAAAAGTAGATTGCCCTATCCTCCTTCTATGGACTGGCTGGTGGGTTTGAACTTCCAGCCTTCTGGTTAGCAGTCAAATGCCTTAGGCACTACACCACCAGAGCTCCCTCATATCTGTATAATAGAAGGTAATTTTATAGCTTGGAACCCACTGATGTTTAGGCTCTTACCCTAAACAAGACAAGGGGACTGTCCTCCTTACTGATTACATTTTAAAGAGAAGTCTCTCAAGTACCTGAGGAGACATTGGTCAGTTGCAAACTTTGCAAGAAGCTTATTTAGCCTTTTAAGGGGATTTCTCAAGAGAGACAAAGACACAAGGTTTCTAAAGTACTCCAAGAAAAAGTAAGAGGGTGCAGTGTAGTGAATTACTTAGTATGGCTTTTCTACCCATAAGTCTTTGTAAACTCTGTGGTGGAATTTGCTGTGAGCAACTGAGGATCTCCTGATTGCAAAAGTTATAATACCTGGGGTATTTTTGTTGGGTGCAACACAAAGCAATGTTCTGGGAGGTTCCTGCTCTCTCTCAGGTGCTTAGAGTGCTGAGGTTATTGACTCTGCCAGGCTCAAAAGGAGGCCTCCTAGAGGCAGAAGAAGTCTCTCTCTGACTGCTAGTTGAGGAAGACATGCTCCTGAAAGAGACACACACTCCTGAAATAGACGCACGCTCCTGAAAGAGACATGCGCTCCTGAAAGAGACACATGCTGCTGGGGAAGAGATGCAAGAGACACGCATTGCTGAGTGAGACACCGAGGGACAGTCACTGTTGGGAGAGAGACTGTAAGAGACTGTTAGGAGAGAGATTGTGGGCTGGGAGAGAGACTGAGCGTTTTTCCCTGAACTTGAATTGTAGCCTGGTGCTTCCCTAATAAACCCCTTAATCTGTGAGTTGTGTGTGGCCACTACAGGGAATTATTGAGCCCAGGAGAGAGGTGGTGGGTGCTTTGGGAGGAACAGTTGGTGAAAATGGCTGGAGGGAGGCAGCATGTCTGGCCTTGTAGTAATAGGCCTTGGGTTATTGACGGTGATTCTGTCTTCCTCTTGTGGGATTAGAGGAAGTCAGAACATGTGACCTCCTTGTCTTTTTTGCAGAGGGGCTTGTCCATTGGGAATTAGGGAAAATTAAATATAACTATATATTTTTTTCTTTTTGATTTTTATTTACCCTTTGTTAGGCCGAAGCAAACCCAAGCCACCAACATTTCAGTTAGCAGCTTCCTCCGGGTGTCAAGCCCTGATGAGACAGCCTGATAAGACAACCGAAGTGACAGAACCCGCCCAAACTGGAAAGTCCCATGCAGTGGCAAGCTTCCTCTTGTGAAGCCCCCTCATGCTAATTAAGTGCAGACCCATACTAACAGCTAATTGGACCCCACCATTTCCTTAGTGTCCCCACTTACGTCCTCCACAAGACTATAAACCCTCCCCTCCCCAGCCAGGCGGTGTGACTTCCTGGGCCCCTCTCAGGGACCCGTGAACCTCGCCTGGGCCCCTCTTGGGGGCCCGTAAACCTCATCCGGGAACTCAGAATGAAAACTTCTCTTTAACCTCACTTTTGTGCATCCTCTTCTCCTTACTGTGGCCTTACACCCTTCACCAATGGAAGCAGCAGTCAAGGCATCAGAAGACACATTTTATCGGACAAACGTGTTGCAAAAGACCTCTTTCAAGTGCTGAAGAACAAAGATATCTCCTTGAAGACTAAGATGTGCCTTACCCAAGCCATGATATTTTCAATCACCTCTTATGCATGTGAGAGCTGGACAATGAATAAGGAAGACCGAAGAAGAGTTGATGCTTTTGATTTGTGGTGTTGGCAAAGAATGCTGACAGTACCACGGACTGCTAAAAGAACTAACAGATCTGTCCTGAAAGAAGTACAGCCAGAATGCTCCTTGAAAGCGAGAATGGCCAGACTTCATCTCACCTACTTTGGTCATGTTGTCAGAAGGGACCATTCTCTGGAGAAGGTGTCATGCTTGGTAAAGTGGAGGGTCAGAGAAAAAGGGAAAGAGCCTTGACAAGATGGATTGACATGGTGGCTACAGCGATGGACTCAGGTATAGTAAGGATCAGGAGGCTGGCACAAGATTGGGCAATGTTTCGTTCTGCTGTGCACAGGGTTGCTATGAGTTGGAGATGACTTGATGGCACCCAACAACTACAACAATAACAAAGTAGAGGGTCAGCGAGAAAGGGAAAGACTCTCAACAAGATGGATTGACACAGTGGCTCCAATGATGGTCTCAAGTGTAGCAAGGATTGTGAGGATGGTGCAGGATTAGGCAGCGTTTCGTTCTGTTGTGCATAGGGTTGCTAGGAGTTGGAGCAGAATGGCACCTACAACAACAAACAATCCAACTTCATTTTACAAACAGGAATCTGAGGCAGGGCCACATTATGACTTTTTTGAATCCAAGGTACTTTTGCCTTGTGGATCCCTTCTTCCATAAAACAATATTAAAAATAATAGTTTATGAGGTCAAATTAAAAAGAAAGAAAAGTTTTCATCAATGAAAGCAAGGGAGGTGCACTTATAATTTTCACGTAGTGCCATAATGTGTTAAGTAAAAGGTTAATGAGATTGATTTGTATTTTTGAAAAATATTATGGTGAAGTTATCTAAAAGATGGGTGTGAGATGTTTTGACAGGGGCACAATTTCAGTGCTTGCTATAGGTGTATTTTCCTCAGTTTGCCTCTTACTCAAACTCAGCAATGATTGTGAGGATGGTGCAGGACCTGGCAGTGTTTTGCTCAGTTGTACATAGGGTCTCTATGAGTCAGAACACTCAATTGCACCTAACTACAACAATCAGTCTTTATGGAACCAGATCATCAGGTCTTTTCTCCCCTAGAGCTGTTAGTGGGCTTGAACCAACATTACTGTTTGGCAGGTGAGAGTTTAACCATGGCACTACAAAGAGTAAGGGAGCTCTGGTAGCATAGTGGCTAAGGCACTAGACTGCTAACCAGAAGTCTGGTGGTTCAAATCCACCAGCCACTCCTCAGAAGGAAGATGGGGCAATCTACTTCCATAGTGATACTGCCTTGGAAACCCAAGGAGGGGTCCGACTCAAGGGCACATAACAACAAGGAGTAAACAAAGTAAAAAGAAACAGATATAGGGGAGTGGTATGAGCCAGGTGGCATGATGTTCCTGGAGATCAGTGAAGGTTTTAGCCTGAGGTCAGTCTATTCTCAGTTGTTATTTTTCAGTATTGCTGAGTCAATTCTGAATCATAATGACCCCATGTGACAGACTGTCCCATAGAGTTTTTGGCTGTAATCTTTACAGGAGTAGATTACCAGACCCATTTCCCATAGAACTACTGGGTGAGTTCAAACCATTGACCTTTCAATTAACAGCTGTGTCCTTAACTGTTGTGACATCAGGGCTTCTTCCTATTCTCAGTAAGGGCCCTTAAAGAGGGATTGTGTGCTGGCTCCAGCACAGCGTGGGTCAAAGTTCATGTGCCTGGAGGAAGGAAAGAAGCTTAACTAAAGTTTGGTCAAGTCAAACTGAAAAACCAAACACACTGCCATCAAGTTGGATCCAACTCATAGCAACCCCTTCTTGGGTTGAGTCAGATTCAACTCATGGCGACTCCTCCTTGAGTTTCTGAGGCAGTATTACTATTGAAGTAGATTGCCCAAGCTTCCTTCCAAGGAGTGGCTGGAGGGGTTTGAACCACCAGCTTCAAGTCAAGGTAGATGCTATTTTACCCTGATTGGAAAGCATAGGAATTTGGAGATCTGGGTCTGCCCTTGTCATAGGAAAACTAGGAGGGAATCTTGTTTAAGTAATATGGGGAAAGATGGTTCCTTGCAGAAAGCCATTTCCAGAACACAGAGGGGTGGTGGAATTTCTTGAACTCTTGCTATTTTCCAGGGGCTCAGGTAAAAGTCAACATTGCCAATAACTACCTTGGTATAAACATGAGTAAATGAATATTACATGTTATAACATTTTCTTTGATCAAAAATTTCCAGAACACGGGTGGTAGAATTTCTTGAACTCTTGCTATTTTCTAGGGGCTCAGGTAAAGGTCAACATTGTCAGTGACTACCTTTAAGGCCTACAAAAATGGCCTACAAAAAACCCCTCTTTGGTTGAAGTCAGATCCGACTCATAGTGACTCCTCCTTGGGTTTCTGAGGCAGTATCACTATGGAAGTAGATTGCCTAGCCTTCTTTCCAAGGACTGGCTGGGGGGTTTGAACCACCAGCTTCAAGTCAAGGTAGATGCTATTTTACCCTGATTGCAAAGCATTGGGGTTTCTTGTAGGCCATTTTTGTAGGCCTCAAAGGTATTATGGGCCCTAGGCACTGTTCCTAATGGGTAAGTTGAGTCTGATCTGAGATCCTGGAGGTTGAGAGCCTTTAAGGTGGCATAGTGCTGACTGTTAACCAGAAGGTTGGCAGTTCAAACCCACCAGCCACTTCTCAGAAGGAAGATTAGGCAATCTACTTCCATAGAGATACTGCCTCGGAAACCCAAGGAGGGGTTGCTAGGAGTCAAAATTGACTCGACAGCAGTGAGCTAAGTTGAGACAAGGGGAACTAGATCTAAGGGTCTTGCCACACCTGGGCCTCTATGAAGACTGAAGAAGGCTCTCCTCAAGAGGTGTGATAAATATTTGGGATAAGATCCTGCAGACATAGAAGTTAAGGGTTGGTGAGGGAAGTTCATTAAAGAGCTAGGGGCTGGGGGTGCCTTAACAGCTGACTGATACACATATGTCATCATCTAGTATCTGTTGGGTATCTACTACATGCTCTGTGTTCCTGGTTTCACAGAGCTTCAAGTCAAGCAGGGAAGACAATGACTAAACAAGCAATTGCAGTAAGTTGTGTCAAGTGTTATGATGGTAAAAATGAGGTGCCTTGGGAGTGAATAGCAGGAAAACCTAAATTCCATCAGAAAGTAAGATTCCTCATGAACCAGGAATAGTAATTATCCAGGCACAAGAGGAAGGGCAAGGTAAGAAGAGTGTTCCAGGCAGAGCAATTGCACAGGGGAAGATTCAACCATATGTGAAGTTTAACTTCAGAGGAGATTCTGATTTAGGCCTGCTTTATTTTTGTAAGGAGCTCTGGTAGCGTAGTGCCTAAGGCACTTGACTGCTAACCAGAAGACTGGTGGTTCAAACCCACCAGCCACTCCTCAGAAGGAAGGTTGGGCAGTCTACTCCCGTGGTGATACTGCCTCAGCAACCCAAGGAGGGTTTATGTGCCAACTGGATGGCACACACAACAACATATTTTCTTAGTATATGGAAGCTAAGTATTAGTGAAAAGGGAATAGTTAAATCTCTTAGGTGCTTCCAGGAGCCTTAAAATTCACAATTTAGGAGCCTATAGGGTTGGGAGGGTAAAGTAAAATAACTGAAAAAAAAAAAAAAAAAAACTCTAGAAAAGCAAACACTCCCTCCCATGTTTCTAAATTACCTGGGCAGTCGCAGTGTTGGTCCTCCTGTGACCGGCTAAGGTTCTGTTTTCAGAGGAGGCTCTGAAGAAAGGCCTGGTTGATCTGTTTCCAAAAAGTCACATCCTTGAAAATCCTACAGTTTATTTGTCACACACAGGTGTATGGCACCTATGAACAAAGACATCTGTAATCTCGCTCTTCCCTGATGGTAGGTGCGCTCTTGGGGGGAACTTCCTCCCATCGCTTATTAAAAGTGTGACCAGGACCAAGAGTTCACGCCCACCTGGGTTACTCCTATTTCTGCCTCCTTTACTTCAACTCAGCCCTGAAAGGACCTGCTGCGAACTGCCACTGCAAGTGAAAGGAAGGAGGCAACGGTAAAGAACCGGAGACGGGGGAAGAGGGGGCATACCGCCCCACTGGGCGGCGGTGGCCGGAGCGAGCTAGCAAAGCTCCAGAAGCAGAGTAGGTCCGGCTGCGGCCGGTCTGGAGGCGGGGCCCGGGGCGGGGCAGGCCGTAAGGACAGATCCCAGCAGCTTTGACTGCAGTCAGGTCACTGGACTTCTGTTGCTCCGCTGCTCCGCTTCCCGGTTCTCCCTAGGCCTTCTCCTGGAAGGTAGGTCTTTCGGCGATTCCTGAGCTTCTGCCGCCGCTCGTTTTTTCTGCCCTCAGAGTCTGTGGCAGGAAGCGTCTCTGCCTAGAGTTTGGAACCTGGGAACTTGCGGGGGCAAGAAAGCGAGATGAAGTTGCCATATCCTTCTTCATTTTGCTCCAAGTTCTTGCACGTGGACTATTCCTCTTCAAACTCTTTTCCAGATGTCGATTCAGTAGTGATTAGAGTCATACATCTCTTAAAAAGGTTCTTTCGAAGATTTTTTTTTTTTTTTTCCTTGGGGAAGGCGAGCAGCCTTCTTACCTGGGATCCTGGGAGGCGTCTACTCCCAGATTCTTCTAGGGACCTTGCCTTTTATTATTGGGGGAGTTACCTAGGGTTTAGGAATGGGATTTATATGGAGTGGGTCTGTTGAGTTGATGTTGAAACTCAGTTAAATCACAGAGTAGATTCTACGAGGCTCTAGAGAAACTACCTGGGTGAAGACTAGCCAGCTCAGGTGGGACAGCCTAAGCAGTCCAGCCGATATTTGGCCGCTCACCCGCGGCTGAGCTAGCAATAAAAACTGCGGACAAAAGTATATTGTCATTTGTGAGGCTGGATAAGGAGTCTTTTAAAACTTTGGCTGTCCGAACCCACCTAGAAGCACCGTAGAAGAAAGACCTGCTGCTCTGCTTTGAAAAGTCACACACAACCTTGAAAATCCTGTGAAGCAGTTCTGTGCACACATGGGGTGACCAAAAGTCAGAATAGACTCCATGACAATTAGCAACAACAAGGTTGAACAAGAACGGAGAGGGTAAAGAGGGGTTATCTGTGTTGATAAAAATCTGGAAAAGGTAATACGTATTGGGAGCAGGGAGCTTTCTTATCCCACCCTCCTCATTCATTAAAACGTTTTGTTTACATTTTAATACATTTAACTAAAACGCAAAATTGAACATGGCTATAAGATAGTTCCTTAGCTTTTTTCTTCCTCCTCCTCCTGGCAGTTTTATCCTAAATGAATTCAAGGTCACCTGTTGGTAATATGTTACGGGAAGAATGGATTTAAAGCTTTTGTTTGCTTCTTTCATTCCCCTGCACACACACACACCCTACCCCTCACACAAAATGCTATTCACTTTCTACCCTCCTTAACCCTCCAAAAGCAACCACTTTTTCTTTCAAGTTTTTGTGGTTAGTGTGGTCTTTCTGTAAACATAACTTGTTCCTTAACCTTCTTTTAGTTTTTCAATATTATATGCTCTACTAGTGTTTTCTATAAAGGATGCAAGAGGTTGGAGGAGAAAGGGAAAGTTTTTACATGAAGTGTTCTACTATAGTGATTATTACCATTATTAAATCACCCACACAAAAAAATGATACTCTGTTGAGTTCCAATATTTTCAGCTTTTTTCATAAAGATGTTTTAAAATTGTAATTATTTTAGCATTTATAAAATATAAACTGTTAAGCTTCTTTGTACTGGTGAAATCTTACAACATTGACAAGTCTCTACCCACTGGAGTGAATGCTTTAGTATCTAAAGTTCTAGTTAAAAGAAACTGAGTGGAATACAAGAGTATATTTACGTTATGAAATAACTTCATGGAACCTTGAAAATAATGGTATCAGGAATATTTCCAGGTTTCAGATTGCTCCATTCTTGGCTTGACTATATTATTCTTTCTGTTATTTAATAATGTTGCACATGGGTATGTATGTCTTAAGAATTCTGTAAGTGCATCATAAAGGACAGCTCTCTGGAGCCCTGTTTGTAGATATGGTTATTTCTGCCCAGGTTTTTGTTTGTTTGTTTTTTAAAATTTTAGATTTGCTTCTACTCTAGGCTGACTTGGGGGTAGAAAGGCAGGGAGATGAGGTGGGAACCTGAACTAAAATATCTGTGAACTGAAATCGAGTTCCACATTAGCTTTGAATGCCTGGCAATTCCCCCTACTTGAGGTTGAGAGCCCAGTAAATTCTTATTTTAAGTGTGCCACTCCCATCTGCAAAATAAGAATTGTTTTCTCTGGTCTGAAGAGATATTACTGTCCCTTTGAATTCTTTTGAATACAAATTTTCTTTTCTAGAGCTAGGTATCATAGCATTGGAGCAGTGTCACTTCTAAGGTTTTCTTTGATTCCCAGATAGTGTCCTAACGTATTAGGCACCACCCTTGTCTCACCTAAGCAGGAGGCAGTGCTGTGCAGTGATAACCAGGTGCAGTTTGGAGATTTAAAATAGCGATAATAATGATGCCTGGGATCATTATGAGGCTAAATGAGGTAATGCACATATAAAGGTAGCAGTTTCTACAGCTTAATAGAACATCAGTAAATGGTAGCAAATAGCTTCTTCAACACTGACTTCCCTTCTGTTTTACTTTTAATAAGATATAATTTAATCTAGATAAATGTAAAGTATAGATTTTTTTTTTTTTTTAAGTAAGCTAGTACAAGATGAGAGAGTTTTAACTTCCTGAGCCAAGTAACTTTATGGTTAATGAATGCATGTAAGTCTTTGGAGAGTTGTGAAGGCCCAGAATCCTGATGTAATTTTAGTCTGCTTTTGTAGAAATTAAGGCGCTTTGGTGATGGAATGAGTAAGGCATTTGGATGCTAACCAGAAGGTTGGGGGTTCAAACTCACCAGCATCTCTGTGGCAGAACGATGAAGCAATCTGCTTCTGTAAAGATACACAGTCTTGGAAACCCAATGCGGGTCACTCTGAATCAGAATTGACTTGACGACAGTGTTCTGTTTTTTTATTTTTTGTATAAATTAGAGTGCATGGCTCTAGCAAAAGTATTTTTTTCCTACCTGCCTTTTTCTCTGTGCAGACCTCAGAGTGACAATCTTAAGATGAGCACTTATAAACTGGCTTGTCTGGGGGAAGAAAGAAGAAAAGAGAGGCAACTCTTGAAGCAATATTATATTGATTCCTAACTAGAGAGCTCTGGTGTGCTGTGGTTAAGGCATTCAGCCGCTAACCAAAAAGTTGACAGTTTGAACCCACCAGCTGCTCTGCAGGAGAAAGATGAGGCAGTTGGCTTCTGTAAAGATTTACAGACTTGGAAACCCTATGGTTGCTATGAGATGGAATCAATTTGATGACAATGGGTTTGGTTTGGGTTTTTTTGGAACTAATACATTAAATCCTAATTACTTTCAACATTTTTTGATGTCTTGTATGTAAAATTTCCTGCCTATAGAATGCAAAGGCAAAGGGGACAGATTTCCTGAATCCCAGGCATTCAGTGGTATAGTTCAGGTAACAGATAAATGAATAATTACAGCAAGGTTATAAATGATCTGCTAAAGCCCTGTTAAAGTGCTCGCTGATAAGCAAATGCAGAGCTGTCTTTGGTGGTTCAGTGGTAGATTTCTCTCCTTCCATGCAGGAAATCCAAGTTGGATTCCCAGACGGTGTAACCCATGTGCAGCCACTACCCACTGTGCATGAAGGCTTGTGTGCTGCTATGATGCTAAACAGATTTCAGCAGAGCTTGCAGACTAAGATACACCGGGAAGAAAGTCCTGGTGGTCTGCTTCTTAAAAATCAGCTAATGAAAACCCCGTGGTTCACAGTGGTCAGACCCCCAATCAATCAGGGAATGGTGTTGTTGTTGTTAAGTGCCGTCGAGTCGTTTCCGACTCATAGCGACCCCATGCACAGCAGAACGAAACACTGCCCGATCCCGCGCCAGCCC
>NW_006921613.1:3565491-3571015 GCF_000298275.1 Orycteropus afer afer
AAGCTTTCTCTTTTCCATGAGTAAGGCTGGGTTTACTCAGATGTTGCAGCTCTTTCCCAGTCCTATTTTGCGAGCCTTTTAGCCTAAACGGACTATTGCTAAAGTTGCGCAGTAATGTACCAAACAGTGTTTCTTTGCTATTCATAAGGTTTTCCCTTATGAAATGGTGTAGGACTTGGCAATTCATGGCTTCATCAGGAGTCACGAACTGACTCAGTGGCAATTAACAACAATATATTGGCCAGGGGATACTGAAAAGGGGTTAAAATTTGGTTCCAATTTAAAGAATTTCTGTTTTGTGGTGGTTCAAACCTACCGGCCACTCTGCAGAAGCGAGACTGGGCAATCTGCTTTGGTAAAGATTTACTGCCTCAGCCCAATGGAGGTTGCTGAGTCAGAATCAACTGGACAGCAGTGGGTTTGGTGGTTTTTTTTTTTTTTTTTAGGAGTTTGCCAGTTGGAAATGGTGAGGAAGAACATCCCAAACCAAGGGATATTTTGCTGAATGTGTGATACCAAAAAAACTGAACTCACTGCCATTGACTTACAGCAATCCTCACTGAGTTTCCAAGGCAGTACATCTTTACGGAAGTAGATTACCCCATCTTCCTTGAGCAGAGTGGCTGGTGGGTTTGAAACACCAGCCTCTGATTAGCAGTCACATGCCGTAGGGAGTACACCAATAGGATGAGAAAAAGCATGAAAGATGCAAATCTCAAAAGGCTGTTCCTATGCCTTCACATCCTGTACAGAAGCTGGGACCTTCACAAATTATTTGACCTCCCTGAGCTTTACTTGAAGTAGCTCTCATGGCACAGTGGTTAAACACTTGGATGCCAACTGGAAGGTCAGTGGTTTGAACCCACCAGTCATTTTGTGGAAGAAAGATGTGTTAGTCTGCTCTGGTAAAGATTACCTTGGAAACCCTATGGGGCAGTTCTACTGTGTTGTATAGTTTAGTTCTGAGCCTGAGTAAACTCGAAGGTAATGGGTTTGGCTTGGTTTAGACCCTTAGTTTCCTCAAATGTAAAATGGAGATCATATTATTGGCTTATATGATTAGATACTGATTTAACCTTCAAGCTCGTTCTGTAAAGGTGTCTGAACAGTTGCCATAGAGTTTATTCCAAATCATGGTGTCCCTGTGTATGTCAGAGTAGAACTGTGTTCAGCAGAGTTTCAATAGCTGTGACCTTTAAGAAGTAGATCACCATGTCTTCTCAAGTGCCTCTGGCTGGATTCAAATCACCAATGTTTTGGTTAGTAACCTAGGGCTTAACCATCTGTGCTACCCAGGGACTCCTTATAAGGGTGTCTACTGAGGAGCTCTGGTAGCATAGTGGCTAAAGCACTTAACTGCTAACCAGAGGCTGGCGGTTCAAACCCACCAGCCACTCCTCGGAAGGAAGGTTGGGCAATCCTACTTCCGTAGTGATACTGCCTCGGAAACCCAAGGAGGGGTCGCTATGAGTTGGAGCCGACTCGACGGCACATAACAACAACAACAACAACAACTTCTGCCTAAGGCACTTGACTGCTAACCAGAAGGCTGGCGGTTCAAACCCACCAGCCACTCCTCAGAAGGAATGTTGGGCAATCTACTTCCGTAGTGATACTGCCTCTGCAACCCAAAGAGGGGTCGTTATGAGTGGGGCTGACTTGATGGCACATAACAACAACAACATCGCTACGGAAGTAGATTGCCCAACCTTCCTTCCGAGGAGTGGCTGGTGGGTTTGAACTGTCAGCCTTCTGGTTTGTAGTTACATGCTCTAGGCACTATGCCACCAGAGCTCTAAAAGTAGACTAGGAAATATTGAACTGTTCTTGTTGTTTGGAATGAAATATGAAATTATATAAACTCCCACAACTTCCTTACCACTAAAGCAGACTTTCCTGCCTGAGGGCGAAGCTCCAAGATGGGAGGATTGCTCACTTTGAATGTTTTCTGGAAACTGTCTGCAGTCCTGCAGTTGCATGATAGTATCTTGAGCTATTTAGGTCCTGCTTCAGGCTCAGGTAATTGTTTCAGTCTGAGTTACTGAAGTAAGTCTTAGAAAAAAAATTTGGTACTGGGGGGTATTGAAAATTGGTAAGTTATTTTGGGACAATAAAATGCAAATTGAGCAGTAAATGAAGGAATAGTTACAGGATTTTATCCACTTGTGACTTTTCTTTGGTATTGTTAGCTCTTAAAAAACTTTAAATTTGGAAAAATTTGCTTCTAAATTCCAACTTGATCATGAATGAGTTATCCCTCTTGCAAACATGTTACACAGATTTTCTAAACAATTGAATAGAGTTTTCTCCTTTAGGCCATTTCCCTACATTTGTTTCAAAAAGAAAGATCCCAAGCAGGTGTGTGTGTGTGTGTTTTTTTTTTTTTTTTTTTTTTTCTGCAGAGCCCTCATCTAAACATAACAAACAAACAAACAAAAAAAGAACCCACTGCCACTGAGTCAATTTTGACTTATATAGCAGCAGCTCTGTAGGACAGAGTAGAACTGTACAGAAGGGTTTCCAAGGCTGTCAGTCATCACAGAACCAGACTGCCTCATCTTTCTCCTTCATGGTATATAGGCAGGAATAGACAACAAAAGTATTTAAATATTCTAGTTTTGGTCACTGCAGGAAAAAAAAAAGTGGGTAAAGACTGCTATAGTGAAAAAAAGAAACTAAATTCATTTCTAATTAAAAACGAGTTTATTATAGTGAGAGTGTGTTGAAAAATGGGGGAACACAGAGTCAAAGGCTTTTGACAAAGTGCTCCCTGGAGATACAGAGATTTATAAAGATAAAATCCACAATTGAGGGATGGGGGTATATTTGGAATATATTTGATTAGATGATATTTACAAAGTTGCAGGTGCTAGGTCTTGGTTGACCACTTCTGCATGGGTGGTCTTCTTTGTCAGGATAGCTCTAAGTGACAGGATTTTGGCTGACTATAACTTTCCTGAAACAATTTTAAAATATAGATTCAGGATATTTTAAAGATCTAAGGGTATTTTCTGAGAATTAGACAAACACCAAAGTCACATACTTACGACCTGTGCATATTGGGAGCCTGACAAAATCACATTACTCAGCATTACCTAATTCTAATATGCTCAGCGTTTTGTAAAATTTTCCATCCTGTCCCATAAGACCAAACCAAACCAAATTCATTGCCATCGAATCAATTCTGACTCATAGCAACACCCATTGGGTTTCCAAGGCAGTAAATCTTTCCAGAAGTAGCTTACCCCATCTTCCTTCCGAGGAGCAGCTGATGAGTATGAACCACCAACCTTCTGGTTAGCAGTCAAATGACTTAGTCACTAAGCCACCAGAGCTCCTTGTCACATAACAAGCAGGAGTAAATCTCAGAGTAAGAAAAAGGGATTTGGCCCAGTGTGGACTTTGGCTTACAGCTTAGTCAGAAGCCTTAGTCTTGTCAAGTGCCTTAAGTTCTGGAATGCTTTTTCTCATTCCCTCATTTTGATCAAGAATTCCTCTGGGAAGTTGATGAGCACACTTAAGAGTATTTTCTTCTGCAAGAATTTTGTTGTACAGAGTTACAGATGGCTACTTGTTGTTCATAAGTCTTTAAGACCTTGAATTCTATACATTGTAAATGTATAGAATTGGGTATCATTAAATTATTCCTCTCTACCATGCCATATCTTAAGTACTCTGCTTCGGTGATCTTTTTTGTTGGGGATATGAATAGGGAAAGGCTGAATTACGAGAAACAACTTTATAGACTAGAGACCTTTAACTAAGGTGTGAAGTAGCATAGTGGCTAAGACACTTGCCTGCTAACCAGACAGCTGGCGGTTCAAACCCACCAGCCACTCCTCGGAAGGAAGGTTGGGCAATCCTACTTCCGTAGTGATACTGCCTCGGAAACCCAAGGAGGGGTCGCTATGAGTCGGGGTCGACTCGACGGCAAACAACAACAACAACAACAAATATTTTATAATAATAAATAATAAAGCCAAATGGTTTTTGGTTTAATTTACGGAGAATAGCCAAGGTTACACCTCTTTTAAAAAAATATTGAAAATATCAGAGGAAAGGTTATCTTGTTCTGGGATGTAAAGCCAGGTGATATAATAGAAAAAAAAATTTGATTAGACAAAATAAAATTACAATAAGAAGGAGAATAATTAGTCTTTTTTATAAGAGAGTTGACTTAAGATTTGATGTTTTTGGGTAATTGACTGAAAATATTAAGTCATTTATTAGGGCTGTTAGTTTTTTACATGGAGCCAGGTAACTTTCTGGTGAATTTTCTTTATTCCATTTTATTATTTTGTTATTGATATTTATATAAGAGCAACAAGAGATGTTAGTCATAGTACATACTAACTTCACACACACACACACACAAAAAAACCCTTCAAACTCACTGCTGTCAAGTCAGATCCAACCCATAGCGACCCCTCCTTGAGTTTCTGTGGCAGTATCTCTATGGAAGTAGATTGCCCAATCTTCTTCCGAGGAATGGATGGTGCATTTGAACCACCAGCCTTCTTGTTATCAGTCAAATGCCTTAGGCACTACTCCACCAGAGCTCCTTACTAATGCACCAAAATTAGTTTTTAAAGTAATAACTGGGATAAAAACAATTACAAAAAAACAAACCCACTGCCATCAAATCAATTTCAACTCATAGTGACTCCTCCTTGAGTCCAAGGCAGTACCTCTATGGAAGTAGATTGCCCAATCTTCCTTCTAAGGAATGGATGGTGGATTTGAAACACCATCCTTCTAGTTAGCAGTCAAATGCCATAGACATATGCCACCAGAGTTCCTTACTAACATACCAAAATTAGTTTTTAAAATAATAACCGGGATAAAAACAATTACGAAAAACCAAACCCACTGCCATCAAATTGATTCCAACTGATAGTGACCCCATTGGGTTTCCAAAGTAGTTAATCTTTACAGAAGTAGATAGCCCAGTCTGCTTCTGCAAAACAATTATGTTGTTGTTGTTGTTTGCCATCGAGTCGACCCGACTCATAATTATAGGTGGAAAAATAAAATGATAAGGCAAGATATAATATTAAAATGATACAATAAGGCATTTATTAAAAGAATGGCTATTAGAATGAAGTAAATTCTAAAACATATTCATAATT
Organism: Orycteropus afer afer; assembly: GCF_000298275.1. Classification (NCBI taxonomy): domain Eukaryota; kingdom Metazoa; phylum Chordata; class Mammalia; order Tubulidentata; family Orycteropodidae; genus Orycteropus; species Orycteropus afer. The sequence continues at coordinate 3,570,621 of NW_006921613.1, forward strand.
TACATGGGAACAAGTAATAGTAAAGTTAATTTAAGTAAAGTCCAGCTTGGTTAGGAGCTGGTGTGTTATACAGCCCTAGTTTAGAGCTTTTGGGAAAAGTTGTCCAGTTCATATGTCATCTGCTTCTGATTTCAAGGTCATTGGAATTTGTGTTTGGGTTTTCGTATGGGTTGGACAGTCAGATTGGGGTTGTAGTTTTTTGTTTTGTTTTGGTTTGGTTTTTAAGTAGCCTTTCAATTTACGTCTTTTGCAAATTACATATTCTTGTGGAGCAATGCTGGGTAGATTTTGGGATTTTGATTTTTGGTTGTTAAAGGTTTCTTTAACCTGTGAAAAATACTGTTTTAAAGTAGAATTAAGTATTATATGTGTGTGTGTGTATATATATATATATA
>NW_006921613.1:3571115-3574246 GCF_000298275.1 Orycteropus afer afer
ATATATATTAGCATTTATTCCTTAGAGTCTATGGATGGAATCATTTAAATTATCTTGAATATGTTTAGTCCAAATTTTGACATATTCCATAACATCTTTTAATCCATAGAATATCATGTAGCCAACATTCTGCTGTTAGTTATTGAAATCATGAAGTTTTGCATTCAAAAAAAGAAAGGAAAAAGTTTCTTAGATTTTGAATATGAAACATTGAATATTAATAATATTCTTATATAAACCTTACAGTAATTTTTTTTTTTTGCTTGTTCAGTCTTTTATAGTTTTAGTTCCATGCACCTTTGAATCAGCAGTGGTTTGAAACCTTTATTCGTTTTCACACAATTCATAGAAATATTGGTTTAGTCCAAATGGTATCCATATTTGAAGTGTTATGGTCCATTTGTTCGTCTGATTTAGTCCATTTTTGTTGAAACATTTTAGTCAAGTGTTTTCAGTGAATGATAAATGTAGATGACAAAGTTAAAAATGGCTGTGGTTAATTTATAACAATTTTTTCAAACATGAAAAACATGATTGGAAATTTAAAAGTAATACAAAACTAAATAAAGTCAAGAAATAGATAAAAGTATTTCTAAATATAATGATTAAATTATTTTTTTAAGCTTTAAATATAATGAAATAACTTGGAAACAATATTAAATAGTTAGGGTATATCATTAAATCTCTAAACATTTGAGTAGTAATAAAGAGTCTTTGGGTAAACATTATGGATTCTTCAGTTAAAATTATTGACTTTATCTCAGCATAAAGAAAAAGAAAATCCTCACAACCGGATCGATAAGCAGCATCACAATAAATGGTAAAAAAGATTGAAGTTGTCAAAGATTTCATATTACTTGGTTCCACAATCAACACCCATGGAAGCAGCAGTCAAGACATCAGATGACATATTGCATTGGGCAAATCTGCTGCAAAAGACCTCTTTTGCAGCAGATTTGACCAGTGCAATACATGCTGAAGAGCAAAGATGTCTCCTTGAAGACTAAGATGCACTTAACCCAAGCTGTGGCATTTTCAATTGCTTCATATGCATGTGAGAGCTGGACAATGAATGAGGAAGACTGAAGATGAGTTGATGCTTTTGAGTTGTGTTGTTGATGAAGAATACTGAAAGTACCACAGACTGCCAAAAGAATGAATAAATCAGTCCTGCAAGAAGTGCATCCAGAATGTTGCTTGGAAGCGAGAAGGCCAGACTTCTTCTCACCTACTTTGGTCATGTGGTCAGAATGGAGCATTCCCCGTAGAAGGATACCATGCTTGGTAAAGTGGAGGGTCAAGGAAAAAGCGGAAGGCCCTCAATGTGATGGATTGACACTGTGGCTGCAATGATGGGCTCAGGTGTGGCATGGATTGTGAGGCTGGCACAGGACCAGACAGTGTTTTGTTCTGTTGTATGTAGGGTTGCTATGAGTTCAAGGCAACTCAGTGGCACCTAATAAGAGATTTAGAAAAAAAAAATGTGATTCATTAATAATTGAAATAATAAAATTATAATACCATGTTCTGGTTGTCTAATATTAGATAAATATTACTGACATGAACTAAACCTAAAGAAAATTTGGCATTTTTCTTGACTTGGGAACATGTCCTATTTAATTTATAATACAGTAAATAAACCTTTTATTATTTCTTTTTTTATAAAACTAATTCTTTTGTTGCTTTTTATGAAGTTTTAAAGTTGTCAGGAGTTTATTATCAGTCCCCGAGAAATAACACTTCAGTTATTTAATTAAAGATTTTAAAGGTAAACTTTAGCTTTTTTCTAAAGTCAAGCAGCTTGGTTTCTTAGCCAAGGACATTAAACTTATCATAAACTTAGAGGTAGAGTTTTTGCCTCTTAGACAGTTTATATTTAAAAAAAAAAAAAAAATATTATAGATGAAAGCAATAAACATCAAACTAAGGAAACAAGATAATAAAAACTGAGTAAACTTTGTTAGGGTTCCTCCCCCGCCAACATAGTCTCTAGTTTTTTAAATTCAGAATTTATTTTATTGATCTTTTGTTTTTAAAACTAGAATACACAAAGAATAAAATTAACTCATTAATACATTTAAAGAGATTTTCTTATTTTAATAGTGAGGAATTAATTCTTTGCTAATTTGACATTTAATGCTCTATCATTTTATAAATTAGCTTAACAAACTTTAACTGGATAAAAACTTCGCTTATATCAAATGAATTCTTTGTAATAACCTATTAGATTTCTTATCTTACATATTCTTTGTAGTACACCACTTGGAGTGACTAAATAAATAAATAAATATACTTACAACTAAAGTTACATATATGGATTTACCCTTTACTATGGCATAAAAGGGAGCTCTGGTAGCATAGTGCCTAAGGCACTTGACTGCTAACCAGAAGGCTGGCGGTTCAAACCCACGAGCCACTCCTCGGAAGGAAGATTGGGCAATGTATTTCCATAGTGACACTGCCTCAGAAACCCAAGGAAGGGTCGCTATGAGTTACGTCTGACTCGATAGTACATAACAACAACAACAACATGGCATAACAGTAAGAAATTATAAATTTTAATCATAATGAATATTCATTAACTTAATTTTAAGACCAGTAGGTTGCCAAAATTCTTAAAAATTAATTTAAGCTTATATATCAGGAGCTCTGCTAGCATAGTGCCTAAGGCATTTGACTGCTAACCAGAAGGCTGGAGGTTCAAACCACCAGCCTCTCCTCAGAAGCAAGGTTGGACAACCTACTTCCATAGTGATACCTCTTGGAAACCCAAGGAGAGGTCGCTATGAGTTGGCTCCACCTCGATGGCAGTAATTATTTTTTCATTTAAATATTATATATTATGAAATGTAATTATTCTTGAACTAGATAGTCTATATTTTTTATTCAAAGATTTGTTATTTATCTTATTTTTTTGGTAAACAATTTGGTCTTATTAATAAAAATTGCTTTTACTCTGAAATAAAACTTTTCACATAATATCTAGATTAAGTTTCTAAGAAAAGTTTTGCTTTTAAGATTAACAAAAACTTATCTTGGTCAGAACAAATTTATTTTCTTTAATTCCTGGTTGTTGTTGTTGTTGTTGTTAAGTGCCGTTGAGTTGTTTCTGACTCATAGCGACCCCATGC
>NW_006921613.1:3577078-3587280 GCF_000298275.1 Orycteropus afer afer
TGCTCCCGGAGACCCGGTCCCTCTCGGGAGGGTAACAAGGGAAAGTGTTCAGTGCAGATCAGTGAGTAAGCACAAGCCCGCCCGTGCTTACCTCGCTCCTGGTTAGGACTATTTATGTAAGTATTTATTTGCCATTATGGTAATAAGAGTAAATTCTATGAGGAAATAGTATAATTGAATTTAATAATACAATCTAGAGATAAGTTATTGCATTGTTATAATTGTTTTTGCGTATTTTATAAGATTCTTTAAAAAAAGCAATTTAGAATAATATTACACCCCTTCCTTTTTTTGTTAAATTTTATTGTGATTTGGGTGAAAGTTTACAGAGCAAATTCATTTTCCATACAGCAATTCATACATATTTTATTTCAAGATATTGACTGCAATCTCCACAATGTAAACCACTCTTCCCACTTTTCCCTGTAGTTACCTCTTCCCTGTGTCCTTTCCTATGTATTCCTGCCCCTTGAGTTATCTCCCTGTGCAAATACTGCCCTTCTGTTCTCCCATGATTGATCTAAGGAGTGTATCTACCTGGTGTATATGTTCACCCTATATGCCTGTCTGCTGTTTGGCTGGAAGCCACAGGAGTGAGTTCACTTCTAGGTGAAAGGGTAACTAGGTGCCATGGTCTCTGGGCCCTCACCAAGCTCTATCAGACCAATAAACCTGGTCTTTTTTATGATTGTGAATTTTGTTCCACATTTTTCTCCCACTCTATCCAGGATCTCCTGGACTGATCCAAGTGGTTGAGAGTGGTATCTGGGCACCATCTAGTTCTTCTGGTCTCATTGTCATATAGGCTGAGGTTTCCATGGTCCACTGTCCCTTGGACTAATTGGGTCCATGAATCTTTGGTTTTCTTCATTCTTCTTTGCTCTGGATGAAAAGAGACCAATTGTTACATCTGGATCGCTGCTTGAAAGCTTTTAAGACCCCAGTCGCTACTCACAAAAGTAGGTACGGAACAATGTTTTTGGGTAGTATGTTACACCAATTGAACTTGGTGCCCCCTATGACCATGGTCCCAAGCCCACAAGTCCAACAACTTGCCCCATCAGGGTGTTTTGCGGTGGCTGAGAAGTTATAACTTTGCCCACTGTTAGTTCTATTATATGGATATGCTTACAGCATATACAAATACCTATGTAGAAGTATCTGCTGCCAACCTTATATATGGTCATGGATATATTCCCTTTTGCCTAGACATACCTGATCATTCACCCTGTCTCCCCATCTATTTACCTGTAGATGTGATATTGTTTTGATAATATTTGATATCGTATTGATAATACAACTTAAGCAACTAGCTTAAGTTTCTAAGAAAGGTTTTGCTTTTAAGATTGACAAAAACTTATCTTGGCCAGAACAAATTTATTCTCATTAATTCCTGGTTAGGACTATTTATGTAAGTATTTATTTGCCATTATGGTAATAAGAGTAAATTCTATGAGGAAATAGTATAATTGAATTTGATAGTACAATCTAGAGATAAGCTATTGCATTGTTATAATTGTTTTTGTGTATTTTATAAGATTCTTTAAAAAAGCTATTTAGAATAATATTACACCCCTTCCTTTTTTTTTTTTTTTTTTGTTAAATTTTACTGTGATTTGGGTGAAAGTTTACAGAGCAAATTCATTTTCCATATAGCAATTCATACATATTTTGTTTCAAGATACTGACTGCAATCTCTGCAATGTAAAGTACTCTTCCAGCTTTTCCCTGTAGTTACCTCTTCCCTGTGTCCTTTCCTATGTATTCCTGCCCTTTGAGTTTCTTCCTGTGCAAATACAATATCAAATATTTGATAATATTTGATATTGTATTAATAATAATATTTGTTATCACTGATAAGACAGTATTGTGTATATAAATGTGTTTATCTTTGTTTTCTAAACCTCTTGTGCACCTCTCTGTGTCTCCCTTTTCCTTAGTGTTATTGTTTTGAGCACTCACTTTGGTATATTGCCTTTCCTGTCACACAAATCAATACTTGTTCTTACCTATCTAGCAATTTTCCCTCCTTGTCCCCCCATCCCTGGTAAACAACAAAGAAAGTTTCCTTCCTTATAAACCTTTCCTTGACATTTTACAAGAGTGAACTAAATAGAATATTTACCCTTCTATGATTGACTTATTTCATTCAGTATAATGTCCTCCAAGTTCATCCATGTTTTGTGGATTTTACATTATTCTTTAGTGTTGCATAATATTCCATTGGGAGTATGTACTATAGTTTGGTTATCCAGTCTTCTGTTGATGGGCACTTAGATTGTTTCTTTCTCTTTGCTATTGTGAATAGTGCTGTAATGAACATGGGTGTGCATATATCTGTTTGTGTCCTGGCTCTCACTTCTTTAGGTTATATGCCCAGTAACAGGATTGCTGGGTCAAATGGCATTTCTATTTCCGACTTTTTAGGGAATCGCCATACTGATTTCCACAGTGGTTGTATCATTTTATGTCCCACTAGAATAATTTATACCTTTTTTAAGACTTGTTATGTCATTCAAAATAAGTAACCTATTTTTATTCAGTGTCCTTTTTAAATAGATTGATTTATATAAAATTTTCTCAGTGCAGCTGCTGAAAGCTTAACCTATAAGAAGCAGTCTTTTTTATCTTAAAAGATAGTCTCATGAAAGGGGAAAAAAAAAAAAAAACTCCTGAAGTGTTGGTTATGGCTTCCTAAAAGAATGCAGAGACTCAGGTACAAAATCAAACAAAAAAAAACACATAAATTTATCAGCCTTATGCAATATCACATAAAACAAGCAACCCAGTTTCTTAATTGTATAAAGTAATTCTTTGCAGAAAAAATTATATGTTAGATCAACTTACTAATTCGTTAGATCCTCAGCTATAGGAATTTTATTCAGACCTTTTGACCCAAACTGAACCAACAAACATACAAAAAAATTCTTAAAGAGAACAATGTAAATTGAACTGACTTTTTTTTTTAATGTGATCATTGAAATCCCAAATTATTTTTAAATAGAAACTTCAAACCATCATCTTGGTAGGGGGAAATCAAGGTATATTTATGAAGGATGTTGAGCTCTTAGGTTGAAACTTTGGATTTTATTCTTTTTTAACTTGATTCATTCTGCTAGCTAGAGACCTAGATTTTTCTTTTAGATTTGAAACATACTAATTTTTTCAATTGGAAAACTCAAAACTCACTGCCGTCGATTTGATTCCAACTCATAGCAACCCTTCCTTGAGTTTCCAAGGCGGTATCTTTATGGAAGTAGATTGCCCAGTCTTCATTCTGAGGAATAGCTGGTGGATTTGAACCATCAGCCTTATGGTTAGCAGTCAAGTGCCTAAGGTACTACACCACCAGAACTCAACCTGTCTTTAGTCAGATCCTCTTGTCAGCTTAAAAAGCAACATGTAGCAGGACTATAATGCTTGCTTACAATTTGGGTGGGAGTCCGTAAGGGGTATGCTCTGCTTTTAGGATTTGTTGTTACCCATTTCCCTGTTAGACCAACCATGCACACAAACCACATTGGAGAACTACTTTTGATTATTGTCTCAGGACCAAAATCCACAATGACTTGAGATTCTGCAGTCTATAAAGTCTCATGTTTTAAACCCACGTTTGCAAGCAGAAAATTTCACCCAGAGCTTGTGAGTGGAAAACCTAAAAGGCAGTTTCCTCTAACAGCCTCCTGGTAGAGGGAGCTCAAAGCTCACAAATAGCCAAAGAGTACCACTTTTGGTTTTCTTAGGGTCACAACAGTCCCTGCCAGGGAATGGCATGGGGTTTAGAAGGCATCTTGCTTTTTCATTTGTGTGGCTGAGGGTACAGAAATGTTTGCTTGTGTCTGGCGGCCAGCCTAGTGTTCTAGCCTATCTCCTGACTATATTATCATCCTACAGGCAATTTTAACAGTTGCCTCTGTTAGCAGGTACCCTAACAATATTTAAGTACTTGGCCTGTGCCCAAAAGTTTTGCAGCTTATGGTGACCCTGAGCTCTTTGAAAGCAAAATTATCCTCTGTAACTAACCCCAAGACCCAAGAAGTAGAATTATCTCTGATAGAAACCAAAATAGGGAGAAAGGGAAAACAAATCTAGGGTGAATCAGAATGAAAGTCAGTTAACAATGAAAATAAGTCAGTAATAAACCTCAGTTGAACTTCAGACACAACAAAGTGGGCTTTCAAAGATCTGAGAAGTACTCATCCAGGCAACATACAAAGGTCCGTGGATAAAGGAGATCTCGTCCAAACAACTCAGCTGGATTCAAAGCATGATATCCTGGAACTCTGGGAGGTGCCAGGGGAGCTGTCCTTCAGACGCTGCTTCTGACACCATAATTGTTGTAGTGAAAAAACTAAGTTTGTTTAAAATTTTTAAAGAAGAGTTTATTACAGAACATTTTGAAAAATGGGGAAACACAATGTCAAAGGCTTTTGACAAAATGTTTCTGAAAGGTACAGAGATACAGCAGTTTATGATAATAAAAACCACATTGAGAGTGGAGAACATTTAGGATATGTTTGATTGGATAATATTTACAAAGTTGTAGGTGCTAGGGTCTTGGTTGACCACCTCTGCAGGGGTTAGTTTTCTTTGCCAGAATGGCTGTAGAGGACAGGATTTTGGCCAGCTATAATTTTCTTCCACCACTTGTCTGTCAGTTTGTCCTATTGTGGTGGTTTGGATGCTTCTGTGAGTCTGGAGGCTATGCCACTGGTATTTGAAATACCAGCAGGGTCACCTAGATTTCATCAGAACTTCTAGACTAAGACAGACTTGGAAGAAGGAAGGGGCCATTCTTCTAAAAGAATTGGCCAGTGAAAATTTTATGAATAGCAGTGAAATACTGTCTGATATATTACTGGAAAACTTTATGAATAGCCCTGACACATTGTTGATATGGTGCCAAAAGATGAGCCCCTCAGGTTGGAAGGCACTCAAAATATGACCGGGTAAGAGCTGCCTTCTCAAAGTAGAGTTGACCTTAGTGATACGGATGGAGTAAAGCTTTTGGGACCTCCATTTGCTTATGTGGCATGACTCAAAATGGGAAAAAGGAGCTACAAACATCCGTTAATAATCCAAATGTGGAATGTAGGAAGTATAAATCTAGGAAAATAAGGAGTTGTCAAAAATGAAATGGAATGCATAAAGATCAATATGCTAGGCATGAGTGAGCTTAAATGGACCAGTTTGGGCCATCTTGATTCAGATAACCGTATGGTCTACTGTGCCGGGAATGACAAATTGAAGAGGAATAGTGTAGCATTCATTGTCACAATGAATGTTTCATGATCTATCTTGAAGTACATTGCTGACAATGATAGGATAATATCAGTATGCTACAAGGAAGGCTAGTTAATACTACTGTTATACAAATTTACATACCAAACACCAAAGCCAAAGATGAGGAAACTGAAGATTTTTTACCAACTTCTGCAGTCTGAAAATGACCAAACATACAGTGAAGATGTGTTGATTATAGTGGTGATTGGAATGTAAAGGGTGGAAATGAAGAATCACTGGTAGCTGGAAAATGTGGCCTTGGTGATACAAATGATGCCAGAGATCTCATGATAGCATTTTGTAAGACCAATGACTTATTCATTGCAAATACCTTTTTTCAACAATATAAACAGTGGCTAACACCTGGACTTTGTCAGGTGGAATACACAGGAATCAGATCAATTATATTGTGGAAAGAAGCAATGGAGAAGCTCAGTATCTTCTGCCAAAACAAGGCCAGAAGCTGAATGGAACAGATCATCAACTGCTCATATCCAAGTTCAAGTTGAAGCTGCAGACAATTAAAACAAATCCACAAGAACCAGAATATGACCTTGATTATATCCCACCTGAATTTAGAGACCATCTAAAGAATAGATTGGACACATTGAACACCAGTGACCAAAAATCAGATGAATTGTGAGAGGACATCAAGAACATCATACATGAAGAAAGCAAAAGGTCATTAAAAAGATGGAAAAGGAAGGAAAGACCACAATGGATGTCAGAAGAGACTCTGAAACTTGCTCTTGGACAGAGTAGCTAAAGCAAAAGGAAGAAATGGCAAGATAAAAGAGCTGAACAGAAGATTTCAAAGAGTAGCTCAAGAAGACAAAGTCGATTATTATTTTAAAAATGTGGAAAGACTTAGAAAAGCAAAAGTGAAGAACATGCTCAGCATTTCTCAAGCTGAAAGAATGAAGAAAAAAATCAAGCCTCAAGTTGTAATATTGAAAGATTCTATGGGCAAAATATTGAATGATGCAGGAAACATCAAAACAAGATGGAAAGAATACAGAGACATGGTACCAAAAAGAATTGGTTGGTGTTCATTCATTTCAGGAGGTGGCATGTGATCAAGAATCAATGGCATTGAAGGAAGAAGTTAAAGCTGCATTGAAGGAATTGGTGAAAAACAAGGCCTCAGAAAGTGATGGAATAACCACACTGGAGGCACTTACTTGTCTATGCCAAAAAATTTGGAAGACAGCTACATGGTCAACTGACTGGAAGAGATCCATATTTGTAAATGAAAGGTGATCCCACAGAATGTGGAAATTATTGAACAATATTAGTATCACACACAAGTAAAATTTTGCTGAAGATTATTGAAAAACACTTGCAGCAGTGTATTGACAGGGAACTGCCAGAACAAGCTGGATTCAGAAAAGGACATGGAATGAAGTATATCATTGCTGATGTCAGATGGATCTTGGCTGAAAGCAAATACCAAAAAAAATTTTACTTGTGTTTTATTGACTATGCAAAAGCATTCGATTGTATGGATCATAACAAATTGTGGATAACATTGAGAAGGATGGGAATTTCAGAGCACTTAATTGTGTTCATGAGGAACCTGTGCATAGACCAGGAGGCTATTGTTCGAGCAGAACAAGGGGACAGTGTATGGTTTAAAATCAGGAAAGGCATTGCATCCAATGCCTTGTTATACCTGAGCCCATTGTTGCATCCACTGTGTCAATCCATCTTGGATTACTTACTAATCCAATCTGTTTGCTGAGCAAATAATCTAAGAAGATGGACTGTATGAAGAAGAATGTAGCATCAGGCTCAGAGAAAGACTTATTAACAACCTGCGATATGCAGGCATACAACTTTGCTTACTGAAAGTGAGGATGACTTTAAGCACTCACTGATGGAGATTAAAGACTACAGTCTGCAGTATGGATTACACTTCAGGATATAGAGAACGAATATCCTCACAACTGGACTGATAAGTAACACCACAATAAATGGAAAGAAAATTGAAATTGTACAAGATTTTATATTGGTTCCACAATCATCACCAATGGAAGCAGAAGTCAAGAAATCAGACAATGTATTACAATGGCCAAATCTGCTGCAAAAGCCCTCTTTAAAGTGCTAAAGAGCAAAGCTGTCTCTTTGAAGACTAAGGTGCGCCTAACCCAAGCCATGGTGTTTTCAATTGTCTCATAAACATGTAAAAGCTGGACAATGAATAAGGAAGACCAAAGAAGAGTTGATGCTTTTGAGTGGTGGTGTTGGTTAAGAATACTGATAGTACCATGGATTATGAGAAGAATGAAAAAATCTGTCATGGAATAAGTGCAGCTGGAATGCTCCTTGGAAGCAAGAATGGCCAGATTTTGTCTAATCTACTTTGGTCTTGTTGTCAGAAGGGCCAATTCCCTGGAGAGGGATATCATGCTTGGTAAAGTGGAGGGTCAACAAAAAAGGGGAAGGCTCTCAACAAGATGGATTGACACAGTGGATGCAACAATGGGCTCAGGTATAACAAGGATTGTGAGTCTGGTGTAGGACCAGGCAGTGTTCTGTTCTGTTATACATAGGGTCGCTATGAAGCAGAGCTGACTCAATGGCACCTAATAACAACATAAGTTTCCTAACACAATTTAAAAATATAGATACAGGATGTTATAAAGGGGTATCTAGGGGAGTTTTCTAAGGTGCTCTGGTGGCATAATGGATAAGGCATTTGACTGCTAACCAGAAGGTCAGTGGTTCAAACCCACAAGCCACTCCATGGAAGGGAGATGGGGCATCTACTTCCGTGAAGATTTATATACAGCCTCAGAAACCCAATGGGGCTTGCTATGAGTCATAATTGACTCGATGGCAGTGAGTTTGGTGTTAGTTGGAGGGGAATTTTCTAAGAATCGGCCGACCACCAAAGTAACTTTCTTAACATCTGGGCATATTGGAAGCCTGACAAAACCACATTCCTCAGCATTGCCTAATTCTGATCTGCACAGTGTTTTGTAAAATTTTCCATCTTGTCGTATATGAAGCAGAATTAAGTCTCAGTAAGAAGAAGGAATTTGGTCCACAGTTTAGTCAGAAGCTTTAGTCCTATTCAGTGTCTTAAGTTTTAGAATGCACTTTCTCAGGAGGCAATACCAGGCTAGTGGAATATGGAGCCCCAGATTAAACCAGGTATTGGCATCCAGGCAGATCAGGCCAGAGTAGAACTTTTTGAGGGAATTGCTTTTTTGGTTCATTTATTCATTTAGTGAGTATTTCATCTAATAATATTTTGCTGTGAACAGGTAATGCTGAGACTGAGTCAAGTTCCTTAGTCTCAAAGTAATTTTCAAACTTATATATGAGTAACAGTGTCTTTGGAGAGCAAGTTGAAGATTCATATTCCTGGCTTGGGGCTCAGGAATCTGCATTTTCATAAGCCTAGCAACTGATTACTATGTTGATGGAAGCTTACTTTCTTTTTATTTTTACCCTGTTTTTCCAGAAGGTGCTCTTCTGATGGGAAGTTTAAAGCATTTGGCTGCTAACCAGAAGGTTAGTGGTTCAAATCTACCAGCTGCCCCACAGGAGAAAGATGAGATAGTCTGCTTCCATAAAGATAATAGCCTTGGAAACCCTGTGGGCAGTTTTACCCTGTCCTCTAGGGTTGCTGTAAGTTGTAATCGACTCAACAGCAGTGGGTTTAGTTTTGGCTTCTTGTTTTTACAGAGTTGATGTACATATTTATATAAGCTCTTTGGAGTACTGAGTGACCTCTCTGTTTAGACTTTATATCATTACTGATCAAATGTCTGATCCAGACTGTAGTTCTAGTCCTGCTTATCTGTAATTGTTTATAAATCCACAAAATAAGGGCTTGGACTAGATTTCTATAAAATTACATGCTGTTCCTTAATTTGATGTTTTTCTCTCTTGACTATCACATCTAGATTAAAGAGTGTGCTGTGAGCATTTACAGACTAAAGTCTGTCTTTGAGGAAATAGACTATTGAGTGAAAATTACCCAAAGTCCTGTGAAATTCTTAGACTCTTGAGGGTTTCAATGCACCCACTTTCTTTATTACCACCTTATATAAAGATGTTTAATGGATGAATGATTTCAAGTATTAAGATGGGACGAGTTGAGTGGTAGAGATCTGTTTAGAGACCTTTTTTATTTTTTAAACTATGGATGTAAATTATACCAGTCGACATTGGGTGGCATCGTATGTCTCAGGGTAGCACTGTTCTCCATGTGGTTTTAATGGCTGGCATTTTGGAAGTAGATCACCAGGTCTTTCTTACAAGGCACCTCTGGGTAAACTTGAACTGCCAACCTTTTGGTTGGCAACTGAGTTTGTTAGCCATTTGCATCACCCAGGGATTCCTGGATGTCAATTATCAGCCAAATATTTTAGTAATAGGACTTCCCTTCGAGAAGCCCTCCTTGGCTCCCTCCTCAGGCTCTGCTAGCACCCTGTGGGGATTAGGATGCAGTCCTTCCTTCACATGGTGCATGATAAAGGAGGTTACTGATCTTGAGAACATTGTAGGGGCAGGAAGTGGGGACTCTATCTCAGACTCTCAAATGTTAAGCAGTGTCAGTCACATACTGGGTACTTAATAACTATTTGTTACACGAAGGAATATAACTGCTATGTTCAAAACCACCATTAAAGCAGAATCCAGTTATTTTCTGTAACACATTTCATAATTTTCTTCTATTTTTTTAAATGTGAAAAACATTGTGCAAGTCCTGTGTACCTGCTTTTGAGGAATAAAATGTATTCAATTATTCAATTGCAATTATTTATTTAAAAATTAAATATTAAAAGAATTTTTAATAATAACATTGGGTGTTTTTTTTTCTTCTCCCTTTTTTTTTTAATTGTGATTTGGATGAAGATTTACAGAGCAAATTCACTTTCCATACAGCAGTTCACATACACTTTGTC
>NW_006921613.1:3589210-3593732 GCF_000298275.1 Orycteropus afer afer
TCTGGTTAGCAGGCAAGTGTCTTAGCCACTATGCTACCAGAGCTCCCTACTTAGAGATATGCCCTCATAATAAAGAATAATTTGGTACTCTAACATCCCTGTGGTTGGACCCGAGGTTTTTTTTTTTTTTTTTTTTTTAAAGACATAGGTAGACTGGCTTGTCTGTATGGAACAGTATACAGGCTGTGTTGTCATTTTTGTGTACTCACTCAGCCCTTTGAGAAATGGGAGGGATCTGGAAGTAAATAGCCCTAGGGATCTGGAAGTAAATAGCCCAAGGGATGTAATCCTAGCTTAGGAATTTAGATTTACCACACCTGCTTTCCTTGTAACACTATTGGTGGGTGTGCGAATTACATGAGCTAATGCATGGGAACAGATCACAAGGCTTTTCTTCTGAGGTTCCTCTGGGTGGGTTCACACTGCCAGTCTTTTAGCTGGTTGTCAAGCACTTAACTATTTGCACCACCCAGGGTAGATGCCTACATTTGTTTTTCAACAAATGTTTGTTGAATTAAGAATGGATGCTCAAGGTAGTTATCTCTAGACAAAAAAAAAAAAAATTGAGGAAAAATATTGAGTTAAATATAATACATACATATGTGTATATATATATATGTGTGTGTGTGTGTGTGTATATATATGTGTGTATATATATATATGTGTATATATATATATATATATGCACTTTAAGTGATAATATATATGTGCGTATATACACATAATATATGCATATATATTATATATATATATTTCTTCTCTTGATCTTTGGGTTATTTTACTATTGACATTACCTGCCAAAGTATCCCCTACTTAAAACATATTACTATGTTCTGTTGTTGTTATGTACCATCAAGTCAGCCCCAACTCATAGCGACCCCTCCTTGGGTTTCCGAGGTGGTATCGCTATGGAACTGTAGATTGCCCAACCTTCCAAGGAGTGGCTGGTGGATATGAACCACTAGCCTTCTAGTTAGCTATGTTCTAGAGTATATTAAATTTCAGTTAACTAATCAATACTAACATTTTGGAGGAGTTTGGTTTGATGTTGGTTGGGGGTTAATTCTGAAGTAGTCACGCTCCAGTGAGTACACTAGGTAGAATTTAACATATAGTTCAAGTCTGCCTTGGCCAGCCTTTGACTTTGTAAAAACAGATTTTTATCATTTCTAGGGAGCGACCTGATTGGTAACAAGTTTTGTTTAGGAAGCATCTGAAAGCAGAAAGCTTTTGGGCTTCTGCTGAGACCCTACCAGCTGTGCATGAACCCTCAGTTTCCCACGGACTCTTGAAGGTGCTTGCTTTTTATTTCCTTATAGTTTAAATATCAAAAGAAGATGGAAAGAATACATACAATATCAGAAAGAATTGATCAACATTCAGCCATTTCAGAGAATACTGAAAATAACATTGCTTTGGCTATCCAAGGCCAACTGAGATTCCACGGTGCTGCTGTATTGTTCTTTCTGATCAGGATTCTGACTTACAAACATTCAGTCATAATCACATAGATGGTAGCACTGCCCCATTGCCCTCAGCCAAGCATATTCACCAAATGTCTTGGAAGAAGTACACCTGGAATGCTTCAGAGAAGCAAGGATGGCGAGACTTTGTCTCAGCATACGTTGGACATGTTAATAACAGGGACCATGCTTGATAAAGCAGAAGGTCCAGCAAAAAGGAGGAAGATCTTTAACAAGATGGACTTATGCAGTGGCTGCAACAATGAGGCTCAAACATAGCAATAACTTTGAGAATGGTGCAGGAGCTGGCAATGTTTTGTTCTGTTGTACATAGGGTCACTATGAGTTCGAACCGAGTTGATGGAACCTAACAAGAACAACAAAAGTTACAGTCAGGAGCCCTGGTGGCACAATGGTTACACTCTCAGCTGCTAATTGAAAGGTCAGTGGTTCAAGCCCATCAGCAGCTCCACAGAAGAAGAGACCTGGCAATCTCCTTTAAAAGTTATAGCCTAGGCCCTATGGGACATTTCTACTCTGTCCTGTATAGTTGCTATGAGTCGGACTCAGCTTGACAGCATAGAAAAACAATGGTTAAAGTAGCTCTTAGTCTGGCCCACCCTGAAACCCAGAGGCGTTCCAGCAGATTTACTTCTACTCCATTCCTTCGTTAAGCACTACTTTGTCTTCTCCCAAGCTATTCATTGCCACTTACTAAGTAGTTGTGTGATGTTGGTCAATCTACTTTACTCTGATCTCTAACCCCTGTTTTTCTTCACCTATAGTAGATAAAATTTATAGACTTATAGGTGTAAGGCTTTTTAAGTGTACAATTTCATGGATTTTAACAGTACAATTATTTAATTTCCACCTACACTCAAAATTTAGGCGGGAGGAATCTCCCACTGAGCTCAAGATGCCAAAGTAATCTTTTCTGTGGGAAAAATCATGAAGTAATTAATCGTTTTCCCTCACAATGCTTAGGTATGAGTTTTGAAGAGAGTGGGTGGACTCCCCTCCACCTGCAAGCTGGATTCACAAAGGTTTCTCAACTGGTAGTGACAGATCTGTGACTGAAAGGCAAGTCTGTTTAATCCAAAAGCTGAACTATTTTTACTTTCCTCACAGAGGTTATTGTCAAACTTCACATATGATATTTCTTGCTTGACTGTCTTCAGTCAAGGGGTTCAAAATTTTCCTGTGTTTGTGAGGCTGGTGAAGCAGAGTGGGTGTTTGGGCATGTCTAAACAAAGCTATTTATGACAAGGTAAACAATTACAGTGTCCAGCAGACACTGGCCACAAAACCACTCTTGCATCATACTCATTATTATACTATCCTCAGACACATCACAGAGATACAACTAAATAGCTGCAAGGAAGAGGATGGAGGTGGGAAGGAGGGTGGGAGCTGTAGTGATGTGTTGTCCTTTCTTGCTGCTTGCCAGGGACTGTATGGAGAAAGGATAAGGAAGTGTCAGCACAGCTTTTAAAGGCAATGAAGGCCGCTGGAGCCTAGAAGAATAAGAGGTTTTTGATTATTGCTGTTTCGTTTTACTTTGTTTAAAGAACAAAATAACAAGGGAATTTTGCTTTGTAGATCACTAAGACTTTCTGGTGGGAAGGTCTGGGGTTTCTTTGTCCTGATACATAAAGGGAGAGTTTTGAATGGATTGTTAGGAGACCTAGTTCTGGTTCTGGCTCTGCCACTATCTTCCTGAGTTACCTTAGGCAAGTAACCAACCTTCCTGGGCTTTCGCTTCCTCATCTATAAGTCAAGGTGGTGGTGGTGGTGGCAGCGTGTCATTGTGATTTTTAAGGCCCCCTTTTGTCTTAGGCCTAGAGTCTCTAAATACCCTAAAATGCTTACAGTATGCCCAGTTAAGTTTGAATTTCAGATAAGCAACAAATAATTTTTTACAAGTATGTTCTATGCAATGGGCAGTGGTTAATTTTTTAGTTAATAATTTTTTAAATTATTGAATGGGACATATGTATACCAAAAAAAAACTCACAGTAGATTCCACCATGGAGTTGATTGCCAGTTTCATCATGGAGAATACCATATCCAGCTGTGCAGCCACTCAACCAGGCCCAGCCAAGTTGACACACAAACTTAACGACCACACTGAGCTACCACTGTCAACCACTCGGAGGGGGATCTATGTAGGAAATCATGGGTAGAGTGGGAGAACAATGTGGAAGTCCCCCTGCTGAAAACCTTTTTAAAGTGTTAAAAATCAAAATGTCACTTTGAGGACTAATGTGTACTTTAGCCAAGGTGTTTTCAGTTAAAATGTAGATAGAGACTGGTGGAACTTCTAAGACTAGGGCCCCATGTTATCCTTCAGGTCTAGAAATGGACTCACTTCTGTGGATTGGTTCTCAGCCCAACAGTAGAAAGACCTACATGCAGAACACCTACCCCAGGGAGATACATGCACCTACCCTAGGGAAATGCACCCATTAGATCAGTCAACCATGAGACATCAGAGGGTGGCATTCACATAGAGAGAAATCTGGACAGACAGGAATGCATAGATAAGAAGGGCACCAATCCAAAAAACCAAACTCACTGCCTTGGAGTCAGATCCGACTCATAGCGACTGCTCCTTGGGTTTCCAGGTGGTATCACCATGGAAGTACAATCCTCCTTCTGAGGAGTGGCTGGTGGGTTTGAACCACCAGCCTTCTGGTTACCAGTCACATGTTTTAGGCACTACACCACTAGAGCTCTTAAGAAGGGCACAGGGAGAGGGTAGTCACAGGGATGAAAGGGGAGGAGATTTTTTTTACGGTTGGGGATTATAATCAGGGCAATGAAATCAAGTGTGCATGAACTGTTGAATGTAAATCTGCTTTGTAAATTTGCACCCAGAGCACAATAAAAAAAGAAGTGATAGATCACATTGAGCGAATCAGCTGCTAAAAAGCTTTTTAAAGTTTAAAAAGCAAAGTTGTCGGGGAGGCGGGGCAAGATGGCGGACTAGGCAGAAGGATTGCACAGACCCTCTTCAACAAAGAAAAGGGAAACCAATTAACACAGACACAGAAGATAAT
>NW_006921613.1:3597002-3607339 GCF_000298275.1 Orycteropus afer afer
CCATATGCTGCCTACAAGAGACACACCTTAGAGATAATGACAAAAACAGACTAAAAATCAAAGGTTGGAAAAAGATATATCAAGCAAATGGCAACTGTAAAAAGCTAAGTTGTCACTTTGAGGATTAAGGTGTAACTTAAAAAAAACTCACTGCCGTCAAGTCAATTTGACTGATCGCAATCCCTCCTTGGGTTTCTGAGTCGGTATCTCTATGGAAGTAGATTTCCCAGTCTTCCTTCTGAGAAATGGCTGGTGGATCTGAACTGCCAGCCCTCTGATTAGCAGTCAAATGCCTCAGACACTACACCACTGGAGCCTCTCAAGGTGTACCTTAGCCTTGGTATTTTCAGTTGCCTCATATGCATGTGAGAGCTGGATAATGAATAAAGAAGACTGAAGACAATTGATGCCTTTCAATTATAATGTTGGAGAAAAATATTGAATATACCACACACAGACTGCCAAAAGAATGAATAAATATATCTTAGAAAAAGTATAGCCAGAATGCTCCCTAAAAATATCTGTCATACTTTGAACATATTGTCAGAAGGGATCAATTCTTGGAGAAAGGACATCATGCTTGGTAAAGTAGAAGATCAATAAAAAAGAAGAAGATCCTCAAAGAGGTGGATTTACACAATGGCTACAACAAAGGACTCAAGCTCAGCAACTACTGTGAGGATGGCTCAATAGTGGGCAGTGTTTCCTTCAGTTCCAAATATGGTCACTGTGAGTTGGAAACTACATCGCCTAAAAGGAACAACCTATCAAAGTCAAATTTTTAATACACAATTTAATAACTAGATGTGGTGGTTAAGTTAGTGTGTCAACTTGGCTGGACCTGACTGACTGGCTGGACAGCTGGATGTAGTATTCCCCATGATGAGACTGGTAATCAACTCCATGGTGGAATCTACTCTGAGCAGCTAAGTAGTTGCCTTAGGGATGTGGTCTGTTTCCTGTATATAAGGAGAAGCCTTGGGGAATGGTCTCTAGCTTATGGCATGCTTGAACCCTGCATGTAGCCATGTCATTGTTCAGCAGCCTGCCATGCTTTGCCGACCTTGGGACTTTCAGTGGACTTAAATTAATGGCCTGCTGTGTGGTTTAGTAACATTGGGATGTGCCTTTTTACTTGTCAACCTTGGGTTTGTCAGTCTCAGCAGCCAGCAGCTGTCTGAGTGAATAAAAGCCTCTAGCTCCAGTGGGCTGGGAGCAGGAGGCAGACCTGAAGCCCAAGGTCAAGGGGCTTTCACCCAGCCCCTAGAGCCTGGCACTTTGAACTTGGACTTAAAGCCTCCAAATTGTAAGAATAAACTCCTGTTTGTTAATGCCATCCCATTTGTGGTATTTCTGTTAGAGCAGCACTAGGTAACCAGAACAGAATATGGTACTGAGAGAGTGGGGTGCTGCTCTGACAGATACCTAAAATGTGGAAACAGGAGTGGAGTGTGTCATTGACCCGAGAACCAGCAGAGAGATCCCGGTATACGGCATGAGAGAGCAGCAGCAGAGCCAAGAGACTGGCATGAGAGCTGGCAGGAGCAGAGCCAAGAGAACTGCATGAGACAGCGACAGCCTTACCAGCCCACAAAGGAGAAGGGTGGTTGCCATTGTACAGGCAGCTTTCTGGCAGAGTGGGTTGCCTTCAGGCATTAATTGGTAGAAGAGACCAGCATGAAATGGAGTAGCAGGTTGACTGGCCCACGGAGCAAAAGAGCTGAGTGCTTTTTGGGCAGGAAGATTTCTGGCACAGTGGGTTCCCTTCGGCATTAATCAGCAGAAGTGGAGAGACCCAGAAAACGGGAAGCAGAGCTGCCATAGCCTCAAGGGTAGGACCATGGCCTTTGGAAGTGGAACCACCACAGCTCCCTAGGTTTCAAAGAGCCAGACCTTCACCAACTTGGTTCTGTAGTGTGGGGCTGCTTGTTCATGTGAGCCAGTGGGATGGAGCCATAGCCGCTGCCCAAGAGTGAGGGGGTGGGGCTGCCATGCCGGAGAGGGAAAGAAACAGGCCCAGGCCAAGGGGGTGAGGTCACCACTCAGGAACTAGGGGACTGGAGCCACCCAATGAAGGAGATTTGCACAGGTGCCAAGTTGACAAGGGGTGGAATTGTAGTGGTTAAGTTTGTGTGTCAACTTGGCTGGGCCTGGTTAAGTGGCTGGACAGCTGGATGTGGTATTCCTGATGATGAGACTGGCAATCAACTCCAAGGTGAAATCTAATGTGAGCAGCTGAGTAGCTGCCTTAGGGATGTTGTCTGCTTCCTGTTTATAAGGAGAAGGCTTGGGGAATGGTTTCTAGCTTATGGCACGCTTGACCATGCATGTAGCCAAGTCGTTGTTCAGCAGCCTGCCATGCTCTGCCAAACCTGGGACTTTTAGTGGACTTAAATGAATGGCCTTCCATGTGGTTTGATAACATCTAGACTGTGCCTTTTTACTTGTCAACCTTGGGTTTATCAGTCTCAGCATCCAGCAGCTATCTGAGTGAAGGAAAGCCTCCAGCTCCAGTAGGCTGGGAGCAGGAGGCAGAACTGAAGCCCAGGATCAAGGGGCTTTCACCCAGTCCCTAGAGCCTGGCACTTTGAACTTGGGTAAGAATAAACTCCTGTTTGTTAACGCCATCCCATTTGTGGTATTTCTGTTAAAGCGGCACTATGTAACCAGAACACTAGATATCAAATAATTTTTCCTCAAAATTATGTTCTCATTATACTATTAAAAAATGACATAATCAGTATATCCATAAGGTTTTTGCAAGACTATATAAGAAAACACTATATGTGAAAACTTCACAATGAATAAGGAAGACCAGAGAAGAGTGATTGACGCCTTTGAATTATAGTGTTGGAGAAGAATATTGAACATATGGACTACCAGAAGAATGAACAAATCTGTCCTGGAAGAAGTACAGCCAGAATGCTCCTTGGAAGTGATAATGACCAGACTGGGTCTCGCCTACTTTGGTCAGTAAAGAAGGGGAAGATGCTCAACAAGATGGATTGACACAGTAACTGCAACGATGGGCTCAAGCAGGGCAGGGATTGTGATGATGTCACAGGACCGGGCAGTGTTTTGTTCTATTGTGCACAGCATCACTGAGTCAGAGCCAACTCGATGGCACCTAACAACAATACACATAACTGAAGAAGGGGACAAAAATCTACAGGATAGGAAGGCTGTAACTTACTCTGTAAGTTACAACATACTCCTATTTGTGTTCCCATAACCATTTGTTCCAGGGTACTCTTACACAGTCTTAAAGCCACTTTGGAAGAAGTGGTAGAATATAGGTAAATGCAACTACATAACTAGTGAGTAATTCATTTACAGGTATTCTGTAATGTGTTCTATCTGCATACTGAGCTTTTTGAAGGCTGTTCATCTTCTCAACTTGAGAATCCATTGTAGTATCTGAGTAGGCTGCAGTGGAAAATGTGTAGAAATTATTTGAAAGTCATTTCATAAGTATAGTTGTGTGTATGTGTGTGTGTTTTCTGGAAAAATCAAACCCCCTTTCTTTGACACCAAGCAGTAAGTGATTAATCCAAATTACTTTCTTATCAATTCTATTTCGCTCTGGTTGAACACTAGTTGTGCATACAATTCTTCTTCTTCTAACTACCTGGAAGTAGGTCAGATCTCACAAGTTAAAGGGCACAGTCCTCCAGACTTCCGAGTCTGCCAAAACTTTAGATGTGAGCCACAATCTTAGAGTCCCCATGATACCATCACTCCTGACATTGTGACTGCAAATTTGGACCTATCACAACCTCCTCATGATGCCAGCTGTAAACTCAGTGGTCCCCACGGTTTCCCATCACTTCTGATATTCTGGGTTCGATAATTTGTTAAAGTGACACACAGAATTCACAGAAAGTGCTATACTTACGATTACATTTTTGTTATTGTAAAAAGGATACAAATGGGATACAAGGTCTAGAAATATTCCCAATGTGGAGCTTACATGTCCCAAAGGGGGATGTACTATCCTCCCATGTACATCAATGTCTATCACCAATCAGGAGCTTCCTTATCAGAATCTTTATTTATGCCTTATTACATAGGCATGATTGCTTGAATCATCCTTTAGCACCCCTCCACCCTTTTCCCTGAGGTTGGGCTGATATCACATGGTCAGTCTTGCTGGCCTGTCAAGCCTCCACCCAAAATGAGTTATAAACTTTCAGGTGTGGTCTGGAATCCTCATCCAAGGCCTACAGGGTTGCTATGAGTAGGAACTGACTCAACAGAAATGGGTTTTTACAACCAGATCTTAGAATTCCAGATCTGCTTTCAGTACATTTAGCAATTTAGATTGTTGAGGATAAATTCAGGTTGCAGTCTTATTTTGTTGTGGTTCTTTGGCCTTAGTACTTTTTCTTTTTTTGGTATATGTATTAGAAATTCTATAGATGTTAAAGGTTTTTAAACCATGAAATGCTTTGATTTATTTGATTTTCTGAACTTTTTCAGTCACTGGAGAAATTCCAAGGATTTAGAAATAATCTCTAAGAAAACTTGAAACCCCAAACCAAACCAAATCCACTGCCATCGAGTCAATTCCAAGTCATAGTGAACCTCATTGTGTTTCTGAGGCAGTAAATCTTCATGGAAGTAGAGTGCCCTGTCTTCCTTCCATGGAGTGTCTGGTGTGTTTGAACTACCAACCTTCTAGTTAGCAGTCAACTTAGGAAAACTTTGTTGTTGTTGTTGTTTGCCGTCAAGTCGGCCCTGACTCATAGCGACCCCTCCTTGGGTTTCCGAGGCAGTATCACTATGGAAGTAGGATTGCCCAACCTTCCTTCCGAGGAGTGGCTGGTGGGTTTGAACCGCCAGCCTTCTGGTGAGCAGTCAAGTGCCTTAGGCACTATGCTACCAGAGCTCCTAGGAAAACTTTAGGTAAACTTAAATTCTTTACAGCTTTATTGGTTATATGATACATTATTGATTATATTGCTTGTATAAATCATAAACTGTGATATAAAAAGTCTAAAGTGAACTTGGCACTGTGACTAGGTCCAAAGGAAGTAGACTTATTTGCCCTTTCCAGTATTTAAAAAAAACCAACTTACTGCCATCCAGTCAATTCTAACTCATAGCGACCCCTCCTTGGGTTTCCCAGGTAGTAACTCTATGGAAGTAAATTGCCCAGTCTTCCTTCCAAGGAGTGGCTGGTGGGTTTGAACCACCAGCTTTCTGGTTAGCAGTCAAATGCCTTAAGCACTATGTAACCACAGCTCCTTTAGTATAGTCTATAACTTTATCCCTATGTGTGGAAATACTATTTTTTTTTAATGTCCACTTTTTTGTTTTTAAGTGAAGTATTTATTTTATATTATTTTCATTACAGACAAGATTTAAAAATCATTTACAGGCCTATAAACATCTATCTATTTTGAACTTGTTTTGGATATTCTGAGATATCATTCAGACACTCAAATTTGGGATACAACAATTACAAATTAAGGGGTGGGATGGAGGCTTATAATTCCTTCCCCAAAATCTTAAAACTTGTCTAGACACATAATTAGTTGAATGTTCTAAACACATAATTAGTTGAATGTCTTTACTTCTGTCAGTGGCACAACTTTTTCCTCTACTCCACAGAGTCTCTTCAAGTCACTCAGATACTCTAAAATAAAGTGCTTTTTTCCTTTTATTATTTCTTATTAGATAGTATGTTATATATAGATTGTTATATATATAGGTTATTAGAAGAGAGTCTAAGAAGATACAGATTTTCTTTTCTATTGAGAGCAAGGTATAAAGATTTTTAGGGTTACTTTTCTTTTTTTTTTTAACTTTGCTACACACACACACACACACACACAGAAACACACACAATAAAATGACCTTTTAATCAGTTACTTTCACTGTACAATTCACTTATTCTCTCAGAATCTCAGAATTAGAAGTAATCTTAAGAGTTATCAGACCATTTTTTTTTTAATCATTCACCTTCTTATAAGAGATTGAGATTGGATAAGTGAGCCTAAGATCACTTCTCCCTAAACCCTAGAGTTATGAGGGGTATGAATTGCAATAGACTCAACAGCAACTAACAACATAATATGAAGTGATATATGGAAGGTAATTTTATGATAGCTTCGTATTTGTAACTGTGTTTTTTATGTACATCATTGAATGCATTTTTCATAAGAATATTGAGATGTATTCAGCGTAGGTGATAGTATCTTCATTTTAGTACTTATTGCGTATGTAATCTTGTAATAAAGGTATAAAGTGGGAAAAACCAACCCTAGATCCAGGTCCAGCAGCCTTGATGGCACAGTGGTTGAACACTTACTTGGCTGCTAACCAAAAGGTTGGGAGTTCAAACCCACCGGTCATTCCATCAGAGAAAGATGTGATATGGCAATCTACTTTCATAAAGATTTATAGCCATAGAAATTCTCTGGGGCAGTTCTACTCTGACCTACAGAGTTGCTATGAGTAGAAACTGACTCAACAGAAATGGGTTTTTACATCCAGATCTTAGAATTCCAGCCCTGTTTTCAGTATATTTAGCAATTTATATTGTTGAGGATAAATTCTGGTTACAGTCTGATTTCTTATGGTTCTTTGGCCTTAGTACTTTTTCTTTTTTTGGTATATGTATTAGGAATCCTATGGATATTAAAGGTTTTTAAACCATGAAATGATTTGATTTATTTGATTTTCTGAACTTCATATGCCTTGAATTTTGTTAGGTACTTAAACATCTGTAAATATCTGAATGGGTGGATGCCTTATTAGACTTGAGTCTTTAGAATTGTGTATTTCCATTCATTCATTCATTCAGAACACAGTTCCTACTTTGTGAAAAACACAATTCTGGGTCTTGAAAATATAGCAGTTCACTCATGAATTCATTCATTCAGGGATAAATCAGATAGATATTCATGCCTTTGGAGATTTTGTACTCAAATGAATTTTGAAATGAATTCATTTTGAGTAAGAATAAAACAAAAAGGTAATAATGAAAAAAGATTGATATATGAGTAACAATTACTTTTATCTAGAAGTATGAGAATATTTTAACTTGGTGTAATAGTAATGTTAAAGGTATGGTAAGTTTAAGATGAATCAAGAGAGGGAGGCCAGAAACATTTAAAGACTTACAGTGCCCACAGTTCCTGGTGTTAGCAGCACTGCGCCACAAGGGGAAAATGCAGGGGACAGTCACATGGCAGAGGTGGAGCAGGATCGTGGTCAAGCACGTCTGTTTTGGTTTTCTCTGTAACTACTCTAGGGAGAGGTGAGAGCACCTGAGATTTTATGTTTCAGCTGTATTTGAAACTCATGCCTTGGAACGTGGGGCCTTTACCAAGAAGGAAATTGAAGGACTTCTTAGATAGGATTAGTTGATGGGTGGAGAACAGTTACTTGGTGTGGATGTTAAAGCATCATATTACAGAAGCTATAAAATACGGATAATACAAGGAACTAAAATAAAAATAATTTGCGTTCAGCCTCACCATACATCCAACATTACTATTATACCAAGTTAAAACACTCCCATACTTCTGGAAAAAAGTGATGGTTACCTATACATCAGTCTTTTTCACACTACATCTTTGCTTTGTTCTATTCAAATTAAATTCATTTTAGAAATAATTCAGTAGTAATTTACTGAACAACTTTTTGCTATACGTTATGTGCATGATTTCATTTTGACTTTGCAACAACCCTATGAGGTAGATATCATTATTACCCTCATGTTACCAGTGAGGAAGCTGAAGTATAGAGGGATTAAGTGACTCAAATTTTAACCTAACCCAACTATAAAGTTCATACTCTTGAACAAGTCCCTCCTTTTTTGGAATACAGAACTGAAAGAGAATTTATTCAGTCAATATTTATTGTTACCCTATGTTCAAAGCGCTGTGGTTTAGACTCTGTAAGGAATGTAACAGTGATTAAGAATAGATTCCCATCTTGCAAAAGAAAGAAGCACCAAGCTCACTCTGGTTAAAAGAAGATTTATCAAGTAACCAGGGTGCTCCAGGCACTAACCTAAACAAGTCCTGTAGTCCTTGGGGGAAGTTGTATCATTTCATTAGGGAGATATGACTCCAAATAATCTTAAGGGAGATACAGAGCTAAAATAATACAAGGCAGACTAATACTGAGTTGGAAATGTTGGGAATGTTCCAAGTAAGAGAAGCAAATTTTCCAGAGTAATAGGAATATAAATAGCTCACCTCAGGAAATGTAGTTAATCATTAGAAATATAGTAAAAGCTGTGAAAGCTGGAACCTATGCAAGGCAGAAACCTATCAGAGAAGGAAGATTAAAGTATTTTCCACCAAAATAAGTGATGGAAAAGTGGTAAGACTGCACCCTGTCAAAGGTGGAAATCTTGTGAGACCTGGAAAAATGTGACCAAAAGAGAAAACCAAACTCACTGCTATCGAGTCGGTTCCAACTCATAGCAACTACCTTTGGGTTTCCAAGGCAGTAAATCTTTACAGAAGTAGATTGCCCAGTCTTCCTTCTGTGGAGTGGCTGGTGGGTTTGAACCACCAGCATTCTGGTTAGCAGTCAAATGCCTTAGGCACTGTGCCACCAGAGCTCCTTGGAAAAGCATGGCAGTTCCTTCAAATTCTGGTTCTAATAGGTTTCACTGTTTGTTTATTCCCTGGCTTATGTTCCCAAAATTCTGTTTCCCTTACAGATCTACTTAGCAGGCTGGACAAATCTCCTTAACTAGAGAATCCTAGGTAAAGTTAAAAAAAAAACAATGATAAGTTAGCCTTTAGACAAGAGCCAAAGTGTACATTGCCCTTAGGCAAAATATGCCCAGTTTTTTTTTTTTTTTTTTTTTTTGAGCATTGTCTGTGAACTCCCCTTTCTGCCATTTCTTGGTTCCAAGGAGCATGTATTAATCAAGCCAAGAGTGAAGGTCAAAATACAAATGAGTTTTGAATGGTGATTTTAGTTGTAGTAATAACAAAAGCTATGGTGAAAAGAATAATAGAAATTAGGAGTAATCTTGCTTAGAGTAGAATGTTAACACGTACTACTATTTTCTGCTTTCCTGAGTTCTTCAACAGTGTGTATTGATTGTCTTATAATCTTTTATTCTTCCAAGTCATTTCCATTATGGGAAAGAATTGCCCTGTGCTGGAATACTGTAGAGTCTGAAAGTTGGTGGTTGGAGGTTCAAGTCCACCCACGGATGCTTTGGAAAACAGACCTGGCAGTCTTCCAAAATATTAGCCTTGAAAACCCTGTGGCTCACGGTCCACTTTGACATGCATGAGGTCCCCATGAGTCAAAATTGACTTGAAAACAACTGTTTTGGTTGTTTGGTTGGACTTTACACTAGCATTGCCATACTTTGGGGATCTAATGACAGGTTTTGTGTTTCCGTATTTTCTTTTCCTTTGTGTAATGTTGAACTTTTGCCTCAGAATTACAAGCAGCGATGAGAATCCTGGGATGAGACTTTACTGTCAATTCAGTTGGGTTATACACACAACACACACAATGTTAACATTGAAAGCCATTTTTATTATTTATGGAAGGCAAATAGTAAACAAGAAGAGATATGAGGTAAACTAGTCCCTTTCCCCTCTATAGGGTAGAGAACCCACTTAAGTCTAAAAGGTGATCTGCCCATCCTTCCCAAATTACCCATCTCCTCTTCTGTGTCACTGGGTGAGCACACTGTGAACCAGGTGTCAACAGATGTGTGTCTCAGCAGATTGCTTTCATTCAGGTCAGGGTGAGTGCAGCATGACTGTGTTCATTCTCTCTCTGTCTTTCTCTGCAGCTTTTCTTGACTGGTCTGGCCCCCTTTTATCTTTTTTCTCTTGTTTTATTGTATAGGCTAGATTTCCAGTACAATATTGAGTAGACAAGAAGCATTAATAGTGGTTATCTTTGTGACATTCTTCTTAATAAAACAAAAATTATTTTCTTTTTTAATTTTTTAATTTTATTTATTTTTGTTGTGATTTGGGTGAAGATTTACAGAGCAAATTCACTTTCCATACAGCAGTTTATATATACTTTATCTCATGACATTGACCACAGTTTACCGCAATGCAACAGCTCGCCTTCCACTTCCTCCCTATAGTTACTCTTCCCTGTGTCCATCCCTCCATAGGCTCCTGCCCCATGAGCTCTCTCCCCGTGCATAGGCAGCCCTTCTTTCTCAACGATTGTTCTCTCCAAGGAGTGTATCTACCTCAGGTAAATGTTCAACTCATATGCCTGCCTTCTGTTTGGCTAGAAACCACAGGTGTGGGTTCAATTCCAGACCTGAAGGGCAGCTAGGGGCCATAGTCTCAGTGGTTCCACCAGGCTCTATCAGACCAGCAAAC
>NW_006921613.1:3611257-3612761 GCF_000298275.1 Orycteropus afer afer
TCTCCTTTTTTGGTATTTTCATGCAAATTCTTCTGCTAGTTAGGGTTTAGTCCACTTCTATATCCTTCCCTTCAAGGCTCAGGGATCCAGGATTATCTTCTGTGTCTGTGTTAATTGGTTTCTCTTTTCTTTGTTAAAGGGGGTCTGTGCAGTCTTTGTGCCTAGTCCACCATCTTGTCAGAACCAAAACAAAAATTTTTAAAGTTTCAAAATAAGTATTAATTTTGCACATGTAATTAGAGTAGGTGATTGAAGAATATCTCCTGAAGTCCTAATTTGCTAAGGTATTTACTATGAATAGTTTTAATTTTAATTTTACAAGTGTTTTTAATTTTATCAAGTGTTTCTCTGTATCCAGTGAGATGGTTAAATGCTGGCTCCTTTCCACCCTTAACCTTTTATATAGTAAATTATATTATAGATTTTCTTATATTTAACTATCCTTATATTTCAAAGATAAAACCTACCTGGTTATGATATGAGATATGTATATGGACACATGTACACACACAAATATATATACATATACTGGCTTTTTGTTTGCAAATACCTCTTTAAAATTTTTGGCTCCAGCTATGTTGTTAAATGATATTGGCATATTTTTTTTCATCTTTGTATTGATATCAAAGTTTTATTAGTCTTGTGAAATTAATTGGAAGTATTTCTTCTTTTTTGTCTTCTAGAATAATTTGAATAAGATGGGAATTAAAACCTTCCTAAATGTTTTGTAGAACTTGTATAAAACTCTCTGGGCCTCATTAGTGTTTGTGTGTGTATGTATATAGTTTTATTCTTTTCCATTTTTAGATGATTAGAACTACATTTGTCTTTTCTATTTCATGTTCATTCAGTTCCAAATAATCTACATATTTTGTAAAAAATATTTTGTTTAACTTTTCAAAATGGCATAAAATTATTCATAATATCCTCATTAAAAAAATTAACATTGTTGCTGTCAAGTGCTGTTGAATAGGTTCCAACTCATAGTGACGCTGTGTACAACAGAATGAAACTCTGCCCAGTCTCAAGTCATCCTCACAATCTTTGCTATGTTTGAACCCATTGTTGCAACCACTGTGCCAATCTATCACTGAGGGTCTTCCTCATTTCTGCTGACCCTCTACCATGCAGGATATCCTTCTCCAGGGACCAGCCCCTCCTGATAACATGTCCAATATATATGAGACAAAGTCTCACCATCCTCGCTTCTAAAGAACCTTCTGTCTTTCATCCAAGATAGATTTCTTCGTTCTTCTGGCAATCTATAGTATATTCAGTATTCTTTGCCAATACTATAACTCAAAGACATCAATTCTTCTTTGGTCTTCCTTTTTCGTTGTTCAGCTTTTACATGCATGAGGTGATTGAAAATACCATGATTTGGGTCAGGCACATTAGTCCTTAAAGTGACATCTTTGCTTTTTAACAATTTAAAGACATCTTCCCAACAAAATACGTAATTTGATTTCTTGACATTTATTTATTTATATGACATGTTTGATAA
>NW_006921613.1:3613476-3614287 GCF_000298275.1 Orycteropus afer afer
GGGCAATCCTACTTCCGTAGTGATACTGCCTCGGAAACCCAAGGAGGGGTCGCTATGAGTCAGGGCTGACTCGACGGCACATAACAACAACATGGCTAGAAAAGACATATTATGTAATTTTCTACACTGCAATATGTGACTTTAATTCCTTTATCAAACTATATATACACATATACACATGTATATATACACACACACACATATATATATACATACATATATACCAAAAAAAGAAAAAAAAAACACCACTGCCTTCAAGTTGATTCCAATTCATATCAAACCCCATTGGCTTTCCAAAGTGATAAATATTTACAAAAGTATGTTGGTTCATCTGCCTTCCATGGAGCAGCTGGTGGATTTGAATCACCAACCTTCTGGTCAAATGCCTTAGGCACTGTGCCAACAGAGCTCTTTAACAAACAATATATAAATATATATAAATTTAATTCCTTATTTACTCATATTATTTCTCGAAGAACCAGGCTTGGTTGTAAAGATTGTTTTCTTATTATTTTATTAATATCTGATCTATATCATTTTCTGCTTTCTTTGGATTTACTATGCTCTTCTTTTTATAGGATTTTAACTTAGATGATTAACTCATTATTTTTCTATCTGTTTCATTCCTAATATATTCATTTAACACTGTAATTTCCTTTTTAAAGCAATACCTATACTTGACAATTTTAATATACTATATTTTCATTAGGAGCTCTGGTAGCATAGTGCCTAAGGCACTTGACTGCTTACCAGAAGGCTGGCGGTTCAAACCCACCAGCCACTCCTCGGAAGGTTGGGTAATCCTACTTCC
>NW_006921613.1:3618217-3619720 GCF_000298275.1 Orycteropus afer afer
TGATCCTCCTATTATTGATTTCTAATTTGATAGCATTATGATCTGAGAAGATGCTTTGCAATATTTCAATGTTTTTAAATTTATGAAGCCTTGCTTTGTGGCCTAACATATGGTCTATCATGGAAAAAGTTCCATGTGCACTGGAGAAGAATGTATATTGTGCTGCTGTTGGGTGAAGTGCTCTATAGATGTCTTCTTCCTTTCTTTTTAATTCAGTATATTGTGCTCATGAGGAACCTTTGCATATACCAAGAGGCAGTTGTACAAACAGAACAAGGGAATACTGCATGGTTTAAAATCAGGAAAGATGTGCATCAGGATTGTATCCTTTCACCATACTTATTCAGTCTGTATGCTGAGCAAATAATATGAAAAGCTGGATTATGAAGATGAATGCAACATCAGGATTGGAAGAAAACCCATGAACAGCCTGTGATACGCAGATGACGCAACCTTGCTTGCTGAAAGTGAAGATGACTTGAAGCACTAACTAATAAATATCAAAGACTACAGCTTTCAGTATGGATTATACCTCAACATAAAGAAAATGATCCTCACAACTGGACCAATAAGCAACATCATGTTAAATGGAGAAGTGATAGAAACTGTTAAAGATTTCATTTTTCTTGAATCCACAATCAACACCTATGGAAACAGCAATCAAGAAATCAAATGACATATTGCATTATTACAAAATACCTCTCTAAAGTGTTAAAGAGCAAAGAAGTCATTTTGAAGACTAAGGGACACGTAACCCAAGCCTTGGTATTTTCAATAGCCTCATATATACATGTGAGAGCTCATGTGCATGTGAGAGCCGGGCAATGAGGAAGACTGAAGAAGAATTGCACTTTTGATTGTGGTGTTGGCAAAGAATATTGAATGTACCATGGACTGCTAGAACAATAATCAAATCTGTCTTTGGAGGAAGTACAACCAGAAGTGAAAATGGCCAAACTTTGCCTCTTGTACTTTGCCAGAAGGAACCATTATCTTGAGAATGATATCATGCTTGGTAAAGTAGAGGCTCAGCGAAAAAGAGGAAAAGCGTCAGTGAGATGGACTGACACAATGGCTGCGATGATGGGCTCAAGCATGGCCTTGATGGTGAGGATGGTGCAGGACCAGGCAGTGTTACATTCTTTTGTACATGGGGTCACTATGAGTTGGAACGGAGATGATGGCACTTACAATAACAACATATTTTCCCTAAAGTACATCCTTTCATAAACTGAACTTGGAGCTCTTCTCCTTTAAACAAAGAAAAATTTTGCATACACACACAATTATCCCTGACTTTTAAAGTTTGCTTTATGCTGCTTTA
The DNA here is from genome assembly GCF_000298275.1 of Orycteropus afer afer. Taxonomy (NCBI): domain Eukaryota; kingdom Metazoa; phylum Chordata; class Mammalia; order Tubulidentata; family Orycteropodidae; genus Orycteropus; species Orycteropus afer. The sequence goes on from NW_006921613.1 coordinate 3,619,542, forward strand.
TTTTTACCAAAAAAAAAAAAAAAAAAAACTCACTGCTGTCGAGTCTGATCCCACTCATAGCAACCCCTCCTTGGGTTTCCGAGGCACACATACATATATACACGTTCACATATACACACACACACAAAAGCGAAAAAGTTACTGTTCAGCATTTGTTTTGCAGTGAGCCATTAGGAAAT
>NW_006921613.1:3619820-3623705 GCF_000298275.1 Orycteropus afer afer
AAAGAAACCCAAAGAGGACTTTCACTTTCACACATACATATATACACGTTCACATATACACACACACACAAAAGCGAAAAAGTTACTGTTCAGCATTTGTTTTGCAGTGAGCCATTAGGAAATATTTCATGCTCCAAGCAGTGAGGGTGGTGTCTCCAGCTTCTTTCCCTGGGAACTACCCTGTACATATATTATTTCCACTTTATATAGGCTGTATATTTACCATATTGTTCCTGCTTTTGCTGTATGTTAGTGCTATTTTAGGTTTTTAAGTATTATTTGGTATGATTTGGTAGGTGATTTTTAGAGTCTAGAAATTCTCAAAAATTTTTCCCACATAAATTAATGGTAATTGATCTTTCTCTTTACAGCTTACAAAAGATTTCATAGAAATGCTCCAATTTAGAATAGCAAGGGAAACGTGTGTGTGTTGTTTTTGTTGTTATTGTTGTTAGGTGCCATCGAATCACTTTCGACTCATAGAGACCATATGCACAATGTTTCAAAACACTGCCTGATCCTGCACCATCCTCGGAGTCGTTGCTGTGTTTTTGAACCCATTGTTATAGCCCCGTGTCAATTCATCTCATTGAGGGTCATCCTCTTTTTCACTATCTCCACTTTACCAAGCATAATGTATTTCTATAGAAGCTGGTCCCTCCTGATAACTTGTTCACAGTAGGAGTATTTTGGCTGTGCTTCTTCCAAGACAGATTTGTTTCTTCTTCTGGCAATCCATGGTATATTCAGTATTCTTTGCCAACACTGTAATTCAAATGCATCAATTCTTCTTCAGTCTTCCTTATACATTGCCCTGATTTCACATACATATGAGTAATTGAAAATACCATGATTTGGGTTAAGTGCGCCCTCAAATTAACAACTTTACTTTTTAACACTTTGAAGAGGTCTTTAGCAGCAGACTTTCCCAATGCAATATGTTGTTTGATTTATTGAGTGCTACTTCCATGGGTGTTGATTGTGGATCCAAGTAAAATGAAATCCTTGACAACATCAATATGTTCTCTATTCATCATGATGTTACATATTGGTTCAGTTCTGAGAATTTTGTTTTCTTTATGTTGAGATGTAATCCATACATAGTATCATCTGCATATTTTATTTGTTAATGAACCTTCCTCCAGTCCTGATGCTGAATTCTCCATATAGTCCAGATTATTTTTTCAGCGTACAGATTGAATAATTATGGTGAAAGGATCCAACCCTGATGCACTCCCTTCTTGATTTTAAACCACGCAGTGTCCCCTTGTTCTGTTTGAATGACTGCCTATTGGTCTATGTACAGGTTCCACATGAGCACAGTTAAATATTGTGGAATTCCCATTGTTTGCACTGTTATCCATAATTTGTTACGGTCCACACAGTCAAATGCCTTTCCATAGTCAATAAATCACAGGTTAACATATCTCTGATATCCTCTGTTTCGGCCAAGATCCATCTGATATCAGCAATGATATCCTTCATTCCACATCCTCTTCTGAATCCACCCTGAATTTCTACTAATCTACAGCTGCAGCCATTTTTGAATGATCTTTAGCAAAATATTACTCATGTTTGATATTAATATATCATTTGATAATTTCTGTATTGGATTACTTTTCTTTGGAATGGGCAAAAATACAGATTTCTTTCAGTTGGTTGGTCAGATAGCTGTATTCCAACTTTTTTGGCATAGATTAGTGCACGCTTCCGGCATTACATCCATTTACAACCTCTCAATTGGTATTCTTTCAGTCCCTAGAGTTTTGTTTTTGTCCACTGCCTTGAATGTCTTCTTTCAGTACCATTGGTTCTTATCACATGTTATCTCTTGACATGATTGAATGTCAACCAATTCTTTCTGGTACGATGACTCTTCATATTCCTTCCATCTGCTTTTGGTTCTCCCTGTGTTCAATATTTTGGACATAGAATCCTTCAGCATTGTAACTTAAGCCTTAATTTTTTTTCTTCAGTACTTTCAGCTTGGGAAATGCCAAGTGTGTTCTCTTTTTTCTAACATCAGGTCTTTGCACATTTAATTATAGTACTGTATCTTCTTGAGCTGCCCTTTGAATTCTTTGTTTCAGCTCTTTTACTTCATTATTTCTTCATTTTTTTTTTAGCTACTGTACATTAAAGAGCAAGTTTTGAGTCCCTTCTGACATCCATTTTGGTCTTCTCTTTCCTTTCTTTTTTTTTTTTTTGCCAATGGTTTATTGATTTTATTAATCTTTTTGAAGAAACAACCTTTTTTTTTTTTTTTTTTGGTGATGATTTGATTTCATTAGTGTTCAGTGCATCAAATCTGTTATTGAGATGATCTCTAAATTCAAGTGGGATATACTCAAGGTCATAACTTTGTCTCTCATGGACTTGTTTTAATTTTCTTTAGCTTCAGCTTGAACTTGCACACGAGCAACTGATGGTCTGCTCTGTAGTGGACTCTTGGCTTTATTCTGACTGATGATAATGTGCTTCTCCAATCATCTCTTTCCATAGTTATAGTTGATTTGATTCCTGTGTATTCCATCCAGCATTGTCCGTGTGTATAAGTGCTGTTTATGTTGTTGAAAAAAGGTATTTGCAGTGAATAAGTCATTGCTCTTGGAAAATTCCATCATGCTATTATGGCCACTCATATTAAAAACAAAACAAAAAATGTCCTAAGTGTATCTATTTTTGATACATATATTTTATACCAAGGAGGTCTGGTAGCATAGTGCCTAAGGCACTTGACTGCTAACCAGAAAGCGGGTGGTTCAAACCCACCAGCCACTCCTTGGAAGGAAGATTGGGCAATCTACTTTCGTAGAGGTACTGCCTAGGAAACCCAAGGAGGAGTCGCTATGAGTTGGAATCAACTCGACAGCAGAGAAAAAAAAAAAAAAAATGTGTGTATATATATATATATATATATATATATATATATATAGCAACAAAAAAGAATACTTGCATATTTTGTGAAGATACATGTATTTTTTTATTGCTTTTCTCACTCAACATAATTGTTTAGAGATTCATTCGTGTTGTTGTATGAATCAATAGTTCATTCCTTTTCGTTGCTAATAGTGTCACATTATGAGGAAATACTATGATTTTTTAACCCAGTCACCTGTTGATGAACATTTGGGTTATTTGCAGTTTGGGGCTATTACAAATAAAGCTGCATATGTAGAAGTTTTTGCATAGGGACATGCCCTCTTTTCTCTTGGGTAAAACCCAGGAGTGGATTAACTGGGCCATGTAGTAAGTTTATGTTTAACTTTTTTAAGAAGCTGCCAAACTGTGTTCCATTGTACATTACCATAAGCAGTGTATGAGTTCCAGTTGTTCCACATTCCTGCTAACACTTGTTATGATTAGTCTTAAAGTTTAGACATTCTAATAGGTATATTATATGTTCCACAGGTTTCCCAGGAATATCACTGACCTTGAAACAATTTTTCATATAGATTTATTTTCATGGGCATCTGGCATTATGTATAATTATATTTTTACTCCAAATCTATTTTTCATTTTCAGACTTGACATATTTTTCTTGATAGATTTGTTTTTTCTTCCCATATAGTATCCTGGATGTAAATAACTTTCTGATCTCCCTGCAGCAGTGGTGGAGTTTTCTAGTTCTGTTTCATTAAGTAAGGTCATCTCTAGAGGGCTTTGTTTCCTGTTCTTGTGTAGGAATTAACATTTAACCTCCTAGCTGAAAGAGGTCGTTTAAAAACAAACAAACAAACAAATAAATAAAAGGCATGCAATATACTGAGTGAACTCCAGTGTTACTGTACTGGTTTTCAGTTTCCTCTTAGTTTTTGGGTTTTGGGGGTTTCCTAGACTTATTTCCAAGCTTGATCATGAAACAGCAATTAAATATACATATTT
>NW_006921613.1:3623911-3643560 GCF_000298275.1 Orycteropus afer afer
ATATATATATATATATAATATAAGGAGCTCTGGTGGTATAGTCCCTAAGGCATTTTACTGCTAACCAGAAGGTTGGTGATTCAAACCCACCAGCCATTCCACAGAAGGAAGACTGAACAATCTACTTCTGTAAAGATTTACCACTTTGGAAACCCAAAGGGGGTCACTCTGAGTCAGAATCTACTTGATAGCAGTAAGTTTGGTTTGGGTTTTATATATAATACACACACATATATACATAATATACACACACACACACATATGCATATGTACATATGTATATATGTATGTATATATAGGGCATTATTTCTATATGTTTAAAGGAAAAGAGGTTCAAATTCAGGTTTTAATGCTATTGAAATCAGAAATTTTTGGTTAGCTTAATAATATGGTTAATATGTGTTCTGCTATTCTGAATAGGAATACTGGAAGCATTTGCTATGGAAATCTTGGTTACATGGTGCTTAGTATGAATACTTAGAGCTACAGTAAGAGCTGGGTGTAGAATGGGTAATCTATTCCTGTCCTTCTCTCCATCAGCATCAGTAATCAAGAACTGGAGGAAAAAATCCTTTACTGGAGCAGCATTAATCTTGGTAACTTCATATGTATTAAATATTAATACGCTGGGCTGAGAAGTGAACTATGTACTCAACTATGTACTGAATTTGAAAAAATTTAACCACAAGTAAATTCTTTGGGCACTGCCTGTATTGAATTTGTGTTCATGGTGTCGGTGCATACCCTGCGTACTCATATGTATGTATTATGTGTTTGTGTGTGAATGTTTCATATTTTTTTTAAAAAATTATATTGTTATTTATCTTTTATTTGTGTCAGTATCTAGAATTGTACAGAACAAAAGAATTTGATTTTCATGACTTTCTCAAGGCAAATATAGGAAGTAAGCTTGGTAACCTCCTTTCTCCTGTCTTTATTGTATTTAATGGCTTAAATATGTACTGATAAGCCACAGGAGAAAACTTATTACTCTCCTCTAAGGCATTAAAGCATTATTTATCCCCAAATTTGTATTGTATTTTTGTTGTAGAAAAGAATGATCATTTAGCTGAGTGTTTCACAAAATGCAATGCACATATCACTGGGTCATATTTCAGGTCATTTTGGACGGTCATCAAACCAAAACCCACTGCCATCAAGTTGATTCCAACTCGTAATGACTATGTAACATAGAGTAGAACTATCCCATTGGGTTTCCAAGGCTATAAATTACTTTACGGAAGCAGACTGTCACATCTTTCTCCTACTTGACTAGTCACAGGCAAGCATTTTTGGTAATTATGTGTGCATTTTAGCTGTTGTTACTAACACATAAAGCTATTGATTCCATGAACATTATATTTTAGGAAGAGTAAAATAAAAAAATTTTCAAACTGCCATTAAAATAGTATGAGTAGAATGTGAATATGGCAGAAACCATGACAGTCATGTATGAATCTTTGACGACTAGAAAACATAGTTATGGAAAAGATTAATCTCTTAAAAGCAAATTTCAAGCATTTGTCACCTATGTAAGATGGTATTTTTGAGAAGAGGAAGTCTGCAAGGCTATTTTGAAATTGTGTATAAAGACAGCTCTTTATTTCTTGAGAGACCTAGCTGGATTTTAGAACATGTTGTGGTCAGGCCACAGTAAGAGCCAGGTGTGGACCTTCTCTTCACCAGCATCAATTATCAATAATTTGAAGAAAAGTCCTTCCTCTTTGATGAAGTTGCACTGGGCATGGTCACTCTGATGACTGCTTTCTTCTCTAATTGGTGAGGAATGAAGCCTTCTTCATACCCCTAGGAGAGAGACATCATTGTTACTTAATTTTGTTCCACTTTGTGGCACAAAATCCACTTTGTGATAGGATCCATTCCCCAAAATTTAAGATTGGTGACCATATACACTTCCCTTCTCTGTGTGTCCAGGATTCATCCAACATGAGGTCTTCCATGCAGGCAGTGGCACTCTGGGGAATAAAGGCCCCTCCTCACAGCATCACGGCCATCATGATCACTGATGACCAACAGACAGTTGTGACTGGAAGTCAAGAGGGTCAGCTCTGTCTCTGGAATCTCTCACCTGAACTAAAGGTTAGTGAATACTTTCAATATTGAAATAGTCAACACTCAGAAAATAAATACAGCTGCTTGTACCTACTATTACAGTAGAAGGTTTGCATGGTTGTTATAAACGATGCTTGCTAAAGTAATAAATTGATTTTACATCTACATTTAGAAGAAAAGAAAGTTATATGCTGGTTCAAAGTCACATTTTAAAATGATATTATGAATATTGCTAATCTTAGCTTCTAGCTAAATGTTATCACCCTTTAAGTTATGCTGAGTTTTACTATTTTATATCCTGAATTATATGTTTAAGTAACTGAACTACAGACATGTAAGTATAATTCTGGAAATTATGGCTCATTAATCTAAACAAAGGGCACTCTTGAAAATCACTATTAGCTAAATGAATAATATCTTAATTATCTTGGTGTTTCTGTCTGTTTGGCCTTCTTGCTATTCTTTTAGTCAGCGCTTGCCTTTGGTTTTTACAGATTGCATCAAAAAGCTCTAAATCCAATTTACTGTTGTCGTTCCTTTATTTTAGAACCTGACCTCACCTAGGATTTGGCCCATTGATTAGCAATTAATTGTTCCTGTCCCAAGTCATAAACATTTAACATATCGGAATAGATATTTGCTTAACTCTAGCAGCCTCTAGACCCAATTTGAACACTTAAACTAATGATGTACTTAAAGTATACTGCTCTCATTAAGAAGCCTTTTAAAGATCAAAGACTATTTTTAGCCTTTAAAATTTGTCACTTTAAAACCTAAATTAACAATTAATTGTAATTCTATTTTATAGTGTAATTAATTAACATCTTCCATCACTGAGTAGTTCTACTACACACTGCCAAGAACTGCATAGCAGACCAGCTCAGCTGAAGGTTTAGGAACATTCCTGAAAGAAAGAACTGGTATTATCGCAACAGTTGTGGTTTGAAAATGGTGGCTCTCACATTTATTTTGTATTATGGTTTAAAATACTTAATTACTCTTTCTAATATTGAAACACAGTGTTTTTTTGTTTGTTTGTTTTTATTTTTTCTGGGTGGAGTCATTGTCTTGTATACGTAAGTTGCTATAAGCTTAAGAAATTTGGCATCCTAGCTTCTGTATTTTTTTATATGTTCTTGATATTGATTCAACATTAATTCATTATGCATTTATTGAATGCGTATTATCAGTTAGACAGTATGCCAGCTACCTGAGTTCAAGGCTGAATGAGACCTGGCACTGGCTGCCCAGGAGGTTGCAGTGTAGTGGAGAGAAAGGACAGGGTAATGTAGTACAAACTCACTGTTGTCGAGTCAGATCTGACTCATAGCCACCCCTCCTTGGGTTTCCGAGATGGTATCACTATGGAAGTAGATCACTTAATCATCCTTTCAAGGAATGGTGGGTTTGAACCTCCAACCTCCTGCTTAGCAGGCATATGCCTTAGGCACTACACCACCAGAGCTCCCAATGTAGTGTAGTCATGTATCTTCAGTGGGGAAGTTATGCCCTGCTTCTTTTTGGAGCAAATCTTTTGCTTAGAGTTAGAGCAGTAATTCTCATTTAAGGACAATTTTGCTGTCATGGAAACATTTGGCAATGTTTACAGACTATTTTTTTTTTTCACACGTGAAGGGTTGGAGCTTCTGCGGTATGAGTCAAGAAAGCATTTGAGCACGAATTAAATCAGTGGCAGTGGGGTTAAGAAGAGATGTTAACTAAAGACAGTGGTTAGAACTTAGCAACGTGTTGGATGTGGGGTAAAGGAAAGGGAACAGTTAAGGATACCTTCTGGGTATTGGTCTTGGGGGCTAGGTGGGACTAGTGGGATGATGATATCTTTTATTTGTACAAGGAATAGAAGGGATAGGGAATGTTGTTGTTGTTGATATGTGCCGTCAAGTTGGACCTGACTTACAGCAACCCAACCTTGGGTTTCCGAGGCAATATCACTACAGAAGTAGATTGCCCAACCTTCTTTCCAAGGAGTGGCTGGTGGTTTGAACTGCCAGCCTTCTGGTTAGAAGTCAAGTGCCTTAGGCACTGCATCACCAGAGCTCCCCCCGGGGATAAGGGAATAGGAATAAAAAAACACAAAAACACTGCTATTGAGTCAATTCCAACTCATGTGAGTCTAGGATGGAGTAGAACTGCCCCATAAGGTTTCCAAAGCTGTAAATCTTTATAGAAGCAGACTGCCACATCTTCCTGTGGAGCAGCTGGTGAGTTGGAACCACTGACACTTTGGTTAGCAGCCAAGCATTTTAACCAATGTCCCACCAGGGCTCCTTAAGAATAGGGAGGTGGGGGAAAAGGGTGGTTTAACTTCTGGACATAACAGGTCTCCAAGTATTCAGTAGTAGCTCTGGTAGTGTAGTGCCTAAGGCACTTGACTGCTAACCAGAAGGCTGGCAGTTCAAACCCACCAGCCACCCCTCAGAAGGAAGGTTGAGCAATCTACTTCTGTAGTGATACCACTTTGGAAACCAAAGGAGGTGGCGTTATGAGTAGGATCTGAAGTATTCAGTAGGGGATCAGGCACACATCTCAGTCTTTTCCTGTCCATGGGTGGTGAGATGGTAGGGTACAGCAGAGCTAGAGAATGAGTAGCTCCCTCTTCAGGGGTTTCTATCACAGACTTAGGTTGTGTGAGTTGCCTTCAAGTTTATATCTGAGCCTCTTAACCCTCCAGCTTCCCCCGAACTTTGTAGGGTCTGCCAATGAGAAGCTTCTCCAAGTCCTATCTTAGGAACTTTCTCATTTAAGTATGTTTTAATTCTCTGTTATTGATTATTATTCATCATGTACTTTTAAGCATACAGGAAGGTGAGATGAATGTCCTTTTAAATGTGTTCCCTAGTACTGCTCCATTTTTTCTCCTATCTAAAACAACAGTGACAAATGAGGAATAGCAACATTGTGTAGAAAGAAAGAATGGAAACTTAGATCAAATTCCAGCCCTGATGCTTACCAATTCTGTGATATTAGGCAAATGACATGTTCTTTGAGTCTCAGTTTTCTCACCTGTGAAATGGTGATTAAAACACTGTCTATGGAGGGTTGTACCAGTGCCTAGAATATGCAAGATGCTCTTCAAGTTGGTATTTTTCCCTTCTCTATGTTATTAGAAGTTCTTGGGAACTGGTGATGGTAGGAGTTGGAGTGATGAAAACACATGCTTCACAGAGGTAGAGCCAGTTCTGATTATGTAGTGATAGTGAGTAAGTGTGATTGTAGAATTTATTATTTTTATTAGGAGTTTCAGGAGATGATAAAATAAGGAGATTATAATAAAATGTCATAGTTTGTTCCAAGTACATGTGGAATTTAGTAGCAGAATGAGGCCTTCACATGAAAGACAATGCAGCTCCACTCTGGTATTTTGTCCACAGCACATTTTCTTTGGAGACGTGTATCTTCTCTGCGTTTTGGGCTTGCTTGCTTGCTTAATCTGCTCCTTTATATCTCATTCTGGTCTGTTATAGATTAGGAAGGAGTTGAATTCCAAAAGGTATGAGCCCTGAAGTATAACAATGGGAAAATATTTTATGCTATTTTCTGAGATAGAATCTCTGGTTTTCTCAGGAAATAGTCAATTTGGTCATAAGTGATTCTAATAAACTACACAAACCCTCTCTGTAGCATTAAAAGTTTATTCTGACAATAGACCTTTTAAAGACATATTTCTGATTGTGATAGAAATGATACGAATGTAGAGAACAACTATGCCAGAAATAATGTGTCGTCATTCGTATGGTTGGGTTATCATCTGCATATATATTTGCATATTTTTTTTAAAAAAAAGTATGTTGTTGTTGTTGTTATATGCCGTTGAGTTGGACCTGACTCATAGCGACCCCTCCTTGGGTTTCCAAGGCAGTATCACTACAGAAGTAGATTGCCCCATCTTCTTTCTGAGGAGTGGCTGGTGGGTTTGAACCGCCAGCCTTCTGGTTAGCAGTCAAGTGCCTTAGCCACTTGGAAAGTGGATTGTTGTTTTCCAGAAAAACTTTTTCTAGACATTGAAATTAAAATATATTCCTGTATTGACAACTCCTCCATTTGAGAGGATCTTGTATGTTTTCTCTTTTGTATTGGTTTTTATATCATTGTTTTACTAAAGGATGAGGAGCAGACTTCTTTCTCACATGAGATAATGGGGAAATTAGCCTTTAGTATCATATATTTTTAACTCACATATAGGATAAAAACATTGGTATTTTAAATCTTAAAAAAAATAAAAAATTAAAACACTGTCGTCAAGTCAGATCCAACTCATAGCAACTCTTCCTTGGGTTTCCGAGGCAGTATCACAATGGAAGTAGATTGCCCAACCATCCTTCTGAGTAGTGGCTGGTGGGTTTGAACTGCCAGCCTTCTGGGTAGCAGTCAAGTGCCTTAAGCACTATGCCACCAGAGCTCCCATTTTAAATCATAGTTTAGTTAAATTTTTTTCTTTAATATTAAAAAGTGAATTTTGCTATTCCTGGGCAAAAAGCCAAATAAGATATGCGGTGTAGTAAATTACTTAGTGTGGCTTTTCTACCCATAAGTCTTTGTAAACTCCAAGGTGGGAATTGCTATTAGCAACTGAGGAGATCCTGATTTTAAAGTCGCCCACCTGGAGTATTTCTGTTGGGCGTGGCACAATACAATGTTCTGGGAGGTTCCCACTCTCTCTCACGTGCTTAGAGTTCTGATGCTGTGATTGGCTAGTTTGACCACCCTTCCGGGAGCAAAAGGAAGCCTCCTGGAGGCAGAACGCTCTCTCTGACTGCTGGTGGAGGAAGACGTGCTGCCAAAAGAGACATGCACCCCTGAAAGAGACACGTGCTGCTGGGAAAGAGCCGCAAGAGACACGCATCACTGAGTGAGACACTGAGGGACCAGCACTGCTGGAAAAGAGACTGTGAGAGACTCTTGGCTGAGGGACGGTGGGCTGGGAGAGAGACTGAGCATTCTTCCTGGACTTGAGTTGTAGCCTGGTGCTTCCCTAATAAACCCCATAATCTGTGAGTTCTGTGTGGCCACTGCAGTGAATTATCGAACCCAGGAGAGAGGTGGTGGGTGCCTTGGGAGGAACGGTTGGTGAAAGGGCTGGAGGGAGGCAGCATGTCTGGCCTTGCAGTAATAGGCCTTGGGTTACTGCTGGTAATCCTGCCTTCCCCTTGTAGGGTTAGAGGAGGTCAGAACATGTGGCCTCCTTGTCGTTTTTGCAGATATTATAATGGTTACCAAAAGTTTAATTTTTTTTTTTTTTTACCTTATTAAACTCATTTGTGGATTCTGAAATTTGTACATTAATATGACACTATTACTTGGGGGAACTTTTGTGCAGAATAAGCATCAACACTGACTTATTTACATTCAAAACTTAGATGTTGTAAAACAGGTCTGACACTTACCTAGTTTTTATGTTGGGTACAAAACTAAAAGCAAAAAAGTGTGTACAACATACTTCCTTTATCTAGAAGTTCATTATTCCATGGGTTTTGATATGCCATGTATTGTAGGTTCCCTTGTATTTAACAAAAACATAATATAAAAGGATTTCCTAATCAGAATTATAAATACCATATTATGTGATGTGTATATTCTTCAACTGAAAACAGTTTCAGTTGTTCAAAAAGCTTACTGTCATCATTTTCAGATTTCGGCTAAAGAGCTTCTATTTGGTCATTCAACTGCAGTAACATGTTTGGCAAGAGCAAGGGACTTCTCAAAACAGCCCTATGTCGTTAGTGCTGCTGAAAATGGGTAGGTAAGATATGTGGAATTTGTCCCCTTTTCCATTCTCTCTCTCTTGCTCTCTCTCTCTCTCTCTCTCTTTTTTTTTTTTTTTTCCTGAATACAAGTTTAGGAGTGAAGGAAACCTATATTTCTTTTACATATAGGAGAATTTAGGTCTTAAAATAGTTGAGTAACTTGTGTGAAGATCCTAAGGAATGCAGTCAATAATGTGACTCCCACTCTAAAACTCATTTTGTTGGATCACGACCAAGAGACCTCTCAGCTTGTGTATCAGGCAGTGTGTATAAAGGATACTGGCAAATGCCACCTCTCTTAACAGGTATTATAGAATTGGAAATGGAAAAATCTGGGTTTTAGTGTTTTCACATATAGAGATAATTCCTGAGTTAAGTTCCATTCTATGGTAAGTTGGTTCTGAGGTAAGCCAAATAACTATTTTTTGTTTGTTTGTTTTGTTTTCATTATTATTGCCTTTTATTACAAGTATCTTTATAAATCGGATCTTTGGGTGTTGAAAACATTACACATAAACTTTCAGAAATATTTTAATATATAAAAAACAATTGCAACCACTACTGTGGAGTCGGATCTGACTCACAGCGACCCCTCCTTGGGTTTCCGAGGCAGTATACTCTACAGAAGTAGATTGCCCAACCTTCCTTCCAAGCAGTGGCTGGTGGGTTTGAATCACCAGCCTTCTGGTTAGCAGTCAAATGCCGTAGGCATTATGCCACCAGAGCTCCTATTTTAATATATACATACGTATAAAAATTACACAAATCATAACAACAACGGATGACTGGAAGTTTGGTTTCTGGTAACTTGAATATGTTGTAAATTGGGCATTACTTGTGAGTAGTAAGTAGTAACTTTGAATTCTTAATAAAACTCATCTAAGCCTTCCTACTTTTATAAAACAATCCAGTAACTACCCTCTTCATGGGATACCCACATCTAATGTCATACTAAAACTTCCAAGGGATAGATTCAATTGTAAGTGTAATGCTAGAAAAAAGAAGGAAAAGGAACAGTGATTTGGATGCTGTTTCATGTAAGTGAGGTTTACTCCAAAAAAGTAGGACTTACCTATAAGTCCCGTGTAGAAGAGCTTATATGGACTTGGAGTCTGTTGATGAAGTATTTGCCAGAATATGCTGAGGAATGTGGAATAAATTCAGCATGCAATCATGAATGACAGATTGGGTTGCTGGTTGAAACAAGAGAAACCCTCCTTTATTTATTTTAACCCAAGGATAAATAATATGACTCTGAATAATGAGAAACAAAAGAATAGTAAGGTATTAAGTGTCCAATCTGCAGAAACAGAATAGTTTAGCAAAATGGCAAATGGAATAGATGTCAAAGAGGTATTTAGTTTCATAGCTTATAGTAAAGCAATAATTATTACACTTAGATTGAACTTGGAATGATAATAAAGTAAAATGTTACAGAAAATTCTTTTTTAGCATTTGCTAGTAGCTTTCATGCTGTAGGGCTGCCAAAAAGCCTGCTAAGCAGGCGAAGATACTTATTCCCAATTTAGAGGATTTGGGACATGTCTTAGTTATCTAGTGCTGCCATAACAGAAACACTGCAAGTGGATGGCTTTAATGAATAGAAATGTATTTTCTCACAATTTAGGAGGTTAGAAGTCCAAATTCAGGGTGCTAGTGCTAAGAGAATGCTCTCTTTCTCTGTCTGCTCTAAGGGACAGTCCTTGTCTCTTTTCAGCTTTTTCTAGGTTCCTTGGTGATCATGTGGCATTTATCTTCCCTTTCTTTTGTACTTGCTTGCTTGCTTAATCTACTCAAACAAAATTTCAAAAGAAATTGATTTAAGACATACCCTACACTAATACTGCGTCATTAACATAACAACAACAACAACAAAAAGCCACATTCCTAAATGGAATTATAACCAAACCAAACATGTTGTCCTTGAATCCATTCTGACTCATAGTGATCCTATAGGACAGAGTAGAATCACCCCCATAGGGTTTCCAAGGTGGTAATCTTTATGGAAGTAGAATGGCAGATCTTTTCTCCCATGAGCCACTGGTGGATTTGGACTACCAACCTTTTAGCCAAGTGCTTAAACACGGTGCCACCAGGGCTCCTTAACCACAGGTATAGGGTTAGGATTTACAACAATATTTTGAGGATGCAATTCAATCCATAGCAGGGGATGATGAGATTTTCTAGGACTGTTCAGAGACTTGAGAATAACTTAATAGCTAACTGACAAATAGTTCAGGACAGGAACTGGGTCCTAGCTTGACATTTTGGCCCAGTGGTCTAGCTCCGTAAAAGATGATCATCACATTCTTGATGATAGATGAATTCAAAGCTGCATGAACTCTTATGTAGATATGTTTGTAAAAGGCATGCGAGTATAATTTGGTCTGACTTACCTCACTGCCGTCAAGTAGAATCCTACTCATAGTGACTCCTCCTTTGGTTTCCAAGCCAGTATCACTATGGAAGTAGATTTCCCACTCTTCCTTCCAAGCAGTGGCTGGTGGATTTGAACCGCCAGCCCTCTTGTTAGCAGTCAGATGCCTTAGACACTATGCCACAAGAGCTCCCTTGGTCTGACTAGCTATAGTCTTTTTTTTTCAAGATTTGAATTTCTAGAGCCCTGTTCCTTTGGTATACCCAGAACTTAGTATACAAGATACTATAGGCGTTACTTATGCTTCAGCCACACTGACATTACAAATCCAAATTTGATCTGCTGAAAACTTTTATTCTCACTAGGATTGGCCTCAATATTCCCAAGATAATAATAATTTTTTGTTTTTATAAGTACCAGTAAGTGGCTCTGAGCTTAGCATTTCTGTTTTCACAATGATCAGAGGAGAACAAAAGTTACTTTATGGCTCAGTTCTTATTTTCTTTCCCAGAGTATTAATTCATCTCCAGGCATAAATTCTTATATTCAGAAATTCCAATGAGGACTAGGATAAATGAGAGTAAGTGAACTCCTAAAGATATAATGTTGAAATGACAGAAAAAGAGAAGATCCTAAAAACGTTGTTATTCAGAGCCATAAAGTTGGTTCTAATTCATACTTCTGTGTAGAACATAATGAAGCACTGACCGGTCTTGTGCCATCCTCATAATTGATATGCTTGAGCCTGTTGTTGCAGCCGCTGTGTCAATCTACGTTGTTAAGTGTCTTCATCTTTTTCACTGACCTTCTACTTTACCAAGCATGATATCCTTCTGAAGGAACTGGTCCCTCTTGATAACATGACCTAACTATTGTTGTTGTTGTTATGTGCCATCAAGTCATCTCTTACTCATAGCAACCCTATGTACAACAGAACAAAACACTGCCCAGTCCTGTGCCAGCCTCACAATGGTTTCTATACCTGAGCCCATTATTGTAGCCACTGTGTCAATGCATCTCATTGAGAGCCTTCCCCTTTTTTCGTTAACACTCCATATCACTATGCATGATATCTTTCTCCAGGGAACGGTCCCTTCTGACAACATGACCTAAGTAGGTGAGAAGAAGTCTGGCCATTCTCTCTTACAAGGAGCGTTCTGGCTGCACTTCATCTAGGACAGATTTGCTAGTTCTTTTAGCAGTCCCTGGTACTTTCAGCATTCTTTGCCAACACCACAGCTCAAAAGCATCAACTCTTCTTCGATCTTCCTTATTGATTGTCCAGCTCTCACATATATGAGGTGATTGAAAATACCATGGCTTGGGTTAGGTGTACCTTAGTATTCAAGGAGACATCTTTGCTCTAAAGCACTTGACAGAGGTCTTTAGCAGATTTGCCCAATGCAATATGTCTTCTAATGTCTTGACTACTGCTTCTATTGGTTTGATTACAGAATCAAATAATATGATGTCTTTGACAACTTCAGTCTTTTCTCCATTTATCATAATGCTGCTTATTGGTCCAGTTGTGAGGACTTTTGTTTTCATTATATTGAAGTGTAATCCATACTGCGGGAGCTCTGGTAGCATAGTGGCTAAGACACTTGCCTGCTAACCAGACGGCTGGTGGTTCAAACCCACCAGCCACTCCTTGGAAGGAAGGTTGGGCAATCCTACTTCCGTAGTGATACTGCCTCGGAAACCCAAGGAGGGGTCGCTATGAGTCGGGGCCGACTCGATGGCACATAACAACAACAACAACAATCCATACTGCAGAGTATAGTCTTCAGTCTTCATCAGTAAGTGCTTCAAGTCATTCTCACTTTCCACAAGCAAAGTTGTGTCATCTGTGTATCACAGGTTGTTAATGAGTCTTCTTCCAAACCTGATGCCATGTTCTTCTTCATATAGTCCAGTTTCTCAGATTATTTGCTCAGCATACAGATTGAATAAGTATGGTGAAAGGGTATAACCCTGACACATTCACTCCCTTCCTGATTTTAAACCATATAGTATCCCCTAATTCTGTTCAAATGACAGTCTCCTGATCTATGGACAGGTTCTTCATGAGCACAATTAAGTGTTATGGAATTCCCATTTGTGATAGTTGGAGTTGTATGTCAACTTGGCTAGACCACAATTCTGAGTGGTTTAAGCAGTGGTGATGTGAGTTGTTCCCATGATGAGATCAGATGTATATGTTTTGAGCAGCCAATCCATTGAAAGGGAGTTTCCTTAGGAGTGTGGCCTGCTTCCAATATATTTATGGACATCCTGGGAAAAGAAACACTCTTCTGTGGATCGGGATCCTGTTGTGCTGCCTACAACTGTCCATGAGCAAACAATCCACCATTTGGCCTGGTGATCTTGGATTCGTCATTTGTTGGAGTAAACAGCTGGTATACTGCCTGCCAACCTTGAGCTTGTCAGCCCCTGCAGCTGCATGAGTCAGGAAGAGCCTCCAGATTGACATTTGATCCAAGAACTTGGGACTTGCCAGCTTCTGTAAGTGTGTGAGTTATAAATTTCTCTCTATATATCAGCTTTACTGGTTTTGCTTCTCTAGAAAACCCAGCATAGCACACCATTCTTCTCAATGTTATCCATTAATTTATGATCCACACAATCAAATGCTTTTGCATAGTCAAAAAACATAAGTAAACATCTTTCTGGTATTCTTTGCTTTCAACCAAGATCCATCTGATATCAGCAATGATATCCCTCATTCCACGTCCTCTTCTGAATCCAGCTTGCACCTCTGGATGTTCTCTGTCAATATCCTGCTGCAACAGTTTTTGAATTATCATCAGTAAGATTTTGCTTGCATGCGATATTAATGATATTGTTTGATAATTTCCACATTCTGTGGGATCACCTTTCTTTGTAATGGGTACAAATATGGATCTCTTCCAGTCAGTTGGCTAGGTAGCTGTCTTCCAAATCTCTTGGCAAGATACAAGAGGCAAAATATTGTCGTTCTTGCCTGTAAGGAACATTCTGGCTGTACCTCTTTCAAGACAGATTTGTTCATTCATCTGGGAGTCCATGGTATATTCAATATTCTTTGCCAGCATCATAATTCAAATGCATCAATTCTTCTTCAGTCTTCCTTATTCATTGTCCAGTTTTCCCATGTATATAAGGTGATTGAAAATACCATGCCTTGGGTCAGGCACACCTTAGTCTTCAAAGTGACATCTTTACCAATTAACACATTAAAGAGGTTTTTTTGCAGCAGATTAGCACAATGCAATATGTTCTTTGATTTCTTAACTGCTGCTTCAATGAATTCAAATATGGATCCAAGTAAAATGAAATTCTTGATACCTTAGATCTTTTCTCCATTCATCAAGATGTTGTCATTGGTTCATTTGTGAGGATTATTACTAATTTTTTTTTTTCTGTTGATGTGTAATGCACACTGAAAGTAGTAGTCTTTTATCTTCATCAATAAGTGTTTCAGGTCTTCTTCACTTTCAGCAAGCAAGGTTGTATCATCCTCTTATCACATGTTGTTAATGAGTCTTCCTCCAATCCTGTTGCTTCTTTCTTCTTTGTATAGTCTAACTTCTCAGATTATTTGACAGCATACAGATTGAATAAGTATGGTGAAAGGATGCAACCCTGATGCACACCTTTCCTGATTTAAACCATGCAGTATCCTTATGTTTTGTTTGAACTACTGGCTCTTGTCTATGCATAGGTTCCTCATGAGCACAATTAAGGATTGAGGAATTCTCATTCTTTCTAAAGTTATCCATAATTTGTTATGATCCACACAGTTGGATGTCTTTGCATGGTCAATAAAACATGTTGTTGTTGTTGTTGTTATGTGCCGTCGAGTCAAACCCAACTCATAGCAATCCCTCCTTGGGTTTCCGAGGCAGTATCACTATGGAAGTAGGATTGCCTAACCTTCCTTCCGAGGAGTGGCTGGTGGGTTTGAACTGCCAGCCATCTGGTTAGCAGGCAAGTGTCTTAGCCACTATGCTATAGGTAAACATCTTTTTGATATTTTCTGCCAAGATCCATTTGACATCAGCAATGATATCCTTTCTCCATGTCCTACTCTGAATCTAGCTTGAATTTCTGGAAGTCCCCAGTGTATATACTGCTGCAGACATTCTTGAATTATTTTCTTCAAAATTTTACTTGTATGTGATATTAATGATATTGTTCAATAATTTCTACATTCCATTGGATCACCTTTCTTTGGAATGGACACACATATGACCGTCTTCCAGTTGGTTGGCCAGATAGTTATTTTCTAAATTTTTTGGCATAAATGACTGAATGCTTCCACTGTTGCATCTGTTTATTAAAACATCTTAATTGGTATTTTGTCAGTTCCTGCAGACTTTCACCAATTTCTTCAGCACATTGAAGAAGTCCATCACTACTATTGGTTCTTTATCATATTCTATCTCCTGAAATGGTGGAACATTGACCGATTATTTTTGGTACAATGACTCTGTATTCTTTCTATCTTCTTTTGATGCTTCTTGCATCGTTCAATATTTTGCCCATTGTTGTTAGGTGCCGTCGGGTTGGTTGCAACTGAAAACTATCTTATGTACAACAGAATGAAGCTGCCTGATCCTGTGCCATTCTCAAAATCATTGCTATGCTTGAGCCCATTGTTGTAGTCACTGTGTCAATCCATCTCCCTGAGGATTTTCCTTTTTCTCAGTGACCATCTACTTAACACATGTGATGTCCTTCTCCAGGAAATGGTCCCCCTGGTAGCGTATTCAAAACATGAGAGGTGAAGTCTTGCCATCCATGCTTTTAAGGAGCATTCTGGCTCTACATCATACAAGACAGATTTTTTCATTCTTCTAGTAATCCGTAAACCAACCAAAATCAAACATATGACCATAGAGTCAGATCTGACTCAAAGCAACCACTCCTTGGGTTTCCGAGGTGGTATCACTAGCAATCCATGGTGCATTCAATATTTTTCACCAACACCACAATTAAATGCATCATAAGATTTTGCCCAGTGAATTCTCCAATTGCAACTCAAGGCTTGAATTTTTCTTTCAATTCTTTCTTCTTGGGGAAGCCCATTGTGTTATTCCATTTTGATATTTTAACTCCAGGTCTTTGCACATTTCCTCATAATGCTTTACTTTGTCTTCTTGAGCCACCCTTTGAAATTTTCTGTTCAGCTCTTTTATGTCATCATTTCTTGTATTTGCTTTAGCTATTCTTTATTTAAGAACAAGTTTCAGAATCTCTTCTGCCATCCATTTTGGTCTTTTCTTTCTTTAATAACCTTTGCTTCCTTCATGTATGAAGTCCTTGATGTCTTCCTACAACTCATCTGGTCTTTGACCATTGGTTTTCAGTACCTCAAATCTCTTCTTCAGATGGTGTCTAAGTTCAAATGTGATATACTCAAGGTCTTATTTTGTATTCATGGAGATATTTTAGTTTTCTTCAGTTTCACTTTAAACTTGCATTTGAACAGTAGATAATTTGTTCCACTGTTGGCCCTTGGATTTGTCCTGTCTGATGATTTTGAACTTGCCCATTGTCTCTTCCTACAGATGTAATCTATTTGATTCCTGTGTATTCCATTTGGTGAGGTCCATCTGTAAAATCACTGTTTATGTTTTTGAAAAAAGGTATTTGCAATGAATACATTGTTGGTCTTGCAAAATTCTATCATGTGATCTCTGGCAGCATCATTTTTCTGTCACCAAGGCCATATTTTCCAAGTACTGGTAGTTCTTCTTTGCTTCTGACTTTTACATTCCAATCACCAGTCTTTGTTAGTGTATCTTGATTGCATGTTTGATTAATTTCAGACTGCAGAAATTGGTAAAAATCTTAATTTCTTCATCTTTGGCATTAGTGATTGGTGCATAGGTTTGAATAATACTCATTTTCACTGACAGCATTGTACCTCAGGATAGATCTTGAATGTTCTTTTTTGATGATGGATGCATAGTCATTCCTCTTCAATTTGTCATTCCTGTCACAGTTGTTGTTGTTTAGAGTAGACCATATGATTTCCTGATTCAAACTGGCCAATACCAGTTCATTTCAGCTCACTAATGCCTAGGATATTGATTTTTGTGTGTTCCATTTCATTTTCATTGACTTCCAATTTTCCTAAATACATACTTCATTCATTCCACATTTTGATCATTAATGGATGTTTGTAGCTATTTTTTTCTTGTTTTGAGTCATGCAACATCAAGAAATGAGGGTGCTGAAAGTGTTACACTATCCATGCCATTAAGATTGACTCTACTCTGAGGAGGCAGCTCTTCCCCAGTCGTATTTTGAGTGCCTTCCAAATTGAGGGGCTCATGTTCTGACACTATATTAGACAATGTTTCACTGTTACTTGTAAGGTCTATTTTGAAGAAGTAGATCTCCATGTTCTTCTTTCTATTCTGTCTTACTCTGGAAGCTCCACTGAAACTTGACCACCATGAATGACCCTGCCAGTATTTGAATTACCAGTGGCAGAGCTTTCAGCATCACAACAACATGAAGCCACTACAATGCAATAAAGTGGCAAAGGAGTAGTAGGATCCTAAAAGTAGTTAGTGAGCAAAGATAGATTCTTTACAAAGAATGATAATCGGAGTGAGAGCTGATTTTTAACAGTAAAATGAAAATGATGCAACAGTGAAATATTATCTTCAAAGAATTCAAAGAAATATGTGTCAACCTAGAATTACATAACTAGTAAAAATATCTTTGGAAAATGAAAGAACAATAATACCTTTTGAGAAAAACAAATAATAAGAGAGCTCATTACCACAGACCCTCTAGAAATAAACAAGTTTTAAAAGATACTCTTTGGGAAAGAAAGTGATTTCCAAAGGAGTGTCTGAGATTGAAGAAGAAATATTCAACAACAACAACAACAGAACAGCAAATTCTTAGAAAATATAAATAAATACAGCCCATAAAACCTAATACTGTACACACGGCATGCACACACACACATGGAGTCTATACTTCTAGTTTATAATGTCATAAAATAGGGTAGTGATCCGATTCTACATTTTGTAATTTTCTAGAAGTGGGTAAACTAGATACTGGTTAAGTTCAGACTTAAATATACATGTTGATGTTTCTAGGGTAACTAAAAGAATAGCAATAGAATATGTAATTTCCAATTTACAGAAATGATAAAAGTATGTTTAATCCAAAGGGGAAAAAAAAGAAATATCATAAAATAAGATAGTTGAAATAAATCTGAATAAAAAGTCATCTTAATAATGTAAAGAGACTAGACTCTCCAGTTAAATTACAAAGAGTGACTGAATTTAAGAAACAAAAAAGAGCATAAAGACATAGAAAAGTTCAAACTAAATGGATGGGAAAGATATATCTGATGAATGCTAACTAAAATTAAGCTTAGGATGATAAATGTAAGTAATCAGTAAAAACTTTAATACATTGACACTGATGTAAAGGGTTTTTTGATCATTAGGAAAATGAGCCTAGAGAGGTAGTCACATCACTGATGCTCTAAGATAGTGCTGCTCAAACCTGGATGTGCATTAGAATTACCTGTCCCAAAACTATAAACCAAACCCACTGCCATTGAATCAATTTTGACACATAGTGACCCCCATTGGATTTCCAAGGTGATAAATCTTTACAGAAGTTGATGGCCCATTCTTCCTTCCATGGAGTGGCTGGTAGTTTTGAACTGCCAACCTTCTGGTTAGCAGTCAAATGCCTTAAGCACTGTGCCACAAGATTACCTGTAGAGCTTGTTTAAACACACATTCTTGGGACCTACTCCCTAAGAAAGGAAACCTGGTGACACAGTAGTTAAGAGCTCAGCTGGTAACAAAAAGGTCAACATTTTAAAACCAAGAGCCATGGGAGAAAGATGTGGCAGTTTGCTTCCATAAAGTTGCTTCTATAGTAAACAAAATAAAATAAAACCACTGCGTTGATTCCTATTCAGTGATACTAAAGGACCAACTAGAACTTTCCCAAAGTGTTTCCAAGGCTGAAATCTTTATAGAAGTAGATTGTCACATTTTTCTACCATATAGCAGCCAGTGGGTTGAACTGTTAACCTTTCAGTTGGCAGCCAAGTGCTTAACCACTGTACTACGAGGGCTCCTTTCATAAAAATTACAGCCTTGGAAACCCTATGAGGCAATTCTTCTCTGTCCTACAGGTTACTATGAGTCAGTATGAAATCAATGGACTTGGATTTTTTTTTTTTTTTTTTTTGTATCTTATTCCCTGAGATACTGGCTTAGTCCAAGAACTTGCATTTCTAACATGCTACTGGGTAATGGTTATTCTGCTGGTGCAGAGACTGCATTTGAAGTAGCAGGTAGACCACATTTGAGTCAGGGAGAGAAAGTATGGAAGTAAGAATAACTTGAGAAAAATCATTGATGATAATACCATTCATTGAAATAGAGAACAAAAGAGGAAAGATAACTATGTTTCATTTTGAACATGAGGAGTGTGAAGTCCCTGAAGGTCATCGAAGTGAAGACATCAAATAGGTAATTGCATATAGAAATCTTGAGCACAAGGAAAAGGTCTGATCTAATAGCATGGAGATGGAGACATGGGAATAGATAACTCACCAAAGAGATCATGGAAAGAGAATATAAGAAAGCCTAAGACATGACAGTAGGAAAAACCATGATTTAAGAAGCAAGCAGTGGAAAAGGAAGAACCTGAAAATTCCAAAGGGAAGCCAAAAGTGTAATGGAAAAGAGAGTTTGAAGAATGTAATGGACTTCCAGTTCCAGATGGCATACCAAGGATTCATGTTTATCTCTTTTCCTCCAGACATTTCATTAAAATTTGAGTAAAGCAATAACAACGTTATAAACACATATTGAGTCAAAAAGAAAATAGTGTATTTTTGAAAGATGGAAAGTGGACAGAAGAGTGGTGACTGATCCATATATTATACTTTGAATTAATTCTTCATGAGGCATGGTGGAATAAGACAAAAAAAGGCCCTTCTCAAAGACTTTGTAGTGAGAATTTAACAATTTTCTAATTATATATAAACCAAACCAAAACATTGCTGTCGAGTCGATTCTGACTCATAGCAACCATACAAGCCAGAGTAAAACTGCCCCATAGGGTTTCCAAGGCTGCAAATCTTTATGGAAGCAGACTGCCACATCTTTCTCCCATAGAACAGCTGCCTCATTAAATTTTATTGATTTGTAACTGAAGGTGATTTAACATTTGTAAAACTTTAGACTGAGTATTTGAAAGGGGAAAAGAAAAATATACATCTCAATAGTTAGATTTCAGTCTTTTGTTGGTTGTATAATCTGTACAGTTACAGTAAAGCATCCATGCTACTTTTTTTTTTTTTTTTTTTAGGATTTGGGTGAAGATTTACAGAGTAAATTCACTTTTCATACAGCAGTTCACATATACTTTGTCTCATGTCATTGACCAAAATTTAC
>NW_006921613.1:3652628-3692216 GCF_000298275.1 Orycteropus afer afer
ATTTGTTTTCTTATAATTAATAGAATCAATAGACAAAGAGTCACTGTTGGTGGTATTTATTTATTTATTTTTCAAATTTAAAATAGAAAATAAGATGATAAACAGAGGAAATGTTTGAAATCCAAGATGATTTGAAAACATTATTACTCAAGGAGCTTGTCCTCGTGCCTAGGTCCCAGTGGTAGAAAATGTGATTTAATTATCCAATCTGGAGGTCTGGGTTGGGTCCCAGATATCAAGATTTTTGAGATGCTCTCTGGTAATTTTTCTCAGCGTTTTGAGCCACTTGTTTATAGATGAACTTACCTAGAGGAAGGTCAACAGATCAGGAGCTTTATAAAACAACACACGCCAGGACCTCAACTCAGAGCTGTGAAACTGGAATCTCTGATTGTAGGACTCAGGCATTTGTAATTATATTCACAGGTGACTGTTAATGCACAGGTAGAAGTGAAGATACTCAAACTTCAATATCTCTGTTAGAGCTGATATTTTATATTGTTGGCTGTTAAAGTTGCAATTAAATCCAGCATTTCTTTACCTTTGAGAGATTTTGTTTCTGCCGTTCTCCCAGTCTTACTTTTCAGCCACACACACAGTCCGCCTTCCCTGTTTTCTTGAATTGCCTGTCCTTTCAAGTTACTTCAAATCCCTTTTGGAACAAAATTGGATATAAACAGAGTGGGGGGAGGGGACTATTAATTTTTTTGTTTCTATACCTAAAACAGAGTTTCTCAAACTCTGCACTGTTGACGTATTATTCTGCATAGTTATTTGTCATGGAGGCTGTCCTGTGCATTGTAGGATGTTTAGCGGCATCCTTAGTCTGTGCCTATTAGATGCCAGTGGTGTTTTCCCAATTTCAACAACTACAGTTATCTCCAGAAATTGCTAAATATCCATTGTGTGTAAAATCATCCCAGGTTGAAGGCCACTGATCCAGGAGATTGAGTTCAAATGTTTGGTTGGAAAAAAAACACAAAAAGCCCGCAAATGACCAAATGCCTGTAGTATTTAACATTATATTATTTATTTTGCTTCTTAATAATACCTTCTTCCTCAGAACTAATAAATTTTTCATTTTTCTTCCATGGAAATGTTTGTTTATGTGTTGAAACTATCAGAATTGAAGAATATTGCTAAATAACTCTGAAACAGACGTTCTGGTCTTTGTGAACAGAAATCAAGTAGACTTAAATTATCCCACATTTGAGTGTGTTTTATAACTGTATCTGTATCTTTGTTAATTTAAATGTAAACAAGACAGTTTTCTAAACAAGAATTTTCTAAATATTAAGTGGCAAATATGACTTCAGGACATATTGGCCTTGTGTTTTCAATTGAGAAGCAAAGTAATAAACTCTGTCAGGGAGAGTCCAAATGTGGCCTCTTGGTGGCACTGTTTATTCTTAGCAAAAATGATTTTTCAGCTCACAAGACTGCAGTGCTTGATGCATTATGCTTTTCAGAATATGTGGTTTAAGTTCAATGAAATAAACCATTTTCAGGAGGATGCAGTGTCAATGGAAGAATTGTTGTACTGTCACTCTAACAGACCATGATGGCTGTATCCCCACAATTTGTTGTAGGTCAGGTTGGCCCTAAAGTAAGGTTTGCAGGCTAGCAGCAGAGTGTAATTACCCAAACAAAAAGACACAGATACAGTATGTCATCCCCTGCTAATGACGACAACATTTTCTTGCCCAGTAATCTGTAACAAAAAGCCACATAAACGATCAGGCTGCACTTAAGTGCAGCACTAAAGTAAAACTTGGGGGCACAAAAATTATTCCAGCCAATTGAGTGGAAATGACAGAGAATAATACAAAGTTATGTCTGCTAGGGAGATGTGTATTTGGAATGTCACCAATGGACAGTGCGTGGAGAAGGCCACACTTCCTTACAGGCACACTGCAATCTGTGTAAGTACCCTAACTTCCCTCCAAACATCTCTGCATTCTACAACTGGCTTGGAAAAATTGCTGTGCACATAGTTATAGAGCTGTCTCTGGAGGATATTCTTTCTTCCAAAATATTTTTATTTTGTCATGAGGGTAGAATTTCTTAGTACTCATCTGCCATTTTGATATTTTGCTTTCCAAAGAGTTTTTATTGAAGTTAATTAAAAAAAAAATTCTTTCCATCTTTCTAACAGATAATTTTGAAAGATTGTTTTCTTGGTTTTCCATGGTGACACTTCACACACACACAAACCCACAGAGAAAGATTCAGTCTTGACGAAGTGCTCATTTATATATATATAAATATGTATATATACATATATATTTATATGTTCTCATTTTCCAAGTTTAATCTACTTTTGATGATAGGTTCTGAATTTCTGAATTTCTTATTTATGAAGAGAACAAAAGGGCTAGCCATAACCTTTGCAATCATGTTCCAGTGCTTAAAGTAGATACTGGCTTTTGATAGATGATTCCAAGGTACTGACGGTTTTTTTGTTTTGTTTTGTTTTGTTTTTGTTTTATTTTAGTCATTGCTTTTAGAGTTGATGACTTGCATTGCAACATTCACAAACTCATTTTTATTGTTCAGGGAACAAGGTTCTTCACAATAAGAGATATCTCATTAAAAGTAGAACATTTTCCTTGATCTTTGATAAAAACTATTCCCAAAATTTATTCTGCACAATAATACCTTAAATGTTCTCCAAACATTTTTATATTTCTTTGCCAGTTGTAACAGTGTTGCTAGATTAAGAAACCTAGATTTCATTGTTGTTTCTTTGTTTTACCTAGCACACCAGAAATGATGTATTTATGTGCTTTCCAAGATTTGCAATAAGATTCCTTCTTCCCACAAGGCTCACATTTTTTCAGAAAAATAATAAAATGTAAATGAGAATAAAGGACAAAGTCAACACTTTTGAGAGCAGAATAATTGAACTAAAGTGAATTTTAGTTGCTGTTCCATGTAACACCTTAATTGAGTGGGTGCTAAGACTGAAATCCAGAGAAGGCTTCAGCACAGCCAAAATTAAGTTAATTGCTAATGACTCAACCATGTTTTCTGCTTTTGTTATCCATTTGCTTAGTATTACCATTGCGCATTCCGGATGACAGGAGAAGGCTGGCTTCTGTGTTGTGGGGAATACCAAGATGTCCTCATAATTGATGCCAAAACTTTAGCTGTTGTTCATACTTTTACATCATTTCAGTCTCCTGATTGGATCAACTGCATGTGCATTCTTCACTCCACGAGAATTCAAGGTAATCATCAGATATTGCAGAACACTAAGAAATTGCATATACAAATATGCACTTTTGAAGCATTTGTTACATTATTGCTCAAAAGCTAAGGATGTTTCTTTGTTTACCTAGTAGTGAGAATAGCTGTCTAAGTCACTTCAAGGAGAACTGAGAACACTAATACCAGTGGTTCAATTCAATGGAAAATCAGAGGGGAAGGTGAAGTGCAAAGGGGAGAATCTTAGTTTCCATGACCCAGTCATGCTGGGTACGTTTTAAGAGTGATAAGGAGCTGTTTGGTGCAGATTAGCGGGGCTCTTAGAAATTTCATCCTGCTATATCTTTTGGATGTAACAATGAAGATAATTCAGTTTCTGAACTGAGTGTGTATATAAGAAAGAGAAGGCTGGCTCCATAATTATTTCTGAAATAGAAAGGTGTAATATTTCCAGTACATTGCCTTGCGATATGGTTCTGCTTTTAGTAGTGCTCTCATTTCACATAGGAATAATTTGAAATTTTAAAGAACATTTGGAGTTCAATCTAAAATATTTTATTTATTTATTAGTGAGACAAAGCTGAATATTTCTCACCAATACAGCTCTGCAAAATCCTTTAATGACTGTGAAATAATCTTTATAGGAACCAGGTATAGCTGTGGGCTGCTTGTATGTGACCTTTGTTCTTTTTGCAGAAGATTCTCTCTTGGTGGTATCAGTAACTGGAGAGCTCAAAGTCTGGGATCTCTCTTCATCTATCAACAGCATTCAGGTTGGCTTGAGAAATTCTGAGTTTTTTTTTTTTTTTTTTTACTTTTTTAAGTGAAAGTTTAAAATTATGAAGCTATTACATGTTCATTGTTAAAACATCAAATAATATAGAAGTGAATAAATTTTACCTCCATGTATGTTCCCCTATCCTTCTTCCCAGAGGAAAGCATTGGTAACAATTGAATCGTATTCTTCCAACCTTTTTTCTATTCATATACAAATGTATTCATACACACACACACACACAAATTGATTACATTTTTCTGAAGAAACTGTCATAGAAGAATATATCTCTGTCCCTCACAACAGAAGACTCTTTTCCTTTGGGATATGTGGGAACAGTGGCAAGAAGGTGACTATGAGGAGGTCAAGGTCCCTCGCTGGCACAAATGGTTAAATGCTTGACTAATAGCTGAAAGGTTGACAGTTTGAACCTGCCCAAAGGCATTGTAATATAGGTATGGTGATCTGCTTCTGAAAAGTCATTGGCTTGAAAACTCTATGAAGCAGTTAAACTCTGCATACATGGAATGCCATGAGTTGAACTGATTCGATGGCAGCTAACAAAAGCAACAACTGGAGGTCACCCATTGAAGGTGAAGCATATTCACTTGCTCTCTTACATCAGGCTGCAAGTTCTGATAAAGGCAAACATACAGCCATAGTATTTGTGCAGGTGATAAAATTATTTAGGCTGCCCAAGGGAGCTCTGGGCACTTTTTAGGAATTTCTTATTTGAGAAAATCTAGGAGTTGTATTGGGATACTAAGCCCAAGAAATACCAACCTAACACTCTCAGAAACTTACTGAGAATACAGTATTATATATGTTTTGTCTGAGCCACTCTTCTGTCTTTCCAAAGCACTTTGTTCATTTTTTCTATTTTAACAATTAAGATGTTCTTGTTGTTATGTGCCGTCGAGTTGGCCCTGACTCATAGCAACCCCTCCTTGGGTTTCCAAGGCATGATCACTATGGAAGTAGATTGCCCAACCTTCCTTCCGAGGAGTGGCTGGTGGGTTTGAACCACCAGCTTTCTGGTTAGCAGTCAAGTGCCTTAAGCACTACACTACCAGAGCTCCCAATTTTGTTTTATCTTTCTACCATGTCTCAAAATCAGTAACTTATTTACATTCTTAGCATCTAGCATAGTCTTCCCACAGACTGCTTGTTGAA
The DNA here is from genome assembly GCF_000298275.1 of Orycteropus afer afer. Lineage (NCBI taxonomy): Eukaryota > Metazoa > Chordata > Mammalia > Tubulidentata > Orycteropodidae > Orycteropus > Orycteropus afer. Next base: position 3,657,784 of record NW_006921613.1, read on the forward strand.
TGATTTTTCTATAATGATGCCTTGAATCCAAGTGTATTTCCTGCTCACAGCTTCTTTTGTAAAGGAACATCTTAGTTCTGAAAATTTAAATGGAAGCTAGAATATTTTCATTTTATAATAACTGATGGCATCTGTTTCAGGGGTAAAGGAGCATGTTTTCTCATGGTCATATAAAAGGTAGTAGTAACTAGTAGTAAAATGTTTTCATTCCTTTAAGGAAAAGCAAGATGTCTATGAAAAAGAATCCAAATCTCTGGACTCACTGAACTGTAAGACAATACGATTTTGCCCGTATACAGAGAGACTTCTACTGGTGGTATTTTCCAAATGTTGGAAGGTATTATAGAATAACATAATAAATAACAGTGATACATAATGTAATTTGTTTTTGTTTTCTTCTTTAGTACAACAATTGTAAGAATAAGATTTAAATATGATCCAAATTCTTTTTAATATTTTTAACAGAACATGAATGACTTTTGTCTTTTATGACTGATTTTTATCAGTTTTCTGCTCCCTGCATTCAACTATTTTACTTCCCAGGACCGTATATATTTAGTAGTATATACTAATTTGATTAATATCAAACCATAATAATAATGAGCATTTATCTCTAAATTGTCTTCCAATGTTGCTAATTTCACTTCAGAATTAAAAGATTTTAATTAAATCTTACAAAGATTTTAACTAATCTTACATAGATTTATCTTGTTTTTAGACTTTTCTTTTTCTCTTCTTGTGAATATATTTACTGATTTCTCCAAGAAAAAAGAAAAGCTAAGTTACCATCATTTGATAGCATCCTTTTTACTTCATTGTTTCATATAACTAGGTCAGTGAAGAAAACCACGTTGTCTTAGTTGTATGGTGGTAATAACTTTTTGAAATAAAATTTAAAGTACATTGGGGTAACAAAGGATTTCTGTTGTATAAATGTTTTGTATAATAAAATTTCTGATGTTAAACTTGGACTACCTATATGGAAAAGAATAAAACTGTATGAAATTTGGGGATTTTTTTGGTCTCTGTGCTTCATGGGCACCTTATGGAACGATTTACCCAGGTATTGCCTATCTACTGAAACCTACCACAGGATAAATGTGAAAAAAAGTAATAGTAAAATATCAGTTTGATACATGAGTACATTATAACCTATTATACTTAATATGTCTTATGTTAATATAAATACTGTCATCTAAATACATAGCACAATTTGTCATTTATCTCATTGACAGGTTTGATTATAAGCGTTTGTTAATGAGCATCAACTTTTTGTTTTAGGTTTATGATTACTGTGATTTTTCTCTCCTGTGGACTGAAGTTAGTAGAAGTGGGCAGTTCTTTACTGGTGGGGAAGTGCTTGCTGCTCACAGAATTATCATCTGGACAGAAGATGGTCACAGTTACATCTATCAGCTGCTGAACAGGTGGGCTCAGATGGGAGCGGCATACAAAACATTCAGGTAGAAAATGAACTTTGGGAGGTTTATTATGGAAAAATCCCTGCATGCTGCTCATGATCAAAAACCAGAACAAAACAACTTTGGCACTAGGAGATTTACCCTGGGCTTGGTAGGCTTCAGCCTTTGTGTGAAACAGCAGGGGATGAAGGAATGAGATTAACCATGTATAGCTTGTACAGCTGGTGCTGGGTTTTCAAAAAGTCACTTGTAATTATTACTCAACAATTTCTAGCTAGAGTTTAGAAACTTGAATGGTACCATCCGGCTCTGGAAAGTCAGGAAAAAAAAAAAAAAAGCACAATTGAATAAAGAACCCCAAATTTCTAAACTTTGCTTTTTATTTCTGCCATGTAGTGGGCTTTCAAAAAGTATATACCCTGCTGATGGAAGAGTACTTAAAGAGACCATTTATCCTCATTTACTCTGCTCTACTTCGGTGCAAGAAAATAAGGTAATGAAAGAATAGAGTGACTGCCTCAAAGCTGCTTGACTTGGTTTCTTAGATAAATGTTGCTTTGTCTGTAACAGAGTCAGGCTTGGGAAAAAATTGAATTGAAGCAGTGCATCAAGTTGTTAACAAGAAAATCAAGTCTAATTGTTAATGGCTGCTGAAGAGAAAATTGTGTCTTTAAAAATCTCTTAGTTTACGTCCGATGAACTGGACAATACATTCTATCATAGTAAATCTATGAATGCTGAAATGGACAAAGGAGGAATTAAAAGTCCTAATCTCACTATCATAACATATTGTGAATATTTTTTATGTATTTAAAATATTGGAAAGTTTTCAAATATTTAGGAAAGTTACAAGAATAGTACAATAATCACTTATATTACTCTTCACCTACATTCGCCAATTGTTAAAATTTTTCCATATTTGCTTTTTCTTTCTCTCTAAATGTAAGCATATGTGTGTACGCACACACACACACACACACTCACATACCACCCATGTTTTTCACTGATCCTTTTGGTAGATGGTTTGACAGAACATTGTTAACACTTTGATGTATCTACTCCTATTTTGAAGCTTTATGAAATGAGCTTATGTCTTGCCTTTTTTTTTCACCTTAACTATATATTGAGATCATTTTCACATGTATTTAGCTCTTTTTTCTAAATAAATTTTCTTGTTAAAACAAATATGATTCCTGACAGAAAATTGCGGAATAAATGAGACCTTGTTATTTGACTGAATCACATCTTTTTATACTCTATGAAGTCTGAAAATATAAACGGTTTTTATTTATTTCTTTTTATTTTCTTTATTTGGATAGTGTTACCCAACGTTTTTTTAAAAAATCCTATTCAACTTAGTCATCAAATAATTATCCAAAAAGGTACTTCTAGAGAACAGAGGGTTTGAAGTATTGATGGGTCAACCAAGGAAGCATGCTACTTTTTACAGAATGATGGTTTCCTTAATTAAGCAGGATAGCTGAAATCCTATAGTTCAGTGATTGTCCCTTTTACATATCTGGGCGATTTTTTTGCAAAAGCTTGAATAAGAACTGTCAGACTAAAGTTAGAACTCCATATGTCATTGGGGCGTAGATCTACTTTAGAACCATGGCATCAGGGACTATTTCTAAAATCATTTGTGGGCAGCAGTAGAGTCGTTTTGCTCTTGATCACAAAATGAGTATTGTGGTTTACTCAGAAAGGAATTTTTAGTTATTTTTTTAAAGACCAGCCCTTTCTACCTTTATAGCTCCAGTTTGCCATAGGAGAAAGTATACCAATAAAAGTAAAATCAAGTAAAAAAAATACTAATCTCATCAGAAGTCACCTTCCTTAGTTTCTCAGAATGTGAAGATATAAATTTATGAGTCTCCTACCATTATTTTTTATTTAGATAACCACAGCTGTTTCTGTGTCTTACACACAGAAATTGCCTGGAAGCTAGTGAAATAAGAATAATCTGAAATTGAAAGAAATTGACTTACTCATCTTTATAGACCCTTGCCCTGTATCCATCCAGGAAGTAAAAGTCAGACATTATTTTTCTTATTCAAAATATCACCAGTATTCCCTATAAGACTTCTTAGTCTCTTTTGCAGTTAGGAGCAAATAAAGGCATTCTGGTGTGGTGGGATTTGAATTTAATAGATATTTTCAGCTCAAAAAAGTGTTTTATAAACCTGTAGTACTAACTTGACTTAATTTTTAGAGAAAAATCAGAATTCATATAAGTAAGGGGCTATGAGAGTGTTTCAGATCAATAGCTGGGCTCATGAGGGAACTACTGGGGACTACACAGGATAAAATCTCAGTGTTTTCACAGTTGCGATACTGGGAGCAGATCTGCTGGTGGAGTTCTAGTAGCAGGAATGAGGACTCTCATTTTCTTTATTAGCTTTATGAGGTTCTCCTTAGCTTTACATCATGGCTGGTGATGGCTGTTGAAATTAGGAACTGGGCTCACAGGTTCTCAGGTGAGAAGTAAGAGTACACTGCTAAGGTGGAAGTAGCTGGGGGTAGAGACAGCCTGGGGCTTAATGATAAGAAGTGTGAGTATATCATCTGAGAGTAATGGTAATGACCATGATAATAGCTAACTTTTACTGATCCCTTATTATTGTCAAAAGTGCAGACTACCTCATTTACTTCAGATCTCACTATGGCCCCAGTTTGAAACTGATGTTCAGAGAGAATTCCCAAGGATTTGAATGTAAGCAGTTTGGCCCTGGAGTCTAGAAATGGGTCTTTAGAGTGGGTTCTCAATCGAGAAAGGGATAATAAGAATGGTTTAATATTTATTGTGCATGTACTAAATGCTAGACACCATACTAAATTTACATTTATCAACTCATTAACCTTCACAACAGTCTCATTTAAAAAACTAGTTGCCATCAAGTTAGTTCCAACTCATGGCATTTTACTTTTATTTTTAGATAAGTCTTTCATCTCTAACATGTTATAATTAAAATTAATTCTTTCGATTCTTTGCTCTTACACATTCTTTAATGATTTTGTTATGATTGAGCTACTGAACAATACCTACTTCTGTACATAATAAGGATAATGAATTGAACTTTTCTTGAATCACTGTCTTACACTGATGTTTTTTGAGTCTCTTTAGGGATGAAAATGAGCATTCTGTTGTGCAATTTGTGGTCATTAAAATTAGGAATATATGCAAAGCAATTTCACTATTGGGAAATATGCATTGTATTTTATCTTCTATATGGGATTATACATGCCTACATGCCAACTCATGGCATTTTTATTAGGCTTGATTTACCAGTGGGAAAATGAGACATACAAATGTTAAGAGAGTTGCCTAAATTAAGTAACCTGTTCTTTTAATAAACCAGGATTTAAATCCAGGTAATTAACTACTGTATTTTATCACCTCTCAGATGATGAGCACTCCCTGATAATATAATGAAAAATCAAGATTTGTCTGAGTAAAGGGCTATAAGTGTGTTTTCAGATGAATAGCAGAACTAGAGAGGGAGCTACTGGGAAGAAAGGGTATGGAGGGCGGAGTCAAGGAGTGGATGACTTATGTGAGGAATGGAGTATGGAAGGTAATGGTGGAGATGTGTGGGGGAAATGACAGCAATTCAGGGAACATTGTTTTATGGAAGGAAGGAAGTAAGCTTCATTCCCATGTCAAAATAATAAGGGATTGTTGTTGTTGTTGTTGTTTGCCGTCAAGTTGGCCCTGACTCATAGCGACCCGTCCTTGGGTTTCCAAGGCAGTATCACTACAGAAGTAGGATTGCCCAACCTTCCTTCCGAGGAGTGGCTGGTGGATTTGAACCGCCAGCCTTCTGGTGAGCAGTCAAGTGCTTTAGGCACTATGCTACCAGAGCTCCTAATAAGGGATTAGGACTGGTAAATTCTAAGGTAAGTTAAAGGTTCAGAGAGGTTGAAAAACTAATTTAGTCACATTTTTTCAAGACTATTTCTAACACTTACCACATGATGGTCATAAGACTTTAAGACCTCTGCCAAACCAAACCCATTGCTGTCAAGTTCATTCTCATGGAGACCCATGTGTTTCAGGACAGAACTGCTCCATAGGATTTCAGTGGCTACAATCTGTGTCACATGGGGTTGTTATGAGCTGGCATTGACTCGATGGCACCTGACAATAACAATTTTAGGGAAGTAGACCACCAAGCCTTTCTTCTGTGGCATTACTGGGTGGATTTGAAATGCCAACCTTTTGGTTAGTCTAGTGCAAAGCATTTGTACCACCCAGGGACCCTTATGACCCCAAAGTGTCTTCTGAAAGTAAAAAATAAATAAATGAATAAGATTCATTCAGAAATGAGGATTAAATAGATCAGTATTTTGGTCCTTAATATTCTCTAAAGACACATTGTAGAATCTTTGCACTAATATATCTACATCCTGACCTTAAAGCTGTAATTTCAGACTAGGAACTGTCTCTTTCTCAGACAAATTTATTTCTAACACTAGCAGTTGGCTTTCTTTTTCGAGATACTTTTTATGTGTATCAAAAGGGCTTTTGTTTTTGTTTTTCTAATTACTTAATCATTTTGATCCCTTGTGCATAATCTCTATATACCAAACCAAAACCAAGCCTATTGCCACTGAGTCAATTTTTACTCATGATTAAAGCATGCGTGTTAGAGTAGAATTGCTCCATAGAGTTTTCAATGGCTGTTGTCTTCTGGAAGTAGATCGCCAGGCCTATCTTCTGCAGTATTGTTGTTGTTGTTGTTAAGTGCCATCGAGTCGTTTCCGACTCATAGCGACCCCATGCACAGCAGAACGAAACACTGCCCGATCCCGCACCAGCCCCACAATCCCTGCTATACTTGAGCCCATCATCGCAGCTACCGTATCAATCCATCTCCTTGAAGGCCTCCCCCTTCTTTGTTGACCCCCCACCCTACCAAGCATGACATCCTTCTCCAGGGAATGGTCCCTTCTTACAACATGACCAAAATAGGTGAGACGAAGTCTGGCCATTCTTGCTTCCAAGGAGCATTCTGGCTGCACTTCCTCCAGGACAGATCTGTTAGTTCTTTTAGCAGTCCACGGTACTTTCATCATTCTTCGCCAGCACCACAACTCAAAAGCGTCAACTCTTCTTCGGTCCTCCTTATTCATTGTCCAGCTCTCACATGCATACCAGGCAATTGGAAATATCACGGCTTATGTCAGGTGCACCTTAGTCCTCAAGGAGATATCCTTGCTCCTCAGCACTTGAAACAGTTCCTTCGCAGTTGACTTTCCCAATGCTACATGTCGTCTAATGTCCTGACTGCTGCTTCCATTGGCATCGATTGTAGAACCAAGCAACGTGAATTCCTTGACAACCTCAATCTTCTCTCCATTTATTGTGATGCTGCTCATTGGTCCAGTTGTGAGGATTTTTGTTTTCTTTATGTTGAGATGTAATCCATACTGCAGACTGTATTCTTCAACCTCCATCAGTAGGTGCCTTAAGTCATCCTCACTTTCAGCAAGCAAAGTTGTATCGTCTGCATATCTCAGGTTGTTAATGATTCTTCCTCCAATCCCGATAACACGTTTTTCTTCATATAGTCCAGCTTCTCGGATTATTTGCTCAGCATATAGATTGAATAAGTATATTACTGGGTGAATTCGGATCACCAATCTTTTAGTTAATAGATGAGTGCAAACTGTTTGTACCACCCAAGGACCTTTATCTTTGTATGCTAGCCTCCCAAAGAACTACCACGTTGTCTTTAGATAGTAGGAAGATTTGAGACTCAGTTACTTAATGAAAGCTTGTCTTTCAGAGCATTGGCACCCAACATTCACACTGTCTCAGCAAAATTAGAAATTACAGAGCCATTTTTCTTTGTGGTCCCTTGGGAGATTTGGAATCAATTATGTTAAATCTGAAGGATGCCAATGGTCAGCAGAAAGTGGAATGCATATTAAGAACATAAAATTACCATAGAAATAGTAGTAGTTGTTGTAGTTTTAATTGACTACTGGAATTGAAGGGACTTTAAAGAAATCAGACCTCCTTTGTGGGAAGGAGAGTACTCTCATTAAGACAACCAAACAACCAACCTCACTGCCATCAAGTCGGATTTGACTCATAGTGACCCATCCAGAGTTACTAGACTCAAGCTCCAGTTCTATCTTTTGCCGTTTATATTACCTTGGACAAATCTACCTATTCTCACTTGGTTTACTTAAGTATAAAATGACGACAATGATCGTACCAGCTTCCCAGGTTTTTTGTCAGAATTATTGAACCAAATACATGAAAAGTGCCAAACAGTATATATGATACATACATAGTTAGATGTTAGGTGTTCTTCATAATAGTTTGAAGTCTAGCTGATGACTTGGCTTCTGGTATATAAATATATTTTGGGGACTAATCAGAGATTATTTTGTTTAATTTAGTTGAAAATTTTGAAACCGTCAAAAATAAATGGAAAAGACTCAATTGTTTAGCTATGAAATCTTTTTCCTTTTAAAAACAGTGGATGTCTCTACTTTACAGTAGATTATTTTTGCTACATAGAAGTTAACTGTTTGTTTCTGACCAGAGTCTTCCCTTTGTTATGGGTTACATGAATGAAAGGAAAGAGCCTTTTTATAAGGTACTTTTCTCTGGAGAAGTCTCAGGAAGAATTACTCTGTGGCACATCCCTGATGTTCCTGTTTCCAAGTTTGATGGTTCACCTAGAGGTAAGACAGCTTCTGTTTCTAATCATGTGTCTACTGAGAATTAGTTTTCAAGGAACTTAGTGTTTTCCTAAGTTAAACACTGTAGCTATAAACAAGAAATTTTTTTATGTATACCGCTATGCTTTAAATTATTTTTAGTTGTTGTTGTTGTGTGCCATCAAGTTGGACCTGACTCACAGCAACCCCTCCTTGGGTTTCCAAGACAGCAGCACGACGGAAGTAGATTGCCCAACCTTCCTTCCAAGGAGTGACTGATGGGTTTGAATCGCCAGCCTCCCTAAAATTTGCAAATGTAAAAGCAAATATAAACATGATTCTGATAGATCTTATATAATAGTACAACTAATATAGTTCAAATTAACATCAGTTTAACCTAGTGAGTGATGTATCATTGAAAGAAATGAACGTTGGCAATATAAATATGGGATAGGCTGATATACCATATTCATATTTTTCAATTGTTATGTATATATATGCCATGTTCCCCTTTTCCAGAAAGCCCTGATAGTGCAAATGGTTAAGCACTCAACTGTTAACTGAAAAGTTGGTAGTTTGAACCCACCCAGCAGTTCCACAGGAAAAACACGTGGTGATTTACTCCTGTAAAGAATATCCCCAAGAAAACCTGATAGGGCAGTTCTACTCTGTCATATGGGGCACTGTGATTAAAAATCGACATGATGGCACCTAATAAAACAACACTCTTGTTTCAATCCATTTCTCTATTGAGATTGTTAGAGCTTCTTGTAACTGCAAACACAAACGTAAATGGGGCACTAAAACAGTTGGTAATTGTCCAGACAATTAGCATTTGCTTATTTCAGTTTTTCTTAGATGAAAAAACTGAAATCATTAAAATAGACCTTATTGGGAAGAAAGTGTACTCCAAATTGAGAAACCTCATGCTGACTCTTTTCCCCTTATTCCAAAATCAGTAAAACAGCTCTGTGAACCTTTATCTAGGGGCACAGCAGAAACAGAATGCCCATTTTCTTCAATAGTTAAATATATAAGCACAAGTTTCCATTGTTGTTGTTGTTGTTTGCCGTCAAGTCGGCCCCGACTCATAGCGACCCCTCCTTGGGTTTCCAAGGCAGTATCACTACGGAAGTAGGATTGCCCAACCTTCCTTCCGAGGAGTGGCTGGTGGGTTTGAACTGCCAGCCTTCTGGTAAACAGTCAAGTGCCTTAGGCACTATGCTACAGAGCTCCTAAGTTTCCATTAGTAAACAAATTTACTGGTATAATTTTTAGCATCCCTGTCCCACATTAAATTGTTCAAAATAAACCTAGATTAATGAGAAATGAGTCAAGAAAGAGAGTTGGAACTTAGTATGGTTAGGTGGAAAGTCTTCTTATAACTTCAATTTTAAAGTTAAAAAATTATACCATGCTCATTTTGAGGCTGCTTGATGATGATTCTAGCATTTTCCATGTGTTGTCTACCACTAATAGCAGAATGAAGCTTCTAGCCAAACTTGTTTGTTGCTAGAACCATAGAAGTCTCTGACAACTCTTGGTACTAGTCTAGAGTTTGGGGTTGGAGTTGTGACAGGAGGTTGTAGTGTGTTTCCTGAATGTCAGAGTCCCTGTCTTACAGACACAGGTTGGCACTTGGCTTCTTCATTCCTGAAGGCCAAGCCTCTTTCATTTTCTGAGTCTACCTGAGGCCCAGTTCAAATGCTTGAGGAGTCAACCATCTAAAATGATATTCGGTTCTCTTGGAGGCTTGTTATGAGTTTGAGATACTCAGATTCTTAGCACTTAAGAGTAAATTTCTTCTCTTTCCCTCATCCAACTAAAAGATAGTCACTTTTCCCTCCTAACATGCAAAGGCAAAGAGAAAACTCATGATATTGTTCTACTATTTAACGTCACTGCAAGAACTTCTCAGGTTTTTCAGTCGACCTAAGTCTGAGATGAATGAACTAATACATACCTATTCTTCTGGTCTTCTGAAAAATAAGACCAATTCCAATCAAATTTTGAGTGAAGGCAATGAATAGCTAGAGGACTCTTTTGCTTATAGCACACTTTTAGGATGGCAGAAGGGTATATTGCTTCTGAAGGGTGGCATCTTTATAATACTTTCCGTGTGTATGCTGAATTAAATTAAATTTCCTTCTTTTTCTCTTTTTAGAGATACCAATAAGTACAACCTGGACCCTTCAAGATAATTTTGATAAGCATCAAACCATGTCACAGAACATTATTGACCATCTTTCTGGGTTTAAAGATGGTGTTGGAACAGCAGTAGTCACTTCATCAGCGTATGTTCCAAGTCTTGATAAACTAATATGTGGTTGCGAAGATGGGAGAATTTTCATTACACAAGCTTTGAATGCTGCCAAAGCAGGACTCTTAGAAGGCGGTTCTTTATTAAAAGGTCATTGAATTTTATTTGAACCTATTTATTTAATTTATATAAGCTTCAGCTTGAACAAGCTGTACTAAAGAAGATTGAAGAGGCTTAAACATTTGCTAAGAAATTTGTCCACGTTTTAATTTTAAAATAAAACATACATAGAGGTTTATTAAAATAAAGTCAAGCAGGTTACACAATGAGAGTTAAATTTCTTCTTTGCTCATCCAGTCCTCTTCATTAAAGGCAACTACTGTATACCCTTCTTGAAATTTTCTGTACCTATACCAAGCACAAAACAGTATAGCAGTGTGCATTCTTTATTACACAAATAAGAGCGTATACTACACACTTCACCTAAACTTCCTTAAAATAAAATCTTAATACCTTGGGGCAAATTCCTTATATACTCATTCAAGATGTCTAATAATAATCAAAATTTAATGTTTAAAATCTTCCATTAATAGGTATTTATATTTTTTCTAGTCATTGGCTACTACAAAAAATACAGAATTCACTGTCTTTGCATTATATGGTGTTATATCTTTATTATTTATTCCTAGGAAAATTACTGGATCAAAGTTTATGAGCATTTTTAATTTTGAATGTAGATCTAAAATGTCTTCCAAAGAGCTTATATCCATACACATGCATGCCCACTATCAGCCTATAAGAACATCATTTTCCTCAAATGTTCATCAACTTTGTGTGCTATTAAATATTTTATCTTTGCCAATCCTGAGAAAAAGAGTATCATCCTGTTTGAATTTGTGTTTGTTAAGAAAATGTGTGTATTTGCAGTTTTATACATCTGTGTACATCACAAGAGCTAATAACTGTTAAACAAAGATGGTTATGCAGTAAATTATGTTCTGAAAGAGGGTAGGAAGTAGAGGAAATGACTGATATTTTGAGATGTATAGAAAATATTGTGTGGTTCCTATTAAACCATAAGATCCTTAAGCAATAAATACAAAATTCACAATTAAAAATAAAATTCCTATTATTGTTCCCAGCTTCCTTTGGCTACTTACTAAATGTTACTGACTTACTGATTGAAGTAAGGGAGTAAACAGCAATGAACCGAGGAGAAGGAGTTTACTGGTATAGAGTTAATGGGTGCTGTTAAAAGGTATTGAAAAAGCTTAGACCTTAGCATTTTTTTATCTGACTTGATTGATCTCAATATCTAGAGAACAAGCAGAAACCTATTTTTTGATTTCTAGCATGTGGATTAGCATTCATCATTGTTTACTAGGGAATACAAACTGTGGATAGGGCTGATGGAATGGAAGTAACTAAAGTATAATAATGATGCTTTGAGATTCATTTTTATTTTGAACACAGAGAATTTGTGATCTATAGTCTTCTCCAATTTTTTTAGGTTAAGCTAATGGTGAAGGAAGAAACAATGTAGTTAGTGAAAGAGTAATTAACCAGCTGTCAGTAGACCTCAGTTCTAGTTGTTGTTGTGTGCCGTCAAGTCGTACCCGACTCATAGCGACCCCTCCTTGGGTTGAGGCAATATCATTACGGAAGTAGATTGCCCCATCGTCCTTCCATCTGTTCTAGTAGTGATGGTATAAAATACTTGTATGCCTATCAAGTGACTAGCACAGTGGTAAAGAAATTATGATCATTATCTTATTTATTCCATACATCATATTATATGACGTAAGTACTATTACTGTCTCAAATTTTCAGATTCAGTACTGTGGTTTAGAGAAAAAAAGCAACTTGCCTGTATGACATACTTAGTAAGTGAGAGAACTTACAAAAACAAAGCATTTCTTTAACAGCAAAGCTATTCTCTTAAACTTTATGTTATATTTTTTCACACGTAGGTTCAAGTCATTAAACCTTTCTGAGCCTTCAAATACTTACTTATCTGTAAAGCCAAGAAACTAAATAATCTTTAACAACTTTCAAAGCAACAACTTTCTGTGAAATTTTGCTTTTCTTTTATACTATACTTGGTCATACTGATTTAAAGGGTAGCAGTATTCTGAACTTTTATTTGTAGCGGCAAAATGTATGAATTGTTCACTCTTTTACAGCAGTGTTTGTTATTTCCTGCCACTGCAATTGGTAACTTGCTAATGTCCTTACAGAATTAATAGGCTTTGAACAACCAGCTTTCGCATTTCATCAAAAACATGATCTACCTTATGATGAAGGATTTGGCTTTTTCTGTGATCCAGAAGTTGTTCGTTGGTTTTCTTAATCAAGTGTATAGCTTTAATTATATGAATTTTTTTTTTTAATTTTGTTTTGTCTTACATTAACATCTGTAAAAGGACATCTCCAAACTATTTCTGGAACAAAAGTAACATTTTTATTACTTGTTTCTTGTTTTCCAGATTCTCTCTCTCATAAAGTTCTTATAGGCCATTACCAAAGTGTCACTTCATTACTGTATCCACATGGTCTCTCGTCAAAATTAGACCAAACTTGGATGGTGTCTGGGGACCAGGATTCATGTGTCATCTTGTGGGATATCTTTACTGAACAAATTTTGCATAAATTCAGTTTGGAAGCTGGTCCAGTAACAAGTCTTTTGATGTCACCAGAGAATTTCAGAGTAAGTTAAGACAAAGAATGAAACATGAGACCGAAATCTGAAAGCTATATAACATTACAGAAAATTTAGAAAACAGAAGAAAAAAAAATAACCCATATTCCCACAAAAATAAAATATTCTATGTACATATAATTGGATGCTTTTTGTATATTCTTTTCTAATCTCTATATGCAATTTACTGTTATATATTATACAAATAATTTGGTACCAAAGCTGAGATTTTGTCAATTCTTGGCTTTACAGAAGCTACTTAATTATTTCTCTTTAAGTACTTACTTTTTTTAAATTTTTCCTGGTTCTATATCTTAATTTTTAATGAAATTATCTTTTCTTTTTATTTTAAAAGGAATATATACTCTATATGAAAACAATTCAAACAATACCCAATCAATAAATTGAAAATTAACTTTTGCCTTTTCCTTTCCTCTTCTAATAATATTAATAAATACTTATATTTCTTTTCTTGAATGGATTTGTAATTGCACCTTAATATATTTAATAATGGGAGCGCTGGTAGCATAGTGGCTAAGGCACTTGACTGCTAACCAGAAGGCTGGTGGTTCAAACCCACTAGCCACTCCTCGGAAGGAAGATGGGGCAATCTACTTCCGTAGTGATACTGCCTCAGAAACCCAAGGAGGGGTCGCTATGAGTCGGGTCCAACTCGACGGCACATAACAACAACAACAACATATTTAATAAATAATGAGTAACAAATTTTTGAGCATCTCCCTTGTACTGGGAAAAATTAAATCGTTTTGGGTATAATTATCCCATGAAATGTCAAATTCAGCTGCAACTAGAGCAGATGTCTTTGTTAAAATATGGATCACCAACTCTTGAGTGTCCTTTGTAATAAAAGCACATTGTTTCTTCATAGCAATACTGGAAAAGATTGGCTCCAAAATTAACTCAGAAAAATTTACACCATATTTTTTTTTTCAGTTAAGACATAGCAAAGGCACTATTTATGCAACACAAATGATTAAACAAAACAGTGAAACAAGGCTAAGTGACTTAAAAAAAAAATAATAACCTCAAATGAGATGATTTGGGATACTTTGATATGTCCTTTATTCCTGAGACTCTTCTCCATTTTTTTTAAATTATTTTTTCTTCAATCTCCAGGAAACCAGTCCAAGTCAGTACCCCTTCTGACTAGTCAGTACCAGACATTCTTGTCATTCTGTTCCCTGCCTGCCAATCCTCTCTTGACTTCCACCTCAGTCATAGATGATTGACCTGTAAAGTTTGAAACCCATTTAAAGTAAGTCAGAAAAAAAGGAAAGTTATTAAAAGACTATATAAGAGGCAATTTTTAAGATATCCAAGGCAAAACACTGCAGCAGGTTCCCAGTAGAACATGAAGTATAAATTCAGAAGCCCAGCTTGTGTTTTGATTCCCTCCTTCCCCAAAAGTGTCTTCTCCTCTGTGATTGGTCCATTATCTTATTTCCTTCTAAGACTTCTTTTAGCTTCACAATGTGAAATTCCTAGAAAATGGAATCTGATTGACCTAGTATGGGTCTCTAGTGTATATGCACTCCTGGCCATGGTATTTGTGTAGGTGTATGTATGTATGTGTATAAGGTCTCTGAAGCACATTGGACTGCTCATTCTAGAAACTATAGTTTGAGTGCGTACTCTAAGAGGTAGTGTGGTTGTGAAGACAATGATATCTGACTTTGTTTTATAAGTCTAGGCTCCAGATCTATCACATCTGTCATTTTAAGATTTTCTCAACTTTTTTCAGTCTCCTTAAAAAAAAAAAAAAAGAAAAGCTAACATGTTTTCTGGTGCCCCACACAGAGAGATTAGTGATAAATACTGTGAGCACCTCAAGGAACCTCAACAGATGTTTTAAACAGTAGCTGAAGTTACAGTTAGGAGCCTTAGGGAAAATAAGAGCATCAATATGGCAATGTGGTTAGAAGAGAAACAGGGAGTAGAAGAGAGACTACCACCCCCGACTCCCAACCAAGTCGTGAGCTGACTAATGATGTGTCTCATGGTGAAGCACAGAGCTGCCCTGTGAATTTCTCTCAGATTAGTCTCAGCAGTACCCAGCAGAGTTGGTCATTGTCCTTAACTGTGTTCAAGGTAACCACATGCTGACTGCTGTAAAAGTATCTTAAGGATCTTCCTCCTATGAGCCTATTTTTGGTCCTTGTGTCTTTGAGGCTATACATTCAGTTGGAACTATGTAATGCTTACCTCTTTTAGATGTGTCTACACTGAGTTTCCTGTTTGAATATAATCTGTATAGTTCTGGGAACAGCCCCAAATCACATTTGGAGGCTCTAAGTGGAAAATACCAGCTCATGATACCCTTGGGCCTAAGTTTGTGTCTACAAATAGCTTCTTTTTGTGGCAACAAATTAGTTCTGGGGTTTATTTTATTCTGCATTATTTCCGATGTCTGCCTCACTGCCTGAATTTGCTGATGGTCAAGTCCTTCATTTATCTTATAAGTAGATCTACCCTGAAATTCTCCATTTACTTGTGTCTCTTGACCTTCCCAATAGGTTGTTTAAAGCTATTCAGTGTTTCAAACTCCTCAGTAGAGAGTTATGTGGAGTCCTGTTGTAGGAAGCAGAGGTGATATTTTCCAAATGGGGGTTTAAACAGAAGCGTTTGATGTTACTAGGAGAAAAATCAGATTTCATCATGAAGAAAGCATTTAACTACTTACTTACCCAAGAATGTTGTTTTCTTTTTGTTTGTTTGTTTTGTTTTTTGCCCACAGCTAAGAGGTGATCAGATAATTTGCTGTGTGTGCAGTGACCGTTCTGTGGCCCTCCTCCACCTTGAGGGGAAGTGTTGTCTCCTACGTGCCCAGAAGCATCTTTTCCCTGTGAGGATGATAAAATGGCACCCTGTTGAGAATTTTTTAATTGTTGGGTGTGCAGATGACTCTGTTTACATCTGGGAAATTGAAACAGGTAAATTGAAATTTTACTCCTTCTCATCCTTTGTATATTTGTGACATCAAAGCATTTGGCAAGGTGGAGAGTTCCAGAGAAGACACAGTGCCCATTTCTCTTGCTTTAATCTTTTGTTGGGCTGCATTTAATGGCTTCTGTTGAAGTGTGTGGAAAATAAAGCACAGTGGCATAAGTCAACTCCTGACCAATTGATGATTAGCTGACAGGGCAGTGCACAGAAATGAGCTGGATATTTCTGGAAGCTATAAATAAAAACATAAGTTATCTACTTTAATTATTAACAAGAGAGAAATTTAGTGTCCTACTAGTCTCAAATTATCATTAAATTCTGCCTTCTTCAGCATACTCACCATCTCAGCAACATTTTGAACTAATTGATGATCAGTAATAATGGAATATAATTAATTACAAAACTCCAAAAAGTTGAGTCAGCGAAACTGAAAA
The DNA here is from genome assembly GCF_000298275.1 of Orycteropus afer afer. Lineage (NCBI taxonomy): Eukaryota > Metazoa > Chordata > Mammalia > Tubulidentata > Orycteropodidae > Orycteropus > Orycteropus afer. The sequence goes on from NW_006921613.1 coordinate 3,674,236, forward strand.
CTGAGTGGCTTAGTTGAACTTTTGCTACGATAGGATAGAGAGTGTATAGTTTGAACTTTAAAACTTTTTAAAAAGTTTTACCAATTAGCTGAAGGTATGAAGCTCACACATATCAGGCAAATGCTGGGAACATATGAAAAAAGGCAAGGTAATTAATGGATGTGAATTGAGAGTTTGCTGGGAGTATATTTCGGTGGAACTATTGCATGAATTTTTATTGGTTAATCGGTGTTGGTTTCATGTTGAGTGTTAACAACAGATTGGATAGTTTATAATATTATAGTTGAGAGCCATACATCTCCAAAATAATAGCTATTTTCTTTACATTTGACTTTCCTGTGCTAATGTTGATGGCTAACATACTGAAGTATAAAAGTCAGAATCAATTCAATGGCACCCAACTACAACAGAATGCGATGTAATTCTGCCTTGTATTTGTATCTTGCTGTACAGCTTTGACACATTTTTATGCTCATTTCTGCATTAGATTTTACAACTTCTGGGGTAGGTAGGTAGAAGAGGTATTAATTCTCCATTTTATGATGAGAAATCTTTAGCTCTGAGATTTAAGAATGATTTATTATAAAAATAAAGATCTTTAAAAAGAGCTCACATCAGTCTTGGGCATCTACAAACTACTACCTATATGCCAAATCTCACCTTCTGCTTATTTTTGTTCATTAAGTGTTATTGGACACAACCTCCCCATTCCTTGCTCTGAGAGGTCAAGTAAATGTATAAGATTGCACAGCTAATAAGTTATGGAGCCAATATGAAAGATTCCATTGTCCTTTGAACAATTTACAGAAATCTGGGAGAGTGTTAGACTTCTTAAACTGCCACCCTGAGAGACAATTTAGTGTTATGGTTAAAAGTGTAGGCTCTAAAACCTAGGCTTGCCTCCAGGATCTGTCAATGAGTAGCTGTATGACCTTGGCATACTTAGCCTCTGTATACTTCTTCTCATCTGTAAAATGGAAGTAGTAATCCTGTCCTCTGTCAGGATTAAATGAGCTAATACCTACAATGCTTGTAAACAGTGCCTCAGTAATAGATGTTATATTATTATTGCCATTATTATCAAGGAATGTATTAACATCTTGACTTCCATACATATGCGTATATACAGTTGCCGTGATTTCAATTGTCAGTACTTGGCAAACCAGCATATTTTTCCTAGGAACCAGCAGGGATAAAGAGATATCTGGGGGGGGGGAAAAAAAAAAACCCTCACTGCCATCAAGTTGGATCCGACCTGTAGCGACCCCTCCTCAGGTTTCCGAGGCGGTATCTCTATGGAAGTAGATTGCCCAGTCTTCCTTCTGAAGAATGGCTGGTGGTTTTGAACTGCCAGACTTCTGGTTAGCAGGCAAGTGACTTAGGCACTATTCCACCAGAGCTCCAAAGGAGATACCTAGATACTCACAAATATTTATGGTTCCATTGCTCCATTAGTCATTTTTCAGACTATGCAACTTTTTATTTATATATATTTTGATGAGGTGAGGAGGAAAGGAGGGAATATAGACCACTAATACTACTTGAGACCACATTTATTCCCAATTTTAATTTTAATTTTGTTATTTCTCTTTTGTACTCAACCACATACGTAATCAAATATAGGATATTTGAAAAATAAGGAAAAACATCTAAAAAAAAAAACAACTTAGTAATCATCTCACCACCTAAAGATAATTGCTATTAATAATTTGATCTACTTTCTGTCAAACATCTTTCCATGTCAATAAATAAATGCCTATATTGTGTTTCAGTCATGGTCCTGGCAGGAAACTGTATTCAATCCAGGTGGGTCAAACGAAGAGAATGTACTGAAAAGGATTATTTAGAGAGCTGTGGTAGGGATTAGGAAGCAGAAGTACTGATGGTGAGGACCTAGCACCCAGTCACTAGCCATTTTAGGAAGCTGTTACCACTTCTAGGGGTGGAGGGATAGAAGGAGATATTAGTGTTACTAGAGCCCAGCACAAGGTGGAGCTGGGAAGACATGGCCACCCCTGATGGCATGGAAGGGAAAGAGCTTCTGCCAGAAATGTGGGGTTGAAATAGGGAGAGAGTTGGAAAAACTTGTCTTTTCTCCTGAAGCTATTTCCATTGGTTTAATTCCAGCTGCAAATCAGAGAACAAGAAGATATTTCTAAGTGTCAGTTTCCATACACACAGAGCAGGAGAGAAAAGGGTGCAGAAAGGATGGAGTGGGTTGTCAAATGGGCAATAATCTGTCTAGTGGGATTATGAACACCATACTTTAATTAGGGATTCTCTTATAGTTGGTGGTTTATATGGTTTCCTATACAAAGTTTGTTACAGAATTGCTGTGTCAAAATAATATGCACATATTTGGTGCCAAATTACCCTATAGAATATTAATTCCAAATAAGGCTGTTTATCCCTTGGTTATCTGTATTAAGAGTTTATAGGCAACCTTAACTCCACCTAAAGATGAAGATTATAATTTGTGGTAATATTGATAATAATTATAAAAATGGCTTTACATATGTGATGTCTCTTTTTCAAAGTACCATGGCACTGGCCATCTCCTTGGAGCCCCAGAACACCCTGTAAAGTTGTCTGAGGGCCCATCATTCCCCAGCAGAGTCAATTCTTTTAAATAAATTCAAGTTGTTCCTTTTTAGTCTTGTGTTTAATATTGGCTTATTTGTAAAGTTTCTTTTAACCTCTGTGATTGCAATTTTGTTTAAAATTTAAAAAACTAAATAACTTTTCTTTCCAAGACAAATTCCAGCTGGCTAAAATGCTTTCCTCATGTTTACTGTACTTGATTTTGGTTTCATCTTTTTCATTTTCATGAAATTAGGGAAAACACACCAGCTAAGAACAGGTTAGGCTGCAAAGAGCTGAGTGTATGGCACATGCCTGTTCTCTGATATGCATGATCTACATGAATAAATGCATGAATAAATGAGCTAACCCAACTGCTCTTGGGCCTCAGTAGATTGAGTACAAATGAGCTCACCTTTACATTAGCCTATTCTGGTGGCATGGCATTTAGATAATGCCTCCCAACTATAAGCCTTACTTTGTCCTTCAAGTCTCTCTTAGGGTTTCTAGAGCTCACATAGCATGTCTCATCTCTTTAGATGTAGGTATTTGCATTTTCTACCACATTCAGTTTTTCCCAGGTCTCTGCCTTTTAGCTTTTCTTATGAAGGAACAGACCTAATTTTTGCTCCATTTTGTTTTCAGTATCCCATCTACTATAAATACATGAAAGGTGGAGTAACTTCACACTATCAGATCTTTTCAGCACTAGAGCAATTTCAGAGTTCCTAGACTGGTAGCAGGAGCTCTGGTAGCATAGTGGCTAAAGCACTTGACTGCTAACCAGAAGGCTGGCGGTTCAAACCCACCAGCCACTCCTCGGAAGGAAGGTTGGGCAATCCTACTTCCGTAGTGATACTGCCTTGGAAACCCAAGGAGGGGTCGCTATGAGTCGGGTCCGACCCAATGGCACATAACAACAAACAACAACAACAGACTGGTAGCATAGTCGCTAAGGCACTTGACCGCTAACCAGAAGGCTGGCAGTTCAAACCCACCAGCCACTCCTCAGAAGGAAGATGGGGCAATCTATTTCCGTAGTGATACTGCCTTGGAAACCCAAGGAGGGGTCGCTATGAGTCGGGTCTGACCCAATGGCACATAACAACAACAACAACAACAGACAGAAAATAGGAGTTGTTAGTGATACAGAGGCTTAGGGGACGAATTCTAGAAAGAAGATGCAGGGGAAGGCACTTGAACTTATTGTTTTTTGGTGACATTAAGTCACTTCCAACTCATAGCAACCCTATATACAGCAGAACAAAGCAATGCCTGGTCCTATGCCATCCTCTCAGTTGTTGCTAGGCTTGGAACTATTGTTGCAGCCATTGTTTCAATCCACCTTGCTCAGAGTCTTCCCCATTGACCCTCTACTTTACCAAGTGTGACATCTGTCTCCAAGACCTGTCCGTTCTGACAACAAGACCAATGTACTTGAGATGAAATACAGCCATTCTTGCTTCTAAGGAGGAGCATTCTGGCTGTACTTCTTCTAAGACAGATATGTTCATTTTTTTGGCAGTCCATGGTGTATTCAATATTCTTCACTCACACTATTATTCAAATGTATCAATTCTTCTATTGTTTTCCTTGTCCACTGTCCAGCTTTCCTATGCATATGAAGCTATTGAAAAGACAATGGCAGACACATTTTAATCTTCAAAGTGACAGCTTTGCTTTTTACCACCTTCAAAGAGGTCTTTTGCAGCAGATTTGCCTAATGCAGTGCATTGTTTGATTTCTTGACTGCTGTTTCCATGGGCGTTGATTGTGGATCCAAGTAAAATGAAATCCTTGACGACTTCAAACATTACTCCATTTATTATGATGTTGCTTATTTTCCAGTTGTGAGGATTATTGTTTTCTTAATTAATTCTGAACTATGCCTGAAGTCTGCCTTGGTTGAAAGTTGGCAACATGGGGTGCTGGTCAGTCCTTGTGCTACATTCTCCCAAGTGCAGAGGACAGGCTTTGAGACTTCTTCAGTTTTTCACAGACACTTTATTACAGCTTAATATCACTATGAGGAGCCCTGGTGGTGCAGTAGTTAAGTGCTCAGCTTCTAACTAATGGATAGCTTGGCAGTTCATATCCACCAGCCACTGCACTGGAGAAAGATGTAGCAGTCTGCTTCTGTACAGATTACAGCCTTGGAAACACTATGGGACAGTTCTACTCTGTCCCATAGCATCATGAGTTACAATCAACTTAATGGCAGTGGGTTTTTTTCCTTGGTTTATTCTCACTTTATTAATGAATCACTTTGGTAGCTTGCACAACTGTATTCTAGAGCCACCTACCCCCATGTGCATTTTATTATGAAATTGCAATGGTTGCTTCTTTCTGTGGCGCAGTCAGGTATATGCCATAAGAAAATCCACCGTCTTGGGTGGGCACATTTATCTCATTGCAGAGGCAAACAACCAAAGTAGAGGAGTATTCCAGTAATACTGAGGGCCTTCATCTTCTGGCTAAATATGCAGCACTGCCAAGTTGGGAGTGATGAGGGCATCTGGTTTTGTATATTGATTTGCCGATGCCCCATGATGTTTAGGTCTGATTAGAAAGGGAAAAAAATTGGACATGTCAGTTTGATTAATATTTGAGCTCCCACAGTGTGTTTGGCACTGACAACTTTAGGCAGCTTTGTCACCCTCATTGCTGTGAGACACAATAGGGATAATGCAATACTGATTTTTCCCCCTAAAATATATACCAGAAATAAATCTCAGCTCAGAGCTAATTATTCTTTGAATAATAAAATAATCCTGAGGACTTTCTTGATCATAGTAATGGATTTACATAGCAGAAATGTTGTGTAATGCCCTTCTTGTCTGTTATTGATTAATTAGTATTATTATCAAATGATTTTTGTTAAGCTTATGGAATGTGCTGTGAAATATGCAATATTAAGGAACTAGATTTTTGGTTGCAAAGTGAAATCTTGTAGTTTGTTTTAAAATAAAACATTTCTTGATGAGATAGTCCCAAATTTTTTTTTAACCTGTGAAGGTCAGGATAGTAAATATTTTCAGCTTTGTGGACCATACTATCTCTGTTGTAAATTCTGAATTCTGACAGTGTACCACAAAGAAAGTCATATTGTTGTTGTTAGGTGCTGACAAGTAGATTCTGACTCATAGTGACCCAGTGTACAACAGAACAAAACACTGCCCTGTCCTGCACAATCCTTGCTATGCTTGAGCCCATCATTGCAGCCACAATGTCAATCCATCTCATTGAAGGTATCCCCCCCTTTACTTTACCAAGCATGATATCCTTCTCCAGGGACTGGTCCCTTCTGACCACATGACCAAAGTAGGTGAGATGAAGTCTGGCTTTTCTCGCTCCCAAGGAGCATTCTGGCTGCACTTCTTCCAGAACAAATTTGTTCATTCTTCTGGCAGTCCATGGTATTTTCAGTATTCTTTACCAACATCACAATTCAAAAGAATCAATTCTTCTTTAGTCTTCCTCATTCATTGTCCAATTTTCACATGCCTATGGGGCTATTGAAAATACCATGGCTTGGGTTATGTACACCTTCATCTTCAAAGTGACATCTTTGCTCTTCAACACTTTAAAGAGGTCTTTTGTAGCAGATTTACCCAGTGCAATACAATGATTGATTTCTTGACTGCTACTTCCATGGGTGTTGATTGTGGATTCAAGTAAAATGAAATCTTTGACAACTTTCAATCTTTTCTCCATTTATCATGATGTTGCTTACTGGTCCAGTTGTGAGGATTTTTGTTTTCTTTATGTTGAATTTTAATCCATACTGAAGACTATAGTTTTTGATCTTCATCAGTAAGTGCTTTAAGTCTTCTTCACTTTCGGCAAGTAAGATTGTGTCATCTGCGTTTTGCAGGTTGTTAATGATCCTCCTTCAATCCTGATGCTGGATTCCTCTTAATATATTCAGGCTTCTTGGATTATTTGCTCGGCATACATGTTGAATAAGTATGGTGAAAGGATGCACACCCTTCTGGATTTTAAACCATTCACTATCCCCTTGTTCTGTTGTCATAGATAATACATAAAGGAAGAGTGAGGCTCTGTCCAATAAAACTTTATTTACAAAAATAGGCAGCAGGTTAGATTTGGCCTTAGACCCCAGAGACTGATGTTAGTTCTTTTTAAAGATCATTATTTTCATAAAAAGGAATTCTAAAATCATTTTTCTAATTTTAATTCACTGTACCTATCACCCTGTGTGGTAAGCAGGATATATCCATTTTACTAGTGAGGAAATGGAGCACAGAGAGATTTTATGAATCTGAGGTTTCCTTGGCTAACTGTTGTCACTAGACTCAAACATGTATCTTCTTTCATTCTAGTGTTTTCTCTAGTACACTGTACAACAGAAGTACCCCTTGCAGTTTGAGGTCAACATTTTGAGACTGTAAGGCAGGGAATTAGATAAGAATACCTTCAAGAAGAAAATGGCTTCCAGGAAGCCTGCTGCATGCTTTCCTGAAAGAGAGGGTCTTTGGCTATCTCTCTGAGCTAGGTTCTTAATTTACACACAGTTGTAACAGTTCTGGTCATCTGATTTCTCAGATGACAGATTAGAAGCAGCAAATTACAAGTTGGGAGACTGTTAGTGGCAGGCACTCTGATAGCAGAAGCGACAGCTAACAGGAAAATGAAAAGAGGAGCAGCAGAGACTGTGTATCACTTCTTAGGGCAGTGTTTCCAGTGCTCATAAGAAGAACAAAAAAACAACCAAACCCACGGCCATCAAGTCCTTCTGACTTACAATGAGCCTATAGAACAGAGTAGAACAGTCTCATAGGACTCCTTCATTTTTTCTTCCATAGAACAGCTAGTGGGTTCAAACCACCAGTGTTTTGGGTAGCAGCTAAATATTTTAACCATCATGCCATCATAGCTCCTACATAAGAAGACAGTCACAAAAAATACTGAAATCATTTCCCATGTTTAGGAAGCTTTTACTTAGTGCTTGCACAGGTCATAGGCAGCTGCCAGGACACTTCTCATAGCTCATGCTAGAAAGCTGGACTTTTCCTTCCAGGCATTGCCAGGCTCCAGGAAGAATATTTACAAGTATTATAACCTAGTGAGTTATAGAACTAAGGAAAAGTCAGAAGGAACTCGGAGGCCTTGCGTTCAAGGGGACTGAACTCTTCAACCAATGAGTGGGTAGAATGTAGGGTCCATGTAAGTCTGTTTTTGCTACCTCCTTCTAGTTCCAGCTCAGGTAATTTGACTTGTGTGACCTTGAACAGGAACCTAGTTCTATAAGATGGCATGAGGACCTGACCTTTGACTGTGGTGTACTTTAGAAGGGAAAACACATCCTGAGTTTTAAAACAACCTGCTTACAAATAGACCCTTGGAGAAAAAAATGCCTATTCACAGGAAATTTAAAAAGTTAGGGAAATAATACATTTCAGAATTATTTTCATGACAGATGTTAAATTTTCTGTTAATTTCTTTTTTTTATTGAAATTATTCATGGTTGTCTAGAAAATTACTCAGTCTACAGTGATGCCATATAAAGAAAGCATTTGTTCTTCCATGCTTTCAAAGCACATAGTTATAAAATGACAAACAAGACAAGAGGATATCTGTCACCTAAGAGCTAATAGTTCATACTTTTAGAAAACAAGCATTATTTAACGTTTTATTATAGATATGAATTTGCTTTAATTATTTAAGATGAAGGATATATAGAATATATGCAGGAAATATTTTCTAGAAATATGCAGTAATATTTGTCCAGATAGAATTGTGTGGTTAAATTTTTCCTTTACCACACCAAAATATCACATGAAGTCAGTGCCAAAACCAAACCCAACCCACTGCCATTGAGTTGATTCTGACTCATAGTGGCCCTATAGGACAGAGTAGAACTGCTCCATATGGTTCCAACACTGTAAATCTTTATGGAAGCAGACTGTTTCATCTTTCCCTTGCGGAGTGGCTGGTGGATTTGAACTACTGGTTTTTTGGTTAGCAGCTGAATGCTTTAATCACTATGCCACCAGAGCTCCTTTGAGGCTACTACAGGAAGAAGTAACTTTCCATTCCACAAATTATACTAGGTCGCCTTCTTCTATAGTGTCTAGTATTGCTATTTATATAATAAAGTTTAAAAAGTTACACTAGTTACCAACTGTGTCATTCTGAGGGACACTTTTACTTGGTTTTCTCATTAGGGTCACCATTTTGTAGATACAGCAATAAAGTTATGTTGTGTCAACTGCCTTGCTAGCACAATTGGTGTAGAACAAGTTTTATTATATGTGTGTTGAAGGTGGGTTTTGGGTATGCAGCATCCGGCAGGTAATAGTCTCTCCAGTATGTCATTTTCTCAAAGTCACGCTATTTTGTTGTGGTAGATTACAGCTGGAACCCTCTTGGGATGATTGTTTTTAGAAAAGAAAAATAGGATACATTAAAGTACAGGGTGGAATTTTTCCTATATCACTTCCCCCAAGCTTTTTTCTTCTTTATTATAATAATTATTGATGTTATTTCTCAACATGTATTTTTAGTTTACTGCAGCCTTTGGTGCCTATTTTTTGAATCTTTATTTCTTCCTGCTTGTCCCTGGTTATTACAGCGACACTATAGTTTGTGATTTTGATTCGTATAGTATTTTGTGTATGTGTGTGCGTGCATGTACATGTTTGTGTATATGATTCTTGTCTGCAGTTTAGCTATTAAAAATTTGCACAGTTGTGAAAGGTTAACACTTGAGGAGGTGCTAGTTTTCACAGAGGTTAAGATCATGAGCCCTTGGAGTCAGACTGCCTGAATTTGAATTTTCATTCTACTCCTTACAATCTGTATTACCTCAGTCAAGTTTTAACTCCTGAAAGACTCACTTACCATTTTTAAATGGCACCTAGCACTGAATAATAATAGTTATTATTATAAATTCTTCATATATTGTCCTTTTTGTTTGTGTTAAGTTTTTGCTGTTCCCTCCTTCCTCATCTGCTTCTCAACAGTTATTTGAGAGCTCAGTAGTTATTTCTTGTTCTAAAGAAATGCATACCACTGCATTTACAGGAAGTACCATAGATAACCTTTCTCCTGAAAGAGCTTTCAGTATAATCAGGAAAATTTATAATTTTGGAACAATTTGAAAAAATACAGAGTACCTTGTGAGAAAGTAGTATATGGAGTATACTTAAGTACCCACCTCTACTGATGAGTATTCTGAGCCCAGGAGTATATCAATTTGGATGTCTGTATTTGTTATTTACTTCCATAGCACAATATATTTCCCTTCTCAGAATTAGGATTTTAGAGTTAATACCTGTCCTCCTCACTAGCCAAAAGATAGTATGAGGACAGTATTTGTGTCTGTCTGTTCAATGTTTTATTTCCAGAAGGTACACATCATCTCACATATAGTAAGCACTCAATAAATATTTATTGAATTTAATTGAAAATTTAAATATATATACACCTGGCCTTTGATTGTGGTGTACACAAACACACACACACATATATACATGTTGTGTGTGCCTTCGAGTCAGACCCGACTCATAGTGACCTCTCCTTGGGTTTCCAAGGTGGTATCACTATGGAAGTGGATTGCCCAACCTTCCTTCTGAGAAGTGGCTGGTGGGTTTGAACTGCCAGTCTTCTGGTTAGCAGACAAATGCCTTAGGCACTATGCTACCAGAGCTCATATATATATATATATATATATATATATACACATAGCATGTGTAAACATATATTATGCGCTATGACTCATTTACTCCTAATGTATAATACGTTGTCAAGAACTAATGTTATTGTCCAGTATTTATACACAAAAGTGTCTGACATAATCTGGAAATCTGTGTACTCTTTGACCAATCACTAAATTGATCAGAGCCTTAGTTTCTTCATCATTATAATGATGTTGCTTACATAGTTATTTGTAGAAAAGATGAAAGAAGTTATATGTGAGTTATATATTGCCATTATTTTTGTTAATAAAACTACACACAGGCACATACACACTAAATGTTTGCCATAATAAAAAAAGAAAGAAGAAATATAGAAATATAAGAGTAAGTTTTTGAAAAGCAATAAAAATCCCAACATGTGGGATTATTAATCATTATTAATGGTTTGGTTTATTTATTTTTCTTTCTGTTTTTTTATACATATTAATACATGCATGGACATGGCTTGTATTTATTTGTATATTGTGAAAATCTTTTGTAAGGTGTTATCCAGGTATTACTTTAATATTTTCATTATTAATATAATACCTGAGAAGTGCATTGGGAAGGTTTGTAAAGTCATTTCCCTTCACCTGGCTGTACATTCCACATTTTGTTTCTTTTATAGGTTTTATAAACTTGTGTTGGGAAAATTTACATCTTTACTTTCATTAACTTATAACTTAAACTAAGCATTTCTTCAGTTTTTAATAAAAGGAACATACTACAGCAATATTAGCTGTATCTGTGACTTTGTCATCAGCAAACATAGATATTTTCATATCTCCTTACAGTTGTCACCAGTACAGTTGTCATCATTTTTGTTCATCGCTACCATAAATCATTGGCTTTTGTTATTTAATGCATTAATTAAGAAGCATATACATTTGTGTTTGTTAAATATATGGATGGTTGTATTTTAATATATTTGCTATCCTTTATAATTTTATGTCCACCACTCATCTGGGAGCTCTGGTGGCATAGTGTGCCTAAGGCATTTGACTGCTAACCAGAAGGCTGGTGGTTCAAACCCACCAACCACTCCTCGGAAGGAAGGTTGGACAATCTACTTCTGTAGTGATACCACCTCGGAAACCCAAGGGCTATATGAGTCAGATCCAACTCATTGGCAGTGAGTTTTGTTTTTTTTTTTACTCATCTGTCAGTTTGTCGTACTGTGGTGGCTTATATGTTGCTATGGTGCTCAAGCTATGTCACTGGTATTTTAAATACCAACAGACTCACCCAGGGTGAACAGGTTTCAGTGGAGCTTCCAGACTAAGATAGACTAGGAAAAAGGACAGGGCCATCCACTTCTGAAAAATTGGCCACTGAAAATCTTATAAATAGCAGGGAAAATAGCAGAGATTGTGAGTTTGGTGCAGGACTGGGCTGTGTTTTGTTCTGTTGTACTTTTGTTCTGTTGTGTTTTGTTTTGTTCTGTCATTATGAGTCAGAGCTGAGTTGTTGGCACCTAACAACAGCAACAAAATTTTATGTGTTTTATTTAACACATTTAATCCATTATGATGAGGAATCAATTTTCTCTGTGAGATTACTAAAGGGGTTCAAGGCACAAAAAAGGAAGATTGAGAATGCCTGTTCATCTAAAAGATTTTTAACCTGAGGTACATAGAAGTTACTCAGTTGAGGAATGTATGTTATATGTTAATACCTATATTTTCACTTGCAAAACTGTTTGCATTTACCCTCCTATATCACTTTTTTTTTTTTTAAATATCAAAGCAAAAATGTAATAATAAAAAGTTTGAACTTATTTTCTGGCAAATTAAATCTAGCAATCAACACTGTATCAATAAGTAGAGGCATGCAAATCTCACATTACAATGCAACTCTTGGTTTACTTCAATATCAAGTGGCATCTTAATACAGATACACACACATGACATACATGTGTGTGTACACGGGTCCTCACACTTATGTGTATAGGTGTGCATGCATGTGCATGCACTGCTCCCTCCACCCCTATTTTCCTTAACTCTATCTGGTGAACACAGACCTCTGCTTTACCTTTGATCTTATAATTTTATGAACTTTTTTCAAAGAGTGCAAATCCCAAGGATGAAGCAGAGAAATTTAAGATAAGATCTACATGGGGTTGTTTCTGCTTACCTCTTTAAATCTAGTTACCACAGTGAAAGGCTATTAATAAAATAGGCACACATAATTTTATTTTCCCAAATTTGGATTTATTTCTTTGTGGTTTATAAATATTTGAACAATTACTTGCTTTTTAATTATATATTTACAAAGTATATATTTATACATAATAAAGTAATTATACTTTCATGAACATGGTTCTATATTCTTTTTTTGGTACCCATTAGTTATATTTTAAATTTGATGTTACATAACTAACTTCCATCTGATAAAATGTGTGTGCCATTTTTAATTGAGGTATAACTCAACTCCATCTTCTTTTGTAACTCCTGGCATCTTAAAATACATTAAGCCTATTATTATGGTATTTGCAGGCTATCTTTGGAACACTTTCTATGCTCAGAAAGAAATAAAAAAATTGTTATAACTCCATTCTAATGATAAGGATTTTCTGCTGTTAAAATTACTTTCACCAATTAAATTCTGCCCTTCACTGTCTATTGTTTCCTTTGGCAGTTGTTTTCTTACTGTTTTTTCCTTTAATAAAGAAAATTTTGCTCTAATCAATTTAGCAGATTTGTGTGGTTTGACTAGATGTTTGGAATAGGTGCTGGATGTTTGTTAGGTGTCTGTATTTAATATTCATGGAGCTGATTCTACAGCAGCAGAAAGAGGAATGTATCAGGTTGGGTGCTTTGTGGCGTCCCCTTGGTTACACCCCTTCTGCAGGCATTTTATGGACACTTGGAACGTTAGTGGGTTTCACAGCTGCAATGTTCAGTGGAAATAAACCCAAAGGAGCCATCTGTCCCTCCCCACGCTGCTGCCTTTCAATTCCCTAGCAACTTCCCAGTAGCCAGCTGCCACAGAAACTATTGGAAAGCAAGACCCAGTGGACTGTAATGATTGTTATTCTCTGGGAAAGTAGGTTCTCTGATTTGGTTGAGAGATAAAGGATATTGGATGCACTTGATTCATCTGAGTGTATCAATAATATCCAACTTCTACCATTAAGTTACTTGTTAGGATTTGATGGGAAAGGCCTTTTGTGTTTCTAGGGATGAACCAGGTGAAAACAAATCTAGAGGTCAAGTCTTTGGCTTGGAAGTGGTGAGCACAGAATTTAGCTGTGAGAATGTGGTCAGACTTTTATCTTGTGTGTTACAAAAAAAAAAAAAAAAAAAGGTTGCTAATCTAATCTCAGTCTTGTTGAGAAATCCTGGGTATAGATTGGCCCACCAGTTTCCCCCAGTTCTTTTCACTTGTGCTGAGAAGACATAGGACATTTTGCAGTCATTTGGAAGTACCAGAGTACCAGAGTACCAGAAATTCCACTGAGGAACATAAGAGGTCAAATCCTAAAGAACTTACATGTTACAGTTCAGCATTTGAGTAGATAACATGGTGTTTTTTAAAATTTAGTAAATTAATTATACTTTATGCTGATAGATTAAAATTGAGAGCATTTATAAGTTGGTCCAGGAAGAGACCTAGATTTAAGATGATTTTACTAATTTACTTTTAACCCATGACTAGCAGTGGAAAGTAACCCTATTTGTTTACCACATTTTTTTGGTTACTGTTACAAAGCGAGTATCACAATAAAGCAATTCTCATGAATTTATTGGTTTCCCAGTGTATATAAAATTATGTTTACATTATACTGTAGTCTATTAAGTGTGAAATAGTGCTATTTTTCCAACAGCATGTGCTCACTGCATGTTTCCATATCACGTTTTGGTAATTCTCACAATATTTCAAACTTTTTAAAGCTATTGCGCACTTAACAGATTATAGTATAGTATCTTTATGGAAGTAGATTGCCCAGTCTTCCTTCCATGGAGTGGCTGGTGGGTTTGAACAGCCAGCCTTCTGGTTAGCAGTCAAAAGCCTTAGGCACTATACCACCAGAGCTCCCTACAGTATAGTATAGGCATAACTTTTATATGCATTGGTAAACCCAAAAATTCCTGTGACTTACTTTATCACTATATTCACTTAATTGCAGTGGTTTGGAACTGAACCCACAATATCTCTTAGGTAAACCTGTACCTCAAAATCCTACACTAACCCTGCCTCATTAACATAAAAGACTACCCCGTCTCAAATGGGGTTAAACTAAAGGTGTAAAGGTTAAGATTTACAGAATATATTTTTGGGGACACAATTTGTGATAGTTGGAGCTGTTTGTCAGCTTGGCTGGACCCCAGTTCTGTGTGGTTGTTCCCATGATGGGATCAGATGACTGTGTTCTGAGTGGCCAGTCTGCCCAAGGGGAGTTTCCCTAGCAGTGACCACATTCTCACTGCTTCCAAGATATCCAGAGACACATTCTTTGAGGGATTGGAACCCTGGTGTGCGGACTACAAACTTCCGTGAGTGAGGAACCCACCGCTCGGCCCAGAGATCTTGGTTCGACTTTGTTGGAGTCAACAACCAGTGTACTGCCTTCCAGCCTTGAATTTCTCGGCCCCCTGTGCTTGCAGAAGCTAAGGCTGCCGCCAACCCGAAGTTTCCTCCAGGGACTTTGAACTTGGCCAGCTTCTATATGTTTGTGAGCCATTTTCCTAAGATAAATTTCTCTCTCTCTCTCTCCTCTCTCTCTATATATACGCTTTGTTGGTTTTTGTGTTTCTCTAGAGAACCCAGTCTAACACACAATTCAACGCATAACATTCCACCCTTTGGCCCCTCAAGATACAACCTTCCCACATGCAAACCACATTCAGCTCGTCCCATAATCCCAAAAGTCTTAGATAAACTCCAAGTGGAAAAGCTCATCTTCTGAATCATCTAAATCAAATGTGGGTGAGACTTTAGGTATATTCCATCCTGTGGCAAAATTCTTCTTTGTGAACCTGTGAAATCTATTTTTCAAGTTACTCTTTCCAAAGTACAGTGGTGGAGCAAGCATAAGGAGAGGATATATATTACAAATGGAAAAATTTGGAGGAAAAGAAGGGCTAACCAGTACCAAGAAAGTCCAAAACCTGGCAGAGCAATGTATATTAGCACTCAAGATTTAAAAATTATCCTCTGGTCTCTTGAGACTATGAAAGCAAAAACCCTGCCCTCCAGACTCTGGGTGTTAGCCATGCTCTCTGGATTCTGAATGGAGGCCCCTCTTTGGGCATCAACTTCCAGGCCCACTGGGATGGCAAGTCTGCTCCCTCATCTCTCCTGGTCCATCTCAGTGGCCATCCCAGCCCTTGGCCCTGGCAGGCCCTCTTCTTCTGCCCCTTACATATGGCAGCCCTGCCCTCTCAGCTTTGGGTGGCAGCTTGTACCCCTGACAAAACTTAATGACAGCCCCACACTCCAGAAACAAGTTGGCACAGATCTAACCCTTTGAAACCTACAAGGCTGTGGCCCCACTCTTTCATGTCCTGGAGACCATGACCCCATCCTTGGAAATGGAGAAGGCCCTTTTCCCATGCTCCTACCAACCATTCTACTGATCTCTGAGCTGCTCCAGGAATGATCCTTTTCTTTTCTTGGAGGACGACAGATGTAGCTCCTTTGGCCTGTTTCCTGCCTTTGCAATTCCAAGAGGTGTACAGCATTCTTTCCTTTTGTTCTTTTTCTGTGTCCTTCAGCTGAACCTGATGGCTTATCTGTGTGGCAGTTGGTTATATCCATTAGTTACAGGCTTAATCTCTTTAACAAAAGATTGTGTAGCTACATCCTTTGTGAACGTTCTAGACATGCCTTTAGTTTGTACAACAGAATATTGCAAATCTTCAATTTCTGTTTTCATTTTGCACAGTTCACTTTTAAGTCTCTTTTTCCTCTCATGTTTTACTATAAGCAGCAAGGAGAAACAATATGGCCCCTTTAAGATTTTTCTCAGAAGTCTCAATAGTGAGATATGCAAGTTCTGCCTCCCACCAAACATTTGAACATAATTCAGACAAGTTATTTGGTACTACATAAAAAGCATTGCCTTTCCTGCATTGTCTAATCACATGTTCATCATTTTCTTATGAAATCTCACCAGTAGCACATTTAACATTCACATTTAACATTATAATAACATTCTGTTCCTGACACCATATGTATTCTCTAAGACAGTAAGAGATTTTTCTCTAGAGCTTTCCTCACTTCTAAGGGCTCACCAGAATTGCCTTTAAAATCCATAATTCTACCAACTATCTGTTCAAGGCCATCTAGGCTTTTACTCTTAGACACCTTAAAACCCTTCCAGCCTTTACTCATTACCCAATTCCAAAACTACTTTCACGTTTTAGTTATCTGTTAGAGCAGCACTCCAGTTTTCTGGTACCAAATACTGTCTTAGTTATCTTTTATAACAGAAATATCACAAGAGAGTATCTTTTATGAACTGAACTTTATTTTCTCACAATTTAGAATATGAGAAGTCTCAAGTCAGGGTGCTTTCTCTCTCTCTCGGCTCTGGAGGGAAGTCCTTGTCTCTTCTGAGCTTCAACTCCTGTGCAGTATTCTTGTGGCATGGCATTCCCTTTTCTCCCATCTCTGGTGCTTTTGCTTGCTTGTTTAATCTCTGTTATATCTCAAGAGATTGATTTAAGATACACTCTACACTTACCTTGTCTTATTCACTTAGCAAAGGCAGTCCATTCTCAAATGGGATTATAACCACAGATGTAGAGGTTAGGATTTACAATACTTATTTTTTTGGGACACAATTCAATCCATAACACCCTTCTTCAACCATCTGGAGAAAACACTCTTCTTTTAAAGCCTAGTTGTTTGCCTGATTAAGCCTGGCTCACATGGATGTAGTTGTTATTTTTAGGTACCATCCATTTGGTTCTGACTCATAGTGACTCAGTGTAAAACAAAATGAAACATTACTTGGTCCTGCACCATCCTCAAAATTGTTTTTATATTTGATCCTACTGTTGCAGTCACTGTGTCAATCCACCTCATTTAGAGTCTTATTCTTTTCCACTGACCTTCTACTTTACTAAGCATGATATCCCTCTCCAGGTACTGTTTCCTTCTGGTAACATATCCAATGTGAGGCAAAGTCTTACCATCCTCAATTCTAAGGGGAATTTCAGCTGTATTGCTTCCAAGACAGATTTTTTTGTTCTTCTGGCAGTCTATGGTATATTTGGTATTCTTTGCCAGCACTATAATTGCAAAGCATCAATTATTCTTCAGTCTTATTTATTCATTGTCCAGCTTTTGCATGCATATGAAGTTATTAAAAATACCATAGCTTGGGTCAGGAACACATTACTCCTCAAAGTGACATCTTTGCTTTTTAATACTTTTAAAGAGGTATTTTGCATCAGATTTCCCCAGTGCAATACCTCATTTGATGTTTTGACTGCTGCTTCCCTGGGCAATAATTGTAGATCCAAGTAAAATGAAATCTTTGACATTTCTCCATTTATTATGATGTAGCATATGGGTCCATTTGTGAGGATTTTTGTTTTCTTCATGTTGAGCTGTAATCCATACTGGAGGCTGTAGTCTTTGATCTTCATCAGTAAGTGCTTCAAGTCCTCTTCACTTTCAGCAAGAGTGGTTGTGTCATCTGCATATTATAGTTTGTTAATGAGTTTCTTCTAATTCTTTTTTTTTTTTTTT
>NW_006921613.1:3704757-3705437 GCF_000298275.1 Orycteropus afer afer
GATTTTATCAAATGCCTTTTCTGCATCAATTGATATGATCATGTGGTTCTTCTCCTTTGTTTTATTTATGTGGTAGATTACATTGATTGTTTTTCATATATATTCTTTTGATGGTTTCTGCATCATTCAATATTTTGTGCATTGAATCCTTCAATATTGCAACTTGCGGCTTGAATTTCTTCTTCAGGTCTTTCAGCTTGAGAAATGCTGAACATGTTCTTCCCTTTTGGTTTTCTGCTCAAGGTCTTCGCACATTTCATTATAACATTGCTAAATGGGCAGGGAGGCGACATCTTTTGACCCCCTCTAACTACACAAGAGGAAAATAGAATCACCATCAGCGGCCCAAGGCCTGTTTCTTTGAGGCCAGGCATGCTTCCACCCTCCAGCCCTCTTACCAACCTTGACACCAATCATCCCTCCTGCAGCACCCACCACCTCTTTGCTGGGTTTGAAAATTTGCTGCAGTGGCACACAGAACTCACAGATTATGGAGTTTAATAGGGAAACAACAGGCTACAATTCAAGTTCAGGAATGTCCTCAGGTACAATTCTTCAATCAGGACAATCTCCCCTCTGCTGTGTCCTTAGACATGCCTCTCTGGCTCTTGGCCTCTCAACCTGGCCTCTGCCTCTGTGGCTAGGTAAGCCTGCCGCTATGTCTCGTGCCTCAGTCAGGC
>NW_006921613.1:3705872-3714062 GCF_000298275.1 Orycteropus afer afer
GAAGGTCTGTAAGTGAAAAGTCACAGTCTCGATATTACCAAACCACATGGCAGGCCATTAATTCAAGTCCATTAAAAGTCCCAAGATCAGCAGGGCAACACGGCAGGCTTCTGAACGATGACTTGGCTATATGCAGGGGTCAAGTGTGCCATCAGCTGGAGACTTTCCTCAACCTTGCTTCTTACATACTGGAAGCAGCCCATATCCCTAAGCAGTTACTCAGCTGCCCACAATAAATTTCACCATGCAGTTAGTTGCTAATCTCATTATAGGAAAGAACTACTACCACCTGCCCAGCCAAGTTGACACATATTTGTAGTAATATGGTAATCCCACCATATTACAAGTAATCTGGTGGGAGTTAACAAAGACTATGACTAGAAAAGCTATACCATGCAACTCACTATGCTGCAAATAATTTACACTGTCTTCTTGAGCTGCCTTTTGAAATATTCTGTTCAGTTCTTTTACTTCATCATTTCTTCCATTTGCTTTAAATACTCTACGTTTGAGAGCAAATTTCAGTCTTCTGACATCGATTTTGGTCTTTTCTTCTTTTCCTGTCTTTTTAATGACCTTTTTTCTTTCTTTATGTATGATGTCCTTGATGTCATCCCACAACTCATGTGGCCTTCAGTCATTGATGTTCATTGTGTCAAATCTATTCTTCAGATGATCTCTAAATCTATATGGGATATGCCCAAAGTAATACTTTGGCACTCATGTACTTATTTTAATTTTCTTCAGTTTCAACTTGAACTCTCATATAAGCAATTGATGATCTGTTCCATAGTTGGTCCTTTTTCTGACTAATATTGAGCTTTTTCATTGTTTCTTTCCCTAGATGTAGTTGATTTGATTTGTGTGTATTCCATCCAGTAATTTCCAAAGGTATACTCACCCTACATGATGCTGAAAAAAGTATTTCCAATCATTAGGTTTTGGTTTTTCAAAATTTTGCCATCATCTGTAATCTTCCTATTTTAATGTCAGTTGCAGAGGCCTTTCTGCAGAAGATAGTGCCTATGACAAGAACTGAAATTGCACCTCTCACGGGTATAGTGAGAGTAAGGAGCAACTCTAAGTTGTGGCTTCCCCTTCTCCCCATTTGAGTGTCCAGGGACAATCTCTAAGTTATATCTTACCTCTGCTTCAAGATGAATAGCTGTTGGTAGAGGCCTCACATCAGCAGAAATGCCTTCCCCCCATCTTGTGGGGCTGTCTTAGTTGAGCTCCTCTCATATTTGTGGTGCTTCAGAATCTCATTCCATACCACATCTTCCACCCCCTTGGACTTGCACCTGGGGGCAAGTGCCTCCCCTGCACCCCTTCCTTCGTTACGCCTCTGTTTCTACTTTGTTTGAGGAAGGACTTTGGGTCTTACTGGGTTAATAGAAACTGCCAAGTGGATCTCCCCAGGGCATGTGCTGTACCTGCCATACCTTAGATATGCAGCTGGTCAACTGATAAGTAAACTTAATTACATCTATAAAATCCCTTTTGTTATCTAATAAGTGTCCCGTCATACTTACTAGGAGGAGAACATTCTTAGAATTCTATGACTTTGGTGTTCAGGTAGAATGGTTTCTGTAGATATCTGTGATTGAGTGAGTCGATCATGTGGAAATGAAGAGTGAAGAGATAGGAGAAACTCTTCGGGGCATTGAGTGTAGAATCATGGTGTGAATTGCACAGGTGGCACTAGGGAGCCACAACTGTATTGCGTGTAAACTGAGCCTTTTTGCTTTCAAAATGAGCCCTGACATGCCTGGTGAAGATTTGGTCCTGAGTATCTGCCTATCCTTCTTCTTTGGGAGGAAGATGGGCAGTTTTCTTCCATAAAGACTTACTGCCTTGGAAACCCAAAAGAGGTTGCTATGAGTTGGCATCAACTCGATGGCAGTGATTTTTTTTTTTTTTTTTCAATTTGCCTATGGCAACCCCCTACTTGTCCTAAGGGGAAAAATGAATTGTAGTAGTGTTTTTGTTCTTCCATTTCCATCCTCGCTCCACACACCACCACCCCCCCCATATAAAAAAGAAATTTCACTCTCACCTAGCACCTTATTCAGTAGATTCTACTCCAATCTCTTTTTGTTCCCCAATATTCTTCTACGCCCACCCCAGGTAAAATTTCAGATCATCTCAGCATGATTTTCACCTAATTAAATTACGTGATATGAGATGTGCATAAATGATAGATTCAAATCTCATTGAAGATGTTGTTTCCTATAAGTTGGGGAATAGATCTATTTCTCTTCAATGATTTTTTTTTAAAATTTTTTATTGTTAAAGACATAGCAAAGGTAACAGACTTGTAAAGAACCTTGACTTATGAGGAGTAGACAGAGTGGGAAGTTGTATTTTCTCTATGCAGGGAAGAAATCTGGTTTTGAAAATTTTAGAAATTACAAAAAAAAGCATGCCCAAAGTGAAAAATCCAAACAATATAGAATGAATGACGTTTTGTGATACTTAGAAGCTATATAATTTTAATATTTTTCTGAGTAAGGGTAGTCTTCATTTACTATCTTAAAACAGAAAGACGTATTTTTTAAACATCTACTTCTTAAGTTGATCAAAAATTATATCTAGTTCTAAACTGAGATTAAAAGTTAAAATTTCATTATAGTAGATTCTACATTGTTAGCACATGTTTAAGGAAAGGGAGTAGTTGATAAATAAATACCTTATTAATAAAACTCTAAAAATTTTTAGAAAAGTTTAAAAATTAAAAAAAAAAGTTTTTAAAATCTAATTCATTATTTGTAACTGTGATACACCTCCATATCTTTAAGCCTCTATTCTGTTTAAATTCTGTTGTTGTTTTTTTCCCCCTTCCATCTTCTTCCTCCCCTCACCCTATAGTTCTGTCCTTTTATTCTGTTTTTCTGGAGCTCATTGGTCAGAAGTAGATATGAGGGACAAGAGTGTTCCAGCTGATAAATTCCAACATTGCTCTAAGCATGCTCAAGTCTGTGGTAGTGCTAGGATCAAGGTCGCGGTCATCACAGACTTTTTGAAATGTATTCTATGTCCTCTTAAGGAGCTCTGGTGGTACAGTCGTTAAGGCATTTGGCTGTTAACCAGGTTAGTGATTCAAACCTACCAGCTGCTCTGCAGGAGGAAGATGAGACAGTCTACATCCATGAGGATTTATAGCCCTGGAAACCCTATGGAGTGCTGTGAGTTGGAATAGAATCATTGACAGTGTGTTTTCTATATACTCTCAGGAGCCATGATGGTGTGGTGGTCAAAACACTCAGCTACTAATTGAAAGGTCGTTGGTTCAAGCCTGCCAGCTGTTCTGCTGGAGAAAGATGTGGCAGTCTGTTCCACAAAGATTTATAGCCTTGGAAATCCTACAGGGAAGGTATACTCTGTCATATTGAGTCACTATTAGTCTGAATCAACTCAATGACAATGAAACCAACTCACTGCCATTGAGTCTATTCTGAATCATAGCAACTCCCATTGGGTTTCTGAGGTGGTAAATCTTTATGGAAATAGATTGACCTATCTTCCTTCCATGGAACGGCTGGTGGGTTTCAACTGCCTACCTTTGGTTAGCAGTGAAATGCCTTAAGCACTACGCCAGCAATAGCCATGGGTTTTTTTGTTTTTTTGTTTTTTTATGTACACTTAGAGTCCCTGGGTGTTAGAAATGGTTAATGTACTCACGTGCTAACTGAAAGCCTGGAAGTTCAAGTTCACTTAGAGGCACCTCAGAAGAAAGACCAAGTGATCTACTTCCAAAATCAGCCATTGAAAACCCTAGAGATCACAGTTCTACTCTGCTACACACAGAGTCACCATGAATCAGAATTAACTAGACGACAACTGGTTGGTTTGTTATATACCCTTAAGGTTTAGAAGGTTGAAAAAAGCCAGTCAATAATTTGTTATCTTATTAGGACCTTACAGCACCTAACAACCACAGCAGAATACTAAATAAACTACTTTCTTTTCATTTCCTCTTTATGTGCAGAAACTGCTGAAGGGTTTGTGCCAATCTCTTTGGACATCTCACTATAAGCTCTCTTGGAGATGGTATTCTTTCACTGGAATGTAATTGTCACCTATTTTGTAACAAGGAGCTATGGTGGCACACTGGATAAGGCATTTGGCTGCTAACCAAAAGGTTGACAGTTCAAACCCACCAGCTGCTAAGCAGAAGGAAGATGAAGAAATCTACTTCAAGAAAATCTACTTATGTAAAGATTTATAGCCTTGAAAACCCAAGTGTGTGGGGGTCACTATGAGTCAAAATGGACTCAATGGCAATTTTTTTGTTTAAATCTTCTTAACAGTTAAACCTTCTCTTTCTTCTCTTATCTCTAATTGGAACTCTACATCTCTATGTGGGTGTCCTGTAACTTGGCCTTTTCCACAACAGCAACATCTCCTCTGTCCCCTCTTAATCAGGTCCTTTTGACCACTGTGAGTCAGATTCAACTCTGTGGTATACAACAACATGTAGCTAGCAAGCGGTAGAAGGCTAGTAATGTTGGCTCAGTCAGAAAGGGGTACTTATTGTAAGGATTTAGGGTACTATAGTTCAGAAACTTTGAGATTGGTAATGTTTGTAGGCCACAGGAAGGACCTAGAAACAGCAACTACAAAGTTGTAGTATCTCTTTTCCTTTTTCCCTTTATGTCTTCTTTGTCACTATCTCTCTTTGCCTTTTCCTCCCTCCCTTCTTGCCTCTATGTGCATTTTCTTCATTCTTTTTTCCTCCTCAGTCAATGGGCAAAACATGGCTATTCTACAGGTCAAATTATCATGTCAAATTCAGATATTGACTTGTTTCCATTTCCAAATTCTTGAGGTGTTAAAAACCCATTGCTCTGTTGAGTTGATTCTGACTCATAATGACCCTACAGGACAGAATAGAATTGGCCTGTAGGGTTTACAAGGTTGTAATGTTTTTGGAAGCAGGCTACCAGATCTTTCTGGTTTGAAGGTATTAGGATATTAGGAATGAATGGCTTGATAGTATAACTGAGATCTGGTACACATGTCAAACATGTGTCTGTCTGTCATATTACCCAGGATTGTTCCTTCCTGGGCTCCAGGGTCTAAGTTTATGGAGGGCATGTTGCTGTTGAACATAATGATCCCTTGGAACAGAGTAGAACTTCCTCATAGGGTTTTCTTGACTGTAATCTTTACAGAAACAGATTATACAGAAACTGGATAGATTCAAATCACCAAACTTTCAGTGAGCAGCTAAGTTCTTAATCATTGGCACCACCAGAGCTCCTTGATATGGTTTGGTATAGTTTGTTGTTAACTACTTTGAAACTGAGACCTTAGTATTCTCTGAAGTTTTCATTGAAGCCCATCCCAGTGCCTACAAAGAAAGGATAACATTTAATTTATTTGCCTAGTAAACATTCATTGAGCCTTGCTTTAGACCATGCATGAGTACATACTTGCTTCAAAGGGTTTAGCATCTGATAGGTAGACAACCCTGAAACTAAGCAAGCAAATACACTAAGTACAAATATAAAGAGTACTATAAAGAAAAAGAAAGAAGCTGAGATATAAAATAATGCCAAAATAGAGAAATCTCCTATCAAAAGGCTTCTCTGAGGAGGTGAGATTTTAAGCTAATACTTGAAGGATGAGATAGACCTGGCAGGGAAGGATTTTTTTTTCCCCCTAATAAAATCTAATTTGTGAACAAGAGGAAATGGACCACAAGGGGAAAATCATATAGGACAAACCAGGAGAAATAAGAAGATGAAAATATGATTTGTAGATCAAGGAGTTTTTATTTAACACCAAGTAGAGTCACAGTAAAAAATAAGGTTGTTGATGTCATATAATCTATTAAAAAATATTTATTTAGCATTTAATTTACGTCAGGCACCATTCTATTTTACTGAATATGATTAAAATATGTAAATTATATCATCTTATTTAGATTATAACCTAGCCTGAGAGGCAAAGGTGATTGAGGAAGTACAAGTGTTAGGTAGAACACAGTGGGGGCCCAAAACTGGTCATATCCCCAATAAACTCAAACCTGAGTGTCAGTAACATTCCAGAGCTATGAAGGAAGGAGGTTTGTTAAACTGCTCTTCAAGGGCTGAGAGAGAATTTCTGTTGTATGTAAGAGAGGGGTCAAATGAGGCTGCTTAGTAGGCTTGTTACTGGGATAACAGTTTCAGAAAGGCTAGTTGGCCCTGAGGTCCAGGTGAAAAGATGCCATATGTGTGTGTATGTCTGTGTATATATATATATATATATATATATATATATATCTGGTAGCACAGTGCCTAAGGCATTTGATTGCTAACAAGAAAGTTGCTAGTTCAAACCTACAGGCCACTCTGTGGAAGCAAGACTGGGCAATCTATTTCTGTAAAGTTTTACCACCTCGGAAACCCAATGGGGAAACCTATGAGTGGGAATCAACTCAATGGCAGTGGGTGTGGTTTTTGGGTTTTATATATATGTGCATGTGCATGTGTGTGTGTGTACAGATACACGTATGTATCTCCAACACTCACCTGTCAGTCTGTCATACTGTGGTGGCTTGTGTATTGCTGTGAGGCTGGAGGCTATGCCACCAGTATTTCAAATACTAGCAGGGTCACCTTGGTGAACAGGTTTCTGTGGAGCTTCCAGACCAAGATAGACTCGGAAGAAGGAAGGAGCCATTCACTTCTTAGAAAATTGGCCAATGAAAACCTTTTGAATAGCAATGAAGCACTGTCTGATAGATTACTGGAAAGTTTTTTGAATAGCACTGAAACTTTGTCTGATGTAGCGCTGGAAGATGAGCCCCTCAGATCCAAAGGCATTCACAATTCAACTGGGGAAGAGCTGCCTTCTCAAAGTAGAGTCAACCTTAATGACATGGATGGAGTAAAGTTTTGGAACCTCCACTTGCTGATGTGGCATAACTCAAAATGGGAAAAAAGAGCTACAAACATCCATTAATAATTGGAACATGAAATGTATGACATATGAATCTAGGAAAATGAGAAGTTGTCAAAAATGAAATGGAACATATAAAGATGATCTCTTGTGTTGTTGTTGTTAGGTGCCGTCAAGTCGCGTCCGACTCATAGCAACCCCATGCACAGCAGAATGAAACACCACTGGATCCCGCACCAGCTCCATGATCCTTGCTATACTTGAACTCACTGTCGCAGCCACCATGTCAATCCATCTCATCGAAGGCCTTCCCCTCTTTTGTCAAAGCTCCACCTTACCAATCATGACATCCTTCTCCAGGCAATGGTCCCCTCTGACAATATGACCAAAGTAGCTGAGATGAAGTCTGGCCATCCTCACTTTCAAGGAACATCTCAGCTGCACTTCCTCCAGGACAGATCTCTTAGTTTTTTTGGCAGTCCATAATACCTTCAGCATTCTTCGCCAGCACCACAATTCAAAAGCATCAACTCTTCTTTGGTTTTCCTTATTCATTGTCCAGCTCTCACATGCATAAGAGGTGATTGGAAATATGGCCTGTGTCAGGTGTACGTTAGTCCTCAAGGAGACATTCATGCTCCTCAGCACTTGAAAGAGTTCCTTCGCAGCTGACCTGCCCAGTGCTACACCTCGTCTAATGTCCTGACAGCTGCTTCCTTTCACCTCAATTGTAGAACTAAGCAACGTGAATTCTTTGACAACCTCAGTCTTTTCTCCATTTATCATGATGCTGCTTACTGGTCCAATTGTGAGGATTTTTGTCTTCTTTATATTGAGAAGTAATCCAGACTGCAGACTGTGTTCCTCAATCTTCATCAGTAAGTGCCTCAAGTCATCCTCACTTTCAGTAAGCAAAGTTGTATCATCGACATATCTCAGGTTGTTAATGATTCTTCCACCAATCCTGATGCCACTTTTTTCTTCATGCAGTCCAGCTTCTTGGATTATTTGCTCAGCATATAGATTGAATAAGTATGGGGAAAGGACACAACACTGACACACTCCCTTCCTGATTTTAAACCATGCAGTGTCCCCTCGTTCCGTTTGAACAACAGCCTCCTCGTCAAGGTACAGGTTCCTCATGAGTACAAGCAAGTGTTCGGGAATTCCCATTCTTCTCAATGTTATCCATAATTTGTCATTATCCACACAATCAAATGCCTTTGCATAGTCAATAAAGCACAAGTAAACATTTTTCTGGTATTCTTTGCCTTGAGCCAAGATCCATCTGACAGCAGCTAT
>NW_006921613.1:3716287-3722743 GCF_000298275.1 Orycteropus afer afer
AAGTGGCAACCATTTTGGATTTTAAAGTGATAGCATTCTCATTCAGATTCCAGGGATCTAAGTACAGGCAGCAAGGCAGGAAGCAGGGAGAGAACAGAAAAGGCAAAGGGGACTGGAACAGATCGAGGAGTCAGCCGCAAGGACCCAGATGAAGAGAGGGAACCCAGGCCACGCCCCACAAGGAGTGAGGTGGGAAGACAGGGAGAGGACAGAAATGGCAAAGGGAATAGGAACAGATCGAGGAGTCAACCACAGGGAGCCAGGTGAGGAGAGGGAACCCAGGCCACCCCCCCACATGCAGTGAGGCGGGAAACAGGGAAAGGACAGAAAAGGCAAAAGGGACTGGAAGAGATCAAGGAGTTAGCCTCAGGAATCCAGGTAAGCGTGGTTGGAGGAGTTTCCAACAGCTAAGGGAGAAAATCTTGTTTGTCGGTTTGTCCTACTGTGGTGATGTGTTGCTGTGAGTCTTCAGGCTGTGCCACTGATATTTCAAACCCAGTGGGGTGCACCTGTTGCCCAGGTATCAGCCCAGCTTGCAGACTGAGACAGACTAGGAAGATGATCTCTTAGGCATTAATGAGCTCAAATGTACTTGTTTGGGCCATTTTGAATCAGACAGTCATATGATCTACTATGCTAGGAATGACAAGTTGAAGAGGAATGGTCTGGCATTCATTGTCACAAAGAATGTTTCAAGATCTATGCTGAAGTACAGTGCTGTCAGTGATAGGATAATATCCACATGCCTACAAGGAAGACCAGTTAATACTACTATTATTCAAATTTACGCATCAACCACCAACGTCAAAGATGAGGAAATTGAAGAAGATTTTTACCAACTTCTGCAGTCTGAAATTGACCAAACATACAATCAAGATATATTGACTGTTAACTGGTAATTGGAATGCAAAAATTAGAAACAAAGAAGAATCACCAGTAGTTGGAAATATGATCTTGGTGATAGAAATGACACTAGAGATCGCATGATAGAATTTTACAAGACCAATGACTTATTCATTGCAAATACCTTTTTTCAGCAACATGAACAGCAGCTATATAGGTGGACTTTGCCAGATGGAATGCACAGGAATCAAATTGACTACACTTGTGGAAAGAAGTGATGGAGAAGCTCAATATCTTCAGCCAAAAAAAAACTCCAGGAGCTGACTATGGAACAGACCATCAATTGCTCATATGTAAGTTTAAGTTGAAACTGAACACAATTAAAACAAGTTCACAGGAGCCAACATATGACATTGATTATATCCCTCCTGAATTTAGGGACCATCTAAAGAATAGATTTGATACATTGAATACCAATGACTGAAAACCAAATGAATTGTAAGATGACATCAAGAATGTCATATGTGAAGAAAGCAAAAGGTCATTAAAAAATACGGGAAAGGAAGGAAAGTCCAAAATAGATGTCAGAAGAGACTCTGAAACTTGCTCTTGAACAGAGAGTAGCAAAAGCAAATGGAAGAAATGACAAGATAAAAAAGCTGAACAGAAGATTTTAAAGAGCAGCTCGAGAAGACAAAGTCAGTTATTATAATGAAATGTGCAAAGACCTGGAGTTAGAAAACCAAATGAGAAGAACATGCTCAGCATTTCTCAAGCTTAAAGAACTGAAGAAAAAATTCAAGCCTCAAGTTGCAATATTGGAAGATTCTATGGCCAAAATATAATGATAATTCTATGGGCAAAATTGAATGATGCAGGAAACATCAAAATAAGATGGCAGGAAGACACCGAGTCACTGTACCAAAAATAATTGGTCAAATGTTTATCCATTTCAGGAGGTGGCATATGATCAAGAACCAATGGTATTAAAGGAAGAAATTGAAGCTACACTGAAGGAATTGGTGAAAAACAAGGCTCCAGGAATTGACAGGATACCCATTGAGATGTTTCAAAAGATGGTTAGTATGCTGGAGGTATTTATTCATCTATGCCAAGAAATTTGGAAGACAGCTGCAAGAGATACATATTTGTACCCATTCCAAAGAAAGATGATCCCACAGAATGAAAATTATCAAACAATATCATTAATACCACATGCAAGAAAAATTTTGCTGAAGATAATTAAAAATTTTTTGCAGCAATATAATGACAGGGAACTTCCAGAAATGCAAACTTGATTCAGAAGAGGGCATGAAACAAGGAATATCATTGCTGGTGTCAGATGGATCTTGGCTGAAAGCAAGAATACCAGAAAGATGTTTACTTGTGGTTCATTGACTATGCAAAGGCATAGTGTGGGTGATAACAAATTATGGATAATATTGAGAAGAATGGGAATTCCATAACACTTAATTGTGCTCATTAGAAACCTGTACATAGAGCAGGAGGCTATCATTCAAAGAGAACAAGAGGATACTACATGGTTTAAAATCAGGAAGGGAGTGTGTCAGGGTTGTAACCTTTCCCCATGCTTATTCAATCTGTATGCTGAGCAAATAATCTGAGAAGCTGGACTATATGAAGAAAATGTGGCAGCAGGATTGGAGCAAGACTTATTAACAGCCTGCAATATGCAGATAACACAACATGCAATATGCAGATAACACAACCTTGCTTGCTGAAACTGAAGATGACTTGAAACATTTATTGATGAAGATTAAAGAATACAGTCTGCAGTATGGATTATACCTCAATGTAAAGAAAATGAAAATGCTCACAACCAGACCAAAAAGCAGGATATGATAAGTGGAGAGAAGATTGAAGTTGTCAAAGGTTTCATATTACTTAGTTCCACAATCAACACCAATGGAAGAAGCAAATAACTTACCGCACTGGGCATATTTGCTGGAAAAGACCTTCTTAAGGTGCTAAAGATCAAAGATGTCTCTTAGAAGACTAAAGGGCACCTAACTCAAGCCATGGTTTTTTCAATCATCTCTTATGTATGTGAAAGCTGGACAATTAACAAGGAAGACCAAAGATGAGTTGATGCTTTTCAGTTGTGGTGTTGGTGAAGAATGCTGAAAGAACCATGGACTGCCAGGAGAGCTAGCAAACGTCTCCTGGCAGAAGTGCAGCTGGACTGCTCCTTGGAAGAGAGAATGGCCAGACTTTGTCTCACATATACTTTGGTCATGTTGTAAGAAGGGTCCATTCCCTAGAGAAGGATATCATGTTTGTTAAAATGGAGGGTCAGTGAAGAAGGGGAAACCCCTCAAGGAGATGGATTGATACAGTGGGTGAAATGATGGGCTCAGGTATAGCAAGGTTTATGAGTCTGGTCCAGGACCAGGCCATGTTTTGTTCTGTTGTACATAGAGTCTCTATGAATCAGAGCTGACTTGACAGCACCTAACAACAAATTAACAACAACAATAAATAAATAAATAAATATATGTTTAATATATAAATTACATATTATAATTATTAAATTGTAAATTTAATATATAAAGCAATTATGTAGCACAATACTCACTGTGCCCCACACCTTTTTTGACTCACTGCCATTGAGTTGATTCCGACTCATAAAGACAGAGTCGAAGTGACCCATAGGATTTCTAAGGCTGTAAATCTTGATGGAAACAGACTTCCTCATCTTTCTCCTGCAGAGTGGCTAGTAGGTTCAAACCACTAGGTCAGCAGCCAAATGCTTTAACCAGTATGCCATCAGAGCTCCTTCAAAACTTTCTAAGAATTTTTCAAATATCTCACTAAACAACAAAAAAAGCAAACTCACTGTCATCAAGCTGATTCCAACTTATAGTGACCCCTTTTGCATTTCCGAGGCGGTAAATCTTTATGGAAGTAGATTGTCCAGTCTTCTTTCTGCAGAGTTGCTGGTGGATTTGAACCACCAGCCTTCTGGTTAACTGTTAAATGCCTTAGGCATTTTGCCACCAGAGCTCCCACAAAAGTTCCTCTAAACTGAACTTTAATTAAACTATTCTGTAACCTTTCAGTTTGTCATTTCTATTTTTTTGTTTGTTTGTTTAAAATGGAGGGTTTATTTGCTTAGTACACCAAATAGGATGCAAATGTTGTCATGACAAATATACAGAAATATGCAGATCAACATAAAACAGTAGTTTAGTTTAAATGAAGGGAAATCTCTTTAAATGTTATGACAACACACTCGCAAAAAAATCTTTTCTTCAGTTAATTATACATTTCAATAAAATAAAGGGTAATGGATTAAGTGGAATTTATCTTGTGAATTTTCCTTAAAAGTAAAACTCCAACTTTATTAATCCATGCCAGTTAGACACTATAACTCTCAAAAGGAGATGAAGGAATTAGTTATTACAAATACAGCAGGCAAACTGTAGGCTGACTGATCTAGAACATAGTGCTATACTGAATTTCAGTCTAAATTGTGTTAAATAATCATCATTAGTACAGCAGATTTTGGTCCATGATGTGGTTTGATGCCAAGACAGATCTCAGTTTGTTACAGAAACACATAGATTACTGATAGATTACTGTTGCTTTATATATATATATATAAGCCAAGTATACTTCCACATACAAAGGCAGATTTTGCTTGGAAGAATCTACAGGAAATAGGGGTACGTGGGGTAACATGAGGCTCTCCATGATGAAGTGCTGGGTCATACTGAAGGAGGGAATATTTTAAAGTGTCATCTAGTTCCATAATAGCAGCCTGGTTCCCACAACATTAACAGTAATTGGGTGCACTGAAAATGGTAACCACATTTCGATCATGACACCAATTGTATCCTTCCATTACAAATTGGTGAGTGTGAGAAACCAGTGTGAGACCAATGGCATGGTTACATGTTACAGAAATGTCTTGTTTAAATGTGTACCCAGCACCATGTGAGGAAATAACCCACCCACCACAATCATCTGGATCTGACCATAACAGATCACACATTGGGCATTCATGTGGAACTTCTTGTAAATGATCCAGGGTTCTTATATGTTCCAGTGTATTTGTAGATGGAGAGAGGCCACCATGCAGGCAGAATATCTATCTATCTATCTACTAAACCTGTAAGTGGAAGATAATCAAATAGATCTGTAAAACATTTCCAAACATTGGCATTTCCATACTTTCTTAGACATTCATTATAAAAGCCATATACTTGGGTAATTTGTCAGCTTTCATGGTTTCCTCTCGATATCATAATGTGTTCTGGATGTTATGTGTTATTGTTATGTGCCGTTGAGTCAGACCTGACCCATAGCGACCCCTCCTTGGGTTTCCAGGGCAGTATCACTGCGGAAGTAGATTGCCCCATCTTCCTTCCGGGGAGTGGCTGGTGGGTTTGAACCGCCGGCCTTCTGGTTAGCAGTCAAGTTCTGGATAATGCACCTTTAATGCTACAAGAAGAGTCACAGTCTGCACTGAATAATAACCTCTGTCTACATAGTCACCCATGAATAGGTAATTTTATCTGGTGATTTTCCACCAGTTCTAAAGAGTTCCATGAGATCGTGGAATTGACCACGAACATCTCCACACACGGTAACAGGATGATGAACCTCTTGCACATTTGATTCTTTCGATAAAATTTCTTTAGCCTTTTTGCACAGGGTCTGCACTTGATTCTCGTTAAGCTGTTTACACTCATTCAGCTGCTAGACCCACTAGCCCAGCTCCTTGGTGAATACCATGTTGTCCATGGTGGCACAGTCTCCCTCCCCACACCTACCCACCCCACCCTAGGTATCCCTCCCCTCTCCTGCAGCAGGTTGTTTTTTAATATCAGTAAGCAGTGGCTATTCTTTCTCTTGCCAAAGGCACCTTGTCAGTTACAAAGGTAGCTCTGGTTGGAAATCCTCCTTGTGGTCACACCCTGTTTATTTGTTGCTGGTTTTGCTATAGACTCTCTGAAGAAATTTAAATCTTTCCCCAAAGTCATGTAAATTCCATAACTACAGGGATATATTTAAAGGACAATTCTGTATTGGGAGTGACTTATAATGGTGTATTAGTTAAGGTCTAATCAGGAGAAATGACACAGTAATTTGAATTGAAAAATTTTAATATAAAAATTATTCACTGTAACAAAGAATTGAAATGCAAGAGATTAGATAATAGGAAGTAAAAAGAACTCAAAAGAATATAGGAGTAGCAGCTACTACCCCAAGTCTGAGATAGAGGACAAAAGGGTGAGGCTTCCCTAATGATTAAGATCCTGACCTTGATGGAGAGAGTGTAGGTGTGGCTCATTGGATGTCAGAGAAGTTTCCATGAGGTGGTATTGGTGGAACTTGCAAAAATATTTTCTCGAAAGTCCCAGGGAAAACTGTTTATGGGGAGATATCTTCCTGGAGGCACTCTGCTTCAAAACTACCCAGTGGCACATCAGAAGAAGCTGCTGACTGCTGGCTGCTGCTGGCTAACATAACCTTCAGGAGCCAAGTGCTGCAGAAGTTATGAGTTCTACAGAAGCCAGACAATGAGGAAACTGTCTACACTGCTGTAAGAGTAGAGCAGCACCAGGAAGGAAAACTCCTTTCTACCAT
>NW_006921613.1:3722958-3723950 GCF_000298275.1 Orycteropus afer afer
ATATATATATTCAAAGAGCCCAGATCCATTTTTAAAGAGCAGGCAGAGAGGGTAAATTTGGAGGTGAGAGACAAATATGGCAGATGTGGGAATTCCTGTCCACTGCCAAGGCTTTCAAAAGCTATTGCTCTTGGGAGAGTTCTGGTAAGATGGTGGATTAGGCAGAAAGACTTCACAGACCCTCTTCAACAAAGAAAAGGGAAACCAATTGACACAGACACAGAAAATAATCCTGGACCCCTGAGCCTTGAAGGGAAGGATATAGAATTGGACTAAACCCCAACTAGCAGAAGAATTTGCATGAAAATGCCAAAAAAGGAGACATATGAAGCTGCAGTCTGGCAGTGATCCTGAGCGATCCTGACAACACAGACAGCATGGAGAGTGCCAAGTGGTGGTAGGACCTAAGAATTAACCTAAAAATCACCCTGCTAGCCAAGGACTGCACAGAGGACTGCTCTGGTGGCTGGGGAATAAATGGAGAAGGCAAAGAGACAGGCCGGCTGAACTGTGGACTTTTGCCTGTCCAGAGGGTGCCACCATTTTGAATGTTTACAAGTGGCTTGACCATTTTGGATATTTAAAGAGACAGCATGCTTGCAGATTCCAGGGGCTTAAGAACAGATTCTGCTTGCCAGCAACCCCAAGGACACTCCAGACCTGCACGACTGAAAAGGTGTGACATTCCTCTTGTTATTCTTACATCCCACACCTGCTTGGTGAACGGAGGTGAAGCCATCCCCCACTCCCATCCACCTTCTGGGCCCGTAAGAACTACATCCCAGTCTGTGTGCTCAGATGCAGCCTAGGTGCCCTGCCCTGTCCTCTGCTGATTTTTTCTCTTTATTTATTTATTTTTTTCTTTTCAACTTTATTTTTCTGGTGTTTAGTTTGCTTGTATTTGTCTGTTTTAAAATTAATATTATTATTAATACTTTTTTTTCCTTCTTACTATAATTCTTTATTCCTCCCCTCCCAGGTCCTAGTTTTCA
>NW_006921613.1:3728487-3729336 GCF_000298275.1 Orycteropus afer afer
AGGAAAACTACAGACCAATATCCCTCATGAATATAGATGCAAAAATCTTCGACAAAATCCTAGCCAATAGACTGCAACAACATATCAAGAAAATCGTTCATCATGACCAAGTGGGGTTCATATCAGGTATGCAGGGATGGTTTGACATTAGAAAAACAATCAACATCATCCACAACATAAATAAAACAAAGGAGAAGAACCACATGATCAAATCAATTGATGCAGAAAAGGCATTCGATAAAATCCAACACCCATTCCTGATCAAAACTCTCAGCAAAATAGGAATAGAAGGGCCATTCTTCAATATAATAATGGGCATTTATGCAAAACCAACAGCCCACATTATTCTCAATGGAGAGAGACTGAAACCATTCCTTTTGAGAACAGGAACCAGACAAGGATGCCCACTATCACTACTTCTATTCAACATTGTACTGTAAGTCCTAGCCAGGGCCATAAGGCAAGAAAGGGAAATCAAAGGCATCCAGATTAGTAAGGAAGAAGTCAAACTGTCCCTATTTGCAGATATGATCCTATACCTAGAAAACCCAAGAGAGTCAGTCAAAAATCTACTAGAACTAATTAAGAGATTTAGCATCGTAGCAGGGTATAAGATCAACATCGCAAAATCAATTGGATTCCTCTACACCAGCAAAGAGATTGCTGAAAAAGAAATTAGGAAATCAATACCATTTACAATAGCTACCCAAAAAATAAAATACTTGGGAATGAATCTTACCAGGGACACAAAAGACCTGTACTATAAAACTATAAAAAACTACTTCAAGAAACCATAAGAGATCTACATAAATGGAAGAACATCCCATGCTCACGGATAGGAAGATTGAA
>NW_006921613.1:3732144-3733306 GCF_000298275.1 Orycteropus afer afer
CTGTTAGATAGATAGAGATAAATATTGATTTGGGTGAAGAGAAGGGCAATGTATGAAATATGAGTGACCAATGTGGCATCATTGAGGAAGAGAAAGACAGAGAGAGGTACATGGGAGGTACAGACAACAAAGATGAACCCTTTTGCACATACAATATTGCGTTGTCAGTGAAGGCAAACATGGGTGTATGGATGGATACATGGGTGGACAGGCTGAACTATCAGGTAAGTCTATGAAGTGGGGAGTGTATCCAAGAATATGTATAAGGTTGGCAGACAATGGTCCTATAAGTTTATGCGAATGATCAGAATTCCCAGGTGTATAGTAGGGCTGACAAGGGGCAAGGTTGCGGTCACAGCTTGGTCCCAGACAGCTACCCAGAGGGACCAAGTAGTTGAACCTGTGGGCTTGGGACCATAGCCGCAGGGGACATCAAGCTCAATTGGCATAACATACTATACAAAACATTGTTCCACCTCCTACTTTAGTGAGTAGCGACTGGGATCTTAAAAGCTAGCAAGCTTCCCTCTAGATGCAACGATGAGTCTCTCCTCATTCAGAGCAAAGAAGAATGAATAAAACCAAAATTCATGGAAACAATTAGTCCTATCAACTGGTACACCATGTGATCTGCAGCCTATATGACTATGAGACCAGAAGAACTGGATGGTGCCCGGCTACCACTGTCATCCACTTGAAAGGGGATCTATCTGGGAGATCCCTGATAGGGAGAACAATGTGGAACAAAACTCAAAATCATTTGGAGAAAAAAATAAAAAAGCGGGGAGGACCAGGTTTGCTGGTCTGATAGCACCTGTTGGAACCGCTGAGACCATGGCCCCTAGCTGCCTTTCAGGACTGGAATTGAACCCACACCTGTGGTTTACAGCCAGACAAAAGACAGGCATATGAGTTGAACATTTACCTGAGTTAGATACACTCTTTGGAGAGAACAATCGTGGGAGAAAGAAGGGCTACTTATGCACAGGGAGACAGCTCAGTGGGCAGGAGTGTATGGAGGGATGGATGGATGGAAAGAGGTAACTGTGGGGAGGAAGTGGGTGGGGAGCTGTTGCATTGTGGTAAATTGTGGTCAATGACATGAGACAAAGTGTATGTGAACTGCTGTATGGGAAGTGAATTTGGTCTGTAAATCTTCACC
>NW_006921613.1:3733406-3739386 GCF_000298275.1 Orycteropus afer afer
AAAAAAAAAAAAAAAAGCTATTGCTCTTAACATACTGCAAAATCAGCCCATTGTTTTGAATAGATGGTTTACTTATCTGTCTATACACCTTTTTTTTTTTTTTTTTTTCCTTTTTGGTGAAAGTTTCCAGAAGAAATTCATTTTCCATACAACAGTTAATACACATTTTGTTTCTGACATTGGTTGCAATCCCCATAATGTAACAGCTTTCTTCCCACTTCCCCCCTATGGTTACCTTTTCCCTGGATCATTTTTTCCTAAGCATTCATGCCTTCTGGGCTATCTCCCTGTGGAGATACTGCCCTTCTGATTTCCCATGGCTAATTTTTGTAAGTAGTGTACCCACCTGGCCTAAATGTCCACCTTATATGCCTGTCTGTTGCTTGACTAGAAGCCATGGGAGTGATTTCAATTCCAGGCCCCGAAAGATGACTGGGCCATAGTCTCGGGGGTTTCACCAGTCTCCACCATACTAGTAAGCCTGCTCTTTTTTATAAGTTTGATTTTTTGTTCCACATTTTTCTCCCACTCTATCTAGGTTCCCCTGCTTTTATCCCTTTCTTAGTAGTTGACAGTAGTAGCCAGACACGATCTAGTTCTTCTGGTCTCAAGGTCATGTAGGGTGAGGTTCACATGGTTTACCAGTCCCTTAGGCTAATTGTTTCCATTGTCTTTGGTTTTCTTTATTCTTCTTTGCTCCAGACAAAGAGAGATCAATTATTACATCATAGATGGCTGCTTGCAAGCTTTTAAACCCCAGGTGCTACTCACCAAGTAGGTTGTAGAACAATGTTTTTGTGTAGTATATTATGTCAATTGAGCTTGATGTCCTCTGCAATCATGGTTCCAAGCCTGTGGGCCCAGTGACTCACTATTTCAGGGTGATGGGCTATAGCTAAAAAATTATATCTATGATAACTTTAGAAGAAATTGAGGTGAACTGACTACTTCTTAAGTCATGTTTGTGTTTCACCTGGATCTTTTGAAATGAAACAATATCCAATTCTTTTTCAACTATTGTAAAATTGAACATGGCAAAAGCTGTCACAAAATAAGTATCTAACATATTGTTAGAATGGAAATAACATTGTTTATATTATAGCAAGTTAGTTTTCAGCTTTTCCTTGCCTCTGCAAAGCCATTATTTTTAAATAAAGCCCCAGGACTGGGACTGATCTTGTTTACTAATCAATATTGTCAGCATCTGACACACTGACAGGCACATAGTGGATACTCAAATAGATGAATTTTCTGTGCGTGGATGATATTGATTAGAACTGCTGAAGTTTGTAGTTAAAATATTTTAATCACCAAAAAATATAACAAGGGTGGCAGTGGCAGAATCTGGTAAATAGTTGTGGAAGACATACATAGACTAAAACATGCATGTTGCTGTTTTTAGTTGCCTTTGAATCAGTGGCAACTCTTGGCAACTTCACGTGTGCAGAGTAGAACCTACTCCATATTGTTATCAGACTTGTTAGTTCTCCTGGCAGTCCATGGTACTTTCAGCATTTTTTGCCAGAACCACAACTGAAAACTATCAACTCTTTAGTCTTCTTTATTTATTGTCCAGCTATCACATCCATATGAGGTGATTGAAAACACCATGTCTTGGTTTAGGTGACCCTTAGTCTTCAAAGAGACATCTTTGCTCTTTAGAACCTTAAGGAGGTATTTAGCATTAGATTTGCCCAGTGCAATAAGTTGTCTGATTACTTGACTGCTGCTTCCATTGGTGTTGATTGTGGAACCAAGCAATAGGAAATCTTTGACAACTTCAGTCTTTTCTCCATTTATTGTTATGTTGCTTATTGGTCCTGGATTTTTGTTTTCTCTATGTTGAGTCTTCATACTGAAGACTGTAGTCTTTAATCTTCATCAGTAAGTGCTTATAGTCATCTTCACTTCCAGCAAGCAAGGTTGTGTCATCTGCATGTTGCAGGTTGTTAATGAGTCTTCTTGCAGTCCTGACGCTGCATTCTTCTTCATATAGTCTAGCTTATCAATTATCTTATCATCAATAAGAATTACTTTAATTTTTTTTTTATTTTTATCAGTAAGAATGACTTATCTTTTCCTTCTTAACAAATGGCTAGCTGCTTTCTCATTGGTAGGAAAAGAAGGATATAGATGAAATGTGTATTGAACAACTGTGTGTCAAGCTAATTTTCCTTAAGAGTCTTCACTCAGTAAAATATGTTATATATTTAACATAGTATGAATAATGCAAATGTACTCATTGGTATAAGAGATAGTGGTCATGATTAATTCAGATTTTACTGAGTATATGTAATTTTATAAAAACATAACTTTTTGTGAATTGCTTTCTGATAGTTTTACTATATTTGATGCTTATTCCTTTGAACTTACAATTACCTCTAAATTCTAAAACTATGGAAGAATGGCAGACAAGAGGGAGGGGAGTTTTTTTTTTTTTCTTTTAATAACATAAAAAATAGAAGTCAAAGGAGTATAACAACAATGCCCAAGCCAAAAAACAACCACCAAACCCTAGAGTGACCTGCATTCCTGAAGCTGTGAAGGCAGTTGAGTGAGGGAGGTAGTAATATAAAGTACCTGTGTTCTTACTTGCCCTATTTGTTTAAATTATATATTACCGAAGAGTAACAGTGAAAACTGGGAATCTAAGCAAAACTGTGTTTCCTCTGTTGTTGGTGAGTTGGAACACTAGGGGACAGCACTGAAATATTCCATAGTTGTTTGTTATTGATCACTTACATACTGTATAATAAGTAAAAGATTTGACTGTTAAAGACTATTGAATATCCTGTTGATTTCAGTGGGTAAAAAAGCACAGAGCTTCTCAAGTCCATAATTTCAGCCTTTGTAAGAGGATGATTTCAATAATTAGGAGAAAGCTCCCAGAGGCTCAGAAGATAGTAAGGCATAGTAACTTAAAGAATTGTCACTCATCTCTTAAGAGTGTTTTGCCTTTTTATTCTTTTAGGGTTAATATTTTGCATATATATTTTTTAAGTTTCTAATCTTGTTTTCCAGGCACTTTGGAAAGACATGAAACAGGAGAAAGAGCAAGAATCATTCTTAATTGTTGTGATGATTCACATTTTCTAAAGCCTGGGTCTATACTTCCAGTTGTCACAGAGATACAGAAGCACAAAATTGTAGAACAGAGATCTCTCAGCTCCTCCTACCTTGGACCAATGCCCTCGCCTGGTCTGCAGGTGGAGTCTTCACGTAAGGTAAGTTCCAAACAGACTGCTGGTCAGGAAGAACGTAATCAACACTAGTAAGAAGTAATATGCCGTAATCATAAATCGTATATAAATATCATCAGAAAAACGAGAACTCAGAGAGGAGTGCATTTGCCAGACATATCATCTAAGTGATCCTGGTGAATCTGGATAGTTTTTTAAGTGACAGTTATATTTGTTATAAAATTCTTTTTGACAAGACTGTTGCTTCTGGCTTGTCAAAATAGAGTGAATTTTATACTAACTCTTTAATTTTAGATGGTTTTCAATGGGGAGAAATAAAGCTATGTTCTGTGGATTGGATTCATTTTTATTTTTCAGTTGCAGGCCTTTGACCTCTTTTTAGAAACATTTATTCCAAATAAACAAAAAAATTTCAGAAAAACATTGTAGGGACAGTTTTTATCTTTCAGAGTACATAGTATCTATTGGATCACAAGCACTTAGGATTCCCAGTCTAGTTCATGTACAATAATAGAGTTTGCATTTATCCTCAATAAACTAAGTCAACTACCTGAGCAGGAATTTGGATTAATTTTATTATTTTTCAGTTCTAAAAATGATGTGGTAATTTAATCTGATTTCTTTAAGGGACTCTGTTCTATTATTTTTGCTTTCGAAACCTCCAGGATACCTCTTCATCATGCTGTTGTAACTATGTTATTTATATGCACATATGTAGTACTATAGTATCTTTTTTCTTGTGAACATATTTTCATAATATTGCCTTATGTCTATGAATGTTATTTTAATGCCTGTAATATAATAATGACTAAGTTGTTTTCCTATAGCTTAATATATCAATTGTAATTTTATGTTTCACTTTTGTAACTAACACATGTATGAACCTAAGACTTGTTTTCATATTCAAGATTATTTACTAGGATATAGTTTAAAAGTGGGATTTTTGAGTCAAAACTTAGCTGATTTTTAATTACATGTATTATATTTTTCATTATTTTAGTGATATTATGAAGAGTTTTCAAATACCATTAATAAGGATTTTAGATCAGATACTGTTTTATCACATGTCTACATTTTACACTTGGAGGAAACAGGATGTGCCATCATCTGGGAAAGCCAGTTGGCTGCTCACACCATTGCCTCAGTGTGGCAGCATTCAGGGTGATCTTTGGCTTTTTATGTTTAGAGATTTGATTAGTATTTATCAGTGAGGCCAGGGTTTATCATTTTTTTCAGAACTGAGTCACACTAACCAAACTCCTAAGACCTGAGTATATAAACCAAAATGACAATTCTTTAATTTACCATGATAAGTATAATTGTAAATCTGTCCATTGCTTAGCATATTTTTACTGTAGCAAAACTACAATAAGAGTCATATTTTCTTGTTGGGCATAGAGTCAACTAGGGTGAATTCAATAGATGACCTTAAAGACTTACTGTATTTTTATGCAAATAACTAATACATTTTATGTTTTTTGCCAACTACACCACCCCTCAGACATTATTTTCCTATGTATGTTATATGTATGTGGGTGCATTATTTACATGGGCACATTATTTGTGAAAAATACAGAATATTGTTCAGCTCTGAGAGTCTGATGCAGTCTTGTCTTTCAGACTGTCAGGGTACCATCTTCCTTGGTCAAGTGAATTGAAATATTTATGAATTTTGCATTTGTCTTTTCAAGACTGTGTTTTGATTATCCACTTTTGTTTATTCATCTTCCTTCAGATGTTAAAGCCAGTGATTAGGTTACAACTTTTTTTTTTCCTCATTTACTCAAAATGCTTTTAGATTTTCAAAACGTACTCTTCATGTTTTTAACTTGAAAAAGGTTTTGTCTTTTAAGGACAATTTTTTAGATATGGTAGAACTTCCACATTCGCAACTGAATAGGAAAAGTCATGATAATAATCAGTCCTCTAATGCATGGAATTTAAGCACACTTATACATATTATAAAGATTTTGTAAAAGCCACTACGTGAGCCCAGCAAACTGCTTAACATGCTGATCTTCATGTGACATTGTTTTTCTCTGTTTGTAATAGAGCACATGTCTCATTGTGGAAATAATGCTGTGTTCACTTTCTAGTCTTGCAGATAAAGATGTGTATAGATTTTGGGGAAAGATTTTAAAGAGAACCATAAATACAATAAAATATTTTGAAAATGAGTCCAATTTGAATGCTGGAGAAGTTGAGTTGGTTCATCTAGACAAAAGTCTTTAGGGGTAGGAAAGGGCCAGAATCTTAAAGGAATTAAAGGAATACAATAATATATTAGTGATCGGGATTTGCTGTTCTCAGATTCTGCTGAAGATAAAACAAGATAGAACCTATTTATATGGCAGTGGGAGAAATTTAGCATCAAAGTAAAGAATTAAGACTTTACTAAAATCCCCAGTACATGGCGGAAATCTTTGTAGCTTCATCATGTTTTAAGGAAAAGGGGCCTTTTTCCTTTGTTGTTTGGTTTTAAGTTCTTTTTGTGGATTTCTTGTCTGTAAAATGAGTATAAGGATAAAAAAAGATTATTTTAACTGCCACAATTTATGTCTATTTGAGTATCTGGGATTTTTTTTTTTTTTTTTAATTCATTTTCTGTGAAATGGGTGTCCCACAAGCTATACCTCGTTGGTTATTATTACTGTCTAATAAGGTAGCATTAACCATGTGTTTCTGTTGAGCACTTGAAGTGTGGCTAGCACCTCATGTTAAATTTTAAATATTCAATGATAATATTTTGGCTACATAAATATATATGTGTGTGTGTGTGT
>NW_006921613.1:3739571-3761756 GCF_000298275.1 Orycteropus afer afer
AGGATTGCCCAACCTTCCTTCCGAGGAGTGGCTGGTGGGTTTGAACCGCCAGCCTTCTGGTTAGCAGTCAAGTGCCTTAGGCACTATGCTACCAGAGTTCCTATTAATTTAAATTACAC
This sequence comes from Orycteropus afer afer, assembly GCF_000298275.1. Classification (NCBI taxonomy): domain Eukaryota; kingdom Metazoa; phylum Chordata; class Mammalia; order Tubulidentata; family Orycteropodidae; genus Orycteropus; species Orycteropus afer. The sequence goes on from NW_006921613.1 coordinate 3,739,691, forward strand.
AAGTGGTTTGCATTATACAATGATAAACTAGACCAGGGATTAGCAAATTTTTCTATAAAGGGCTGGAAGATACGTATTTTAGACTTTATGACTTTATAAGCCAGATGTTCTCTGCTATAACTATCCAGCTCTGCTAGTATTGACATAGACAATACCTAATGAATGGGTATGTCTGTGTTCCAATAAAACTTTATTTACAAAATTCAGGTAGTGGACTGGATTTGGCCTGGTGGCTACAGTTTATCAGTTTCTGATCTAGATGGATCTGGTCTGGACTTAGGGACTATGAGGTACCAGAAAGAAATGGCACAATAGCCAAAATCTCCCCTTTCCCTCTATATCTGAATTTTTAGTAAAGCCAATTATTCTAATTTCTCTCTCCTATGGGAAGATAATCCAAAAGGCCTTACATGAATTCTATGTTCTAATAGAAACTGTTACACTTATATCTGTTTGTAAAGCTGCTGTTTGTGGAAAAAACAAATGTATATCTCCCAGTTCAAGTGGGATTTTTTAAAATGGAATTTTCTTGAAATAAAGCATTTATACATGCATCTATATCTCAAACTCTAAAATTGGTTTTAAATCAGGATTGCATTTACATTCTAGTTGCACTTTCTAGAAGTATGATTATATTTTTTCCTAACCTTTAGATGACCTTTGGGTGATGCCTTTGGTTCCATATGCTAAAAAATCTTTTTAGCACTTTATCCTGCTACCTTTTGTAAAACGCAGATGGTGCACTGGTAGGTCACTATCAGAAAGTCGGATCCCACTGTTACCATGTTGGAACAAAAAGTTAGCTATTTTACAACATAAAAACATTAACCAAAGAGAACTTAGAGTAGTTTCCAAATTATGAGGTTTGAAAATTTCACCTACAAATTGACATGTGTAAACATTAAGTAACAACTGATTATAGCAATATTACATGTTGTAGGTTAGTTAACTCTTTTTGTTGAACTATCAGTTTTTATTATCAAAATTGCATAAGTACTGGAAAGAAAGTAATATTTGTATGAAAACAATGAATTGCATTATTTAGGTCTGAATTCTCAACATACAGTGGTATTTTTCACTGTTTTCATCAGTAGTTAATTTTTGATATATTCGTTTTAATGTAGTAAGTAGAAAATATTTTGCAACAATTTTGTGTGTCAAAAGAAAATAAATTTTTACTGCTAACATGCAGGTGTTCAAGGAAAATGTAGTTTTTTTTTTTCTTATTATAAACATTGATTAAGATTTTTGTTTTATAAATTTTCATTTACAGAACGTCACCTTAAAACTCTGGTGTCTTAACCAATAACCTCCTTCCCAGTAAATTAGATAGTAGAGAAATATACAAGGCAATTTGCTTTTTGGGCACATGTGAAGTGATGCAAGTTTTCAACAGTGCATAACCATTTCCTCTAAGCATTTTACATGTGTGTGTGTATGATTTTTAACTCTTTTTAAGTGAAATAAAACCAATTTAATTTGAATCTATAAAACTTGTCTTTTAATAACTGCTTTGTAAAGATATCCTTTTTCTCATATTGAGTTTAAACTGTTTTTAATAAAAAGTTGCCTCTGTGATGAGGAAAACTATGAAAAGCTCATATCACAGCTTTGTTTTAAAACTAATTGAGGAGGTCTCAGAGTCACTATGAAAAGTAGGAAAGGCAGCAATAAATGACTCCAGCTGTCTGCCTTGCACACAGAAGCAACTCTGAATTTCCTCACAGGACTTCAAAGCCTCGCTTGTACCCAAACATTAGTTGGCCACGTAAATCAAGACACAAAAGGAGAACGCTCCTATTTCATGGTGTGCACTGGTTTAAGCCCTGCTTTGTGCCGCACGTGCCGGTGGGGAGTGCCAGGAACAGAAGGGCACTGTTCTGACTCGTGTGACAAATGTAGTTAACACCAGATCCAGATTAATGTTGTCAGTTCCCTTGATGTATTTAAACAGATTTTAATTATTTTCAGCATCCAAAAGGCCTGAAATATATAGCTTAATAGTTCTTCAAAGAAAGCTTATTTAATGTGTGAATGTAAAACCTCTCATAAAAATGAAACTTTTATATTGGCCTTAGTCATTGACATAGGTTATTCATCAAGTCAGCAATTTGTGTGGCAAAGTGCCATTTGAATAGTGTATTGTTAGGATACTTATGGTCCACTTGACAAGGGCTCTTGCTGTAAATAGTGCAATTTGACTCCAGCTGTTAAAGAGTGGCTTTGACAGCAGCCAAATAGAATGGAGATGCTTTACTGCACCGCCGAAAAATCAATATTGGGTTCTTGTTCATAGTAACCTGTTCTTTTCTCGTCTGTAGATTTATAAATGACTATCAAGGGTTTATAAGTGAAAGTTTAAATATTATTTTAAATGTGATTCACTTTGAGTTTCAGATTAAGACTTGTGATAAATGGTACAAGTGCAGAGCTTTAAGATATTATTTCCACTCCCCTGGTTCATATTTAGTCACAATTATAGTTAAGTTGAATTTGGATTCTTCAGCCTGAACAGAAAAGAATTAGTATAGAACATGGATTCAAAATTGTGTGCTTGTTGTATATTGCTTGTGCAGTGATTTCTTCCTTTTGATTTTCTTATCAGTTTATCGTCGGTGTCCTCTCATCTTCTCTGTGTGTATACCTTTTTGTGCATATGGCGGAGTTCTTTGTGACTGTGCCCATAGCAACACCCACAGATGTTGACAGCCAGTTAAATCCCCAGTATTGTCGCAGGTTTTCCTAAAGCAGAGTCTTGCTGGTTTTGAAGAGTTTTCTAGCAGTTTTCAGCAATGTAAGGTTGCTATGATACCTGCCTGATGGTAATAGATATTGAATCCATTAATTACAATAACTACAGACAATGTTCTCTTTTTTTAAAATATTGGGTTTCTCTAGTGCCGTTAGTTGTTACATTTAAGCTACAGTAGGATATAGTGAAATTATATACTCAAAATGAGAAAAAAATATTGCAAGAGTTTACCTTGAATTCTTATATTAAATTAAAAATATTTTTCCAGATATGAAAACCTTTTAGCTGACTGTCCAGTTCCCAGAATTGCAAAATAATTTAGTTACATCATTTCTGGTTTTGACTGAATTTGATTTTGAATTTTTATTGTTGTTTACCTGAGATGTCCATATGTTTTCATTGAAGCTGTGCTAAACAGGATTTGAAAGAGCTGTGCGTTGCAACCTATGGAAAATGCTAGTGTAATGTGTACTTTCTCAAGTGCCTTTTCTTAGTGAAGGCTGTTAAAAAATAGCTAGTTTCCTATTACCAACCAACTCTGCATTTATTGAACTTGTGGCTGTGATAGCAATTGAAAATTCATAAAGCTGCTAATCTAATTGTGTACAAAGACCTTTAAGGCTGATTCAAGGTCACCGTTATTGTTTTTATAATTGCTGAAGTTGTGATTTCTACCAGAGAAAGATTTGGTTCTGCTTTGATGTTTGCTGGTTTCAAAAGATGTTACCTCTACTGTTAATTCTAAAGTGTACTTTTTCATTGAATAAATGTTTATATCATTTCTTTAGTAGTAGATTTAGCCTGGAAAGAAAAGATCTATGTAGAGCACACACAGAATTTCACCAGTAGAGCCAATATTTATCTCAGTTCCCATCTTCTGTTCTTAATATTTCATCAACCTAGGAGAAATGCAGAAATCTAAGAATATAACTTTATTCATGAATTAAACATTCTGTTTACCTTCATCAATTTACTTGGTGGGGTGGAGGCCCTAAGTATGGAAAAAGTGTGTAAAAGTTCAACATATCAGATGTTTTCATTTTGTTCTTAGCTTGACCTGGGGACAATGTTAGAATAATTTATTAAAGCATATCTTTAAATTTGCCTCATTTACTTTAATAATTTTATATAGATAGCTTAGAAACCATGACTTATGTAATCATGCCTACATCGTATTACTTACCTATTCATAATCATTTAAATATTTTTCTTCCTCATTTTTTCTTTCTGTTCTTTTTCTCCTCAGTTACAAATAGATTTTACTTGTTAAAACCTGTACCTTCAAAATTTTAAGATCTGGCTGCTTGGTGAGCTGAAAATATGGGTCTATGTAATCTACTGAAAGAAGTCTATGTTTTTATTTCTGGAATACAAATTATCTCAAGTGTACTTAGATGTAATGTTATTGAGCAACTTGCTGCTTTTAATTAAAAGGTGGTACAAAAATGCTATACCTTTAAAGACATTTGGAGGTTCCTTGGTGACCAAGCCCATTGTCTTGTTTGTATCCTATGTTTTATGAATAAAACACTGAATTGTATTTTCAGGAGGGAAGAGTGAAGCTTGTAGAACTTCAAATGTTGAGTTAACTGTAAGGGTCAGTTGCTTATAATAGGAAAGAAAAGGAGGAGAATAAAATATTTCTTCTTGAAAGCTGGTAATATCTCTTATTGACTGAGAGTACCATCTGGACCCATTTAAAGGAATCCCAACAGGAGCACTACTTCTGTGCCAATGACTTATGTTGAAACAGGCCCAGAGAGAGCAGCAAACTCAAAAAAGTAACAGGAAGCAATTCTCAGAAAAGAAGCATTTATTCTTATGGAATATTATCCTTGTAATTTTAAAAAGCAAAATGAATTAAGGCTTTAACTTGAAACTAAGATCATAAATTTATTCAAAAGTATATCCTGCTAATATTCCCATCTGTTACTCTGATTTAGGTTGTAATAGTGACATCTCAAGGACAGTACCAGTTACTTGCATCCCCACATTATATTCACTTATTTGTAATTTTCTTCATACTGTGAAGCTCGTAAGGAGCTCCAGTGGTGTAACTGTTAAAACATTTGGCTGCTAATCAAAAGGTTGGTGGTTCAAACCCACCAGCCACTCCATAGGAGAAAGATAAGGCAGTCTGTACTGTAAAGATTTACAGCCTTGGAAACCCTATAGGGAAGTTTCACCCTGTCCTATAGGGTCGATATGAGTCAGAATTGACTCAATGATGGTTTTTTGTTTTTGGTTTTTGGTAAGGGTCATAAAACAGCTATAAAGCAGCTGTTTTAATCCTAAATTAAAATATCCTGCATAACTTTTGTTCCAGGTATAAATATGATCTTAAGAGGCTACAGTGAGGCAGGGGCTTTCTTATTAATGTATTAACTCCTTGTATATCTAAGTAAGTCTGAGCATTATAGTTGTTTTGTTTTGTTTTTGTTTGTCGTCACATAAACATTTGATAGTTTCTAGAAAGACATTGGGAGCTCTGGTAGCATAGTGGCTAAGATACTTGCCTGCTAACCAGACGGCTGGCGGTTCAAACCCACCAGCCACTCCTCAGAAGGAAGGTTGGGCAATCCTACTTCCGTAGTGATACTGCCTCGGAAACCCAACGAGGAGTCACTATGAGTCGGGTTTGACTCGACGGCACGTAACAACAACAACAACAGAAAGACATTATGAAAACTTATGAAATACAAAGTCATACTCACCTTCATTACTTTCTTGCCAGTTCCCACTAGAGGTCTCTGGTCATTACATAAAACTTGGCCTTCTCCATTTACTCTCTGGTAGCACTTGTTTTGCTTTCCTTTTTTGCTCTTTGAACTGAGATAGTAATCTTAATGCACAAAGAGTAGTAATGGAGGAATATAGGTTCACTAGACCCTTTCATTGCTAGTTTTAATGTCATAGAATGTTTGAACTGAAAGCAGTCTGGTTATCTATTCTCTCCTTTCCTCTAACTTTACTTCGGAGGATGTTGACATCCAGTCTTGATTAAATCATACAGGTTTGGAACCAGGACTAGGACCTGTTAGTTATGATCTCTGCTCTCTCAGTTCCCTTTTAGCTGAACCCATCAGTGAATGGACCTGCAGTTAAGCTTGTGGTTATTGTTGCCAGGTGCTGTCAGGTCAGCCCCTGACTAGGGTGACCCCATGCACTATGGTATCATACCACAGTGAACAATGGGGTTTTTATTGACTGATTTTTAGAAGTAGATCACCAGACCTTTCTTTCTGGTCTGGTTTTGTCTGGAAGCTCTCCTGAAACCAGTTTAGCATCATAGCAATATGTACGCCTCTACTGACAGATGGGTGGTCTACCAAATTTCTCTCACTGCGGGGTTCCACCTTGTCCTGTCTTAACTTATACACCCCATTTTCTTAAATGTTCTTGCCACTAGGTTTGGGATCTTGTGTATGTAATGTTCATTATGAGTGTTGCTGGAGTCTCAGAATTTCAGAAGTCTCTATTTTTGCAGTGATTAGTAGGCAGAATTTAATTTTGCTTAGATCTTGCTTTTCTTTCCTAGGGAGCTCTGGTAGCATAGTGCCTAAGGCACTTGACTGCTAACCAGAAGGCTGGTGGTTCAAACCCACCAGCCACTTCTCAGAAGGAAGATGAGGCAATCTACTTCCATAGTGATACTGCCTCGGAAACCCAAAGAGGGGTCGCTATGAGTTGGGTCCAACTTGACAGCATATAACAACAACAACAGCCCTGCCCTAGTATAACTCTTCCTTCCAGGCACCTCTCCAGACCAGGATCCTCGATCTCAGTTCTCACTGTTGGCCACTCTGGCTTCTTCTGCCCAAACACTTTTTTAAATGATGGTTTCAGTTTTCTTTTGCTATGTAACAAATTACCATAAACTTAGTGGCCTAGAACAATACAAATTTATTATGTCACAGTCTCTGTAGGTTAGGAGTCCAGCATGGCATGACTGGGTTCTCTTTTCCGGTTCTCAATTGGCTGAAATCAAAGGGTCATTTGGGCTTGCTGTTAGCTCATCTGAGGCTTGAGATTGTCTTCCAAGCTCCTTATGGTGCTTGGCAGAATTCAGTTTCTCGTGGTTGTAGAACTTGGGTCCCCATTTACTTGTTGGCTGTCAACTGGGGCCACACATTTCTTGCCATGTAGTCTTTAAGCCAGCAGTGGAGAACTTCTCATGCATCCAATCCCTAACCTACTTCAAATCCATAACTTCTCCTTTTGCCATCAGCCAAATAAAACTCTCTGATTTCTGAAATCTCATGTGATTGGGTTAGGCCATTCAGATAATCTCCCTTTCTTAAAGTTCACTTATTTAGGACATTAATTATATTACTCCAAATTATCTTTTCACAGCAATACCCAAATTAGTGTTTGATTGGATAACTGGCAGGAGGAGTGTCTCCCAGTTGTTCCCACCAGGTGATAGGAATCTTGGGTAATCTGTGAATTCTGCCTATCACAACTGGAAAATCATTCTAACTCAGATTGACCTCTGTCTTAGAACTATTATTCTGTTCTTCTGGTTCTGTAACATTTAACCTCTACCTAAATCCCCTAACTAGCTGTCCTGATACTAATAATTTCTGAAATTTGAATCAAGACCCTTGCATCTCTGGGACATCCTGTGTCTGTTCCTGCCAGAGACTTAATCTGTGCTAAGGCAGATCTGTCTCTCTAGTCTCTCAGGCTGATGTCTGTTTTACAACATCTGTAATGTGATCAGATGATAGAATGTGGAAAGAATAACATGAGTTGTGTTTCTTCCTAAGAAAATTATTTGACAGGAGAAATAGCTCTCCAAAATAAGAAGTTACCATGTAAATTCCAGTCCAACATTTTTGATTACCAAGAATTTATGTTTTGCTATGTTGTGGGACTGGGCAGAAATATTCAGCTCTGGCACCTGTAGTTAAAGCCAAGTTTATAGGTGGCAATGATTTTTTTTTTTTTTCTTTAAATTCTCTTGTGTTTTTCTTTTATGCCTTTGAAGTTAGTATCGTTTCGTTGTATTAACGATCAGCTTGAACCATCTTTAAAGCGTTCTTTAACCTTAACCTTATGCATGAAATTTATGGTGTTATCAAGAATGTTTGTAATTAGTATGATACAGCAGAAAACTACAAGTTTTTAGTGTATTTTGTAATAATTTTATTTGCTTTTTTATGATAATTCCATTAATCATGGAAACTTATGCCCTGAAATATACCCTTGATATAAATGATCTACTTGACTATGTTTATCAAGATAACACTTGGGATTAGATACAGAAAATTCCAGTGAGTTTTGCCATGAATGCTACCTGGGTAATACATAGCACTCAGGTGCTTGTTTGCTTCACTGCTATTGCAGTGTCACACAAGGGCCCATTATGGGGTCACAGCTTGGCTTTTTTTTTTTTTTTTAATTCGTGTGTTTTTCTGTGTCCATTGAGTCATATAACTATATTAGAATTCAGTTTCATAACAGGATAATGTTGTCATTATCAAAATTTCTTTCTCCTTTACTAACAGATAAAAATCTAAGAATGCTAGCCCATATTTTATCTATCTGTAAAAAGACTATTCATAGGAAAAGCATGAAGTATAATAGAATTGAATAACATGATCTACAAAATCCTCAGTACTTCATTATGTATGAATGCTACATCATATTCCCTTAAAGCTTTTGTGTCCCTCTTATGGTTACCTAATGTCTTTTCAATAAATCATTTAATATGGTTACTTTGAATTGTTATTTTCAGGATATGCTGAATTTTATTCAGTGTAAACATGTAATGCCATATTATAATTAAAAGTTTCCTCACTTGAGAATTAGAGCAACTGTAGTCAGTATTTCATGAATGATATTTGAGAAAGAATTCTAATTGATTTTTACTATCTAGTTTCCACTGGTGACTTTTTGTATATTTTTTTCCAAATTTTGGACACCTTGATACATAATCAAAACCTAGAAAATATCTCCTTTAATATTTCAGAATTTCCATAAAATTCACATTGCTATCCATCCATTATTATTAAGAAGCTCTGGTAATATAATGGTTAAGGTACTTGGCTGCTAAATAACATGGTTTGAATTCAACTGGCTGTTCCATGGAAGAAAGATGAGGCAGTCTGCTTCCATAAAGATTTACAGCCTTAGAAACCCAATGCGGGTTGCTTTGAGTTGAAATTGACTCCATGGCACTGCCATTCATTCATCCAGTATTATTATATAATTTTCATCATGTCTCCTGGGTGGGATGTTATACTTAACTATTTTCTTTGTAAAAGAGCTCTGGTGGCACAGTGGTTAAGGTATTTGGCTTCTAACCAGAAGTCTGATGGTTCAAACCCACTAGCCACTCTGCCAGAGACAGATGAGGCAGTCTGCTTCTGTAAAGATTTACAGGCTTGGAATCCCTATAGGGCAGTTCCACTGTGTCCTATAGTGTTGCTTCAAGTCAGAATTGACTCGATCGTAGTGGGTTTTGTTTTGATTTTTTTCTTTGTAAGAATATCTTCTGAGTTTCAAATTTGATTTTTGACATCTATCATGGGAGTCAGGGAAATGTCCTGTGAAGATTACACATATTCCTCAGCTCTGTGGGTTCCCAGTGTGTTGAACTCACATGACTTTTATTAAAGATATTTTATTAAAAAGTCTTTTCAACTTCCATCAGCATAGCCTGGATGGAAAGAAGAGAGCTTGGAAAATGGACATTTAATTATTATTAATCTGAGTTGCATTCACTCTTGGAGAAATAGCTGATTATGAAGCATACATGAAAAAGATACTGGAAAATGTAGGGCTTTGCCCTGGTTCATTCCTGTTTGACCTCCTGCTAAGAATTTGCATTTCTACCCCAGATATACTGTATTTGAATCTACATTTTAAAAAGGTCCCCTTGTGATTCTTATAGATCCTGAGGTGATTCTTACCTAGGTGATTCTTCTGTAGTCAGTGATTCTGATTCAGTCAATCTAGGGTGAATATGGAAATTCTCAGCAGGGGATCAAAGCGGAATGTACTAGTTCAAAGCCCTGGAAAAAATGTCAACCATAGATCTGAGACCATAATCTAGATCTCTAATATCCAGCTGGTTGGCCTCATTAAAGAAACTCATATTCCAAGTACCAACAGTTTTCTTTCAGAATATTCTCTCACTTCTTCACCTTCAAGTCCAAGCTTCAGTGTGACCTCTCTGTTATGTAGGTAGCCACCCATCTCCCATTATTCTCTTTCTCAGTATACTTTTTATTTTTTGTCTTATCTATTCTCCACTAAAATATAAGGTCAAAGTTCACCACAATCCTTATCACCTAACACATGTCTGAAACATGACAGGTAGTCACAGGATTTGTTGACTAAATGTTGTTGTTGTTATGTGCCGTCGAGTCGGCCCCGACTCATAGTGACCCCTCCTTGGGTTTCCGAGGCAGTATCACTACGGAAGTAGGATTGCCCAACCTTCCTTCCAAGGAGTGGCTGGTGGGTTTGAACCGCCAGCCGTCTGGTTAGCAGGCAAGTGTCTTAGCCACTATGCTACCAGAGCTCCTAAATACATGGGTTAAATCTACTGAATTCTAAACATGAAAAATAAATGGTAAGTTTTCTGAATTGTAAGAGGGGAAGAAAAAAAAGACTGCCAAGGGCAAAAAAAAAAAAAAAAAAGTGTACTTATTTTGCCAGTCAATTACTTTAAGTCCAAATTGGGATTACTTGATGTTACTTGATCTTTCAGAGAATAGTCTAGCAAAAGATAGTCAATAATAGCAAAGGTGCTGTTGAAGCCCAGTAGCTAGCCCACTGATATTTAGAAACCAGTCTCAATCAATTCAATAGTTTCTAAGCCATATTGATATTTAGAGTATTCCAAATCAATTCAAAAGTTTATAAGAAAAAGTTCATTAAACACTGGTGATGGAAATTAGGATGTCCATTGCATTAGGGACTAATGATTCACTATAGGTAAGATGTGTACAGCAATAAGTTGATAATACTCAGAAAGGAAGATGAAAAGACAATCTGATTAAAATGGCTTCTTGCACCAGCAAAATTTATATTATTGCTCCATTCACTTGACCTTAACATCTCAGACTTTTTTCTAGTAACAAAGTTATCTACAATAAATACTCAACTGTTACATTATAGGAGATTGCAGTCAATGTCATGAGACAAAGTATATGTGAACTGCTATATGGAAGATGAATTTACTCTGTAAACTTTCACCCAAATCACAATAAGTTTATATATATAAAATAAACACTCAAAAAATAGCCCAACAATTTTGTTGTATATTATGAGCCCTCTGCTTCTCTCAAATAATTGCTTAAGTAAGCCCTCCCCTCAATATGAAACCCTGAAGCCAGCAACAATCTAATCAACAGGTTTGTAATCCGTTTTAGAAGTGTAAGTATAATAAATAGTAAGAGACCTGATTTATGTTTCATTTCCCAGATGCAAAGTGTCTGGCACAGTGTTGCCTCCCTCAAGTGCCAAACATCACAGGAGCTTTTGCTTTCGCAGATCATTTGAAAATTGCTTAACTCCTCTCATCAGAGGACTGTTGGGAGAAGGCTGACTGTACAGATGATGTGTGACATTAAATGCTTTTAGGTAAATCCTTACTGTGGGAACATAGAATAAGGCTGGATTATAGCCACAGGAGAGTTCTAGCTCATAAGATTTGCTCTTGTTCCTTCCCCTTTATCATTCCATTTATATCCCAGAGAGGACTAAGTGACTGTGGGTCAGTCAGTAGTCATCTGCTGGAATGCCCCTGCTGACTCTGCTCTTCCTGCCTAGTCTAATCCTACCCATACTAGAATCTCCACCACACTGTTTAATATGCACATGCTAGGTAAACATGCCTTAAGATGGTTGAAAACAAAAAGGGTTGCTGTGTGTGTAAGTTTTGTAGCATTCATTCAGGAAGTATTTACTGAGTACCTCCTGTATATCAGCCACTCTTCTTGATACTGGAATTTCAACTAGGTTCTGGTACTTATGGAGTTACATTTCAAGTGAATGGAGACAGATGACAATTTTCAGAAAAATAAACTAGAATGCCATGTAGTGTTCTGGACTTGGCTGACTTTAATGGGAATTAAAATCAGGCAGTGTTATAGATGGTGCTTGGGTGTTTACTCTGAGTGGTCAGAGAAGACCTTTTGGAGGAAGTAGTATTTGAATGAAATCTGAGGGGCAAAGGAGTCAGTTATGTGATAATCAGTGGGGAGAATATTCTGGAGAGACCAAACAGTTGCAGCAAAAGTCCTAAAGTAGAAATGAGCTTGATGTAGTCAGTGAAGTAAAAAAATCTAGTGTGACTGGAGAGCAGTATATAAGGAAGAGAATTAGGAATGGATGTTAGAGAGTAAGGCAGAAGAAGATAATTTAGAGTAAGGAGAAGAGTTCTAGTCTAAGTTCTAAGTGGAGTCTTTTTTTTTTTTTTTCATGGTTTTACACAAAAGGAGTGATGTGATCCAATTTGTGTTTTGAAAAGATCACTTTGGTTGCTATATGAAAACTAGATGAGAGAAAGGGTGTCTGGCAAACGGAGGCTATTGCATAGTTAAAGCAGGGACAGAAATTATTTGTTGGCGTCACATTTTTGAACATCAAATTGGTAAGAGGCATGTACAATATATATGTTCTTCTTGTTGTTATTTGCTGTCGAGTCGGCCCTGACTCATAGCGACCCCTCCTTGGGTTTCCGAGGCAGTTATCACTACGGAAGTAGGATTGCCCAACCTTCCTTCCGAGGAGTGGCTGGTGTTCTAGTAGACCTAAATCCCAAAGTGCTACTGGAGCTCCTATAGTAATCCGAGAAGCTGGACTATAGAAAGAAGAATGTGGCATCGGGATTGGAGGAAGACTCGTTAACAGCCTGTGATATGCAGAGGACACAACTCTGCTTGTTGAAGGTGAGGATGACTTGAAGCACTTACTGATGAAGATTGAAGACTACAGTCTGCAATATGGATTACAGCTCAATATAAAGAGAACAAAAATCCTCAAAACTGCACCAATAAGCAGCATCACGATAAATGGAGAAAAAAGATTGAAGTTGTCAAAGACTTCACAAGACCAATTGAAGCAGCAGTCAAGACATCACAAGACATATTGCATTGGGCAAATCTGCTGCAAAAGACCTCTTTCAAGTGCTGAAGAACAAACATATCTCCTTGAAGACCAAGGTGTGCCTAACCCAAGCTGTGGTATTTTCAATTGCCTCATATGCATGTGACAGCTGGACAATGAATAAAGATGACCAAAGAAGAGTCGATGGTATTGAGTTGTGGTGTTGGTGAAGAATGCTGAAAGTACCATGGACTGCTAAAAGAACTAACAAATCTGTCTTGGAAGATGTGCAGTCAGAATACTCCTTGAAAGCAAGAATGACCAGACTTCATCTCACCTACTTTGGTCATGTTGTCAAAAGGGACCATTCCCTGGAGAAGGATATCATGCTTGGTAGAGTGGAGGGTCAATGAAAAAAAAGGGGAGGACCCTCAACAAAATGGATTGACACAGCAGCTGCAACAATGGATTCTGGTATAGCAAGGATTGTGGGGCTGGCACAGGGCCAGGCAGTGTTTCATTCTGCTGTGCGTAGGGTTGCTATGAGTTGGAGACAACTTGATGACACCTAACAACAACACAGTGAGACCAATTCTGTCTACAAAATTCAGGAATTTGTATGGGTCTAAATCTTGAAATCTAAAAAGGCATTCGACTGTGTGGATCATACCAAATTATGGATACCATTGCAAAGAATAGTGATTCCAAAACACTTAATTATGCTTATCAGGAATCTGTACCTAAACCAAGAGACAGTTGTTTGAACAGAACAAGGGAATACTGCATGGTTTTAAATCAAGAATGGTGTGGCTCAGGGTTTTATCCTTTCATCATATTTACTCACTCTGAGAAGCTGGACTATATGAGGAACGTGGCATCAGAATTGGAGGAAGACTCATTAACAACCTGCGATATGCAGATGACAAAACCTTGCTGCTGAAAGTAAACAGGACTTGAAGCAGTTCCTGATGAAAATCAAAGACTACTGCCTTCAGTATGGATTACACCTCAAGGTAAAGAAAACAAAAATCTTCACAAATGGACCAGTAAGCAAGATTATGATAAATGGAGAAAAGGTTGACATTGTCAAGGATTTAATTTTACTTGGATCCACAGTCAGCATCCATGGAAGCAGCAGTCGGGAGCTCAAACGACATATCGAACTGGGCAAACATGCTGGAAAAGATTTTAAAGTGTTAAAGAGCAAAGATGTCACTTTGAAGACTAAGTTGTACCTGACCCAAGCCATAGTATTTTCAATCCCCTCATGTGTATGTGAAAGCTGGACAATGAATAAGAAAGACTGAAAGAAGAACTGGTTTCTTTGAATGGTGGTATTGGCGGAAAATATTGAAAATACCATGGACTGCAAGAAGAATGAACAAATCTGTCTTGCATGAGGTACAACCAGAATGCTCCTTTGAAGCAAGAATGCCCAGACTTTATCTCACATATTTTGGTCATGTTGTTAGAAGGGACCAGTCCTTCTCTGTCATACTTGGTAAAATAGAGGATCAGCACAAAAGGGAAAGACCCTCAACGAGATTGATTGACACAGTGGCTACAGCAATGGGCTCAATAGCAAGGATTGTGAGGATGGCACAGGACTGGGCTGTGTTTTGATCTGTTGTGCATAGGGTCCCTATGACTCAGAACTGACTCAAAGACACCTAACAACAACAACAAATCTTAATGGATGAATAGAATATTGCTCTGGTAGCATAGTGCCTATGACTGCTAACCAGAAGGCTGGCGGTTCAAACCCACCAGCCACTCCTGGGAAGGAAGGTTGGGCAATCTACTTCCATAGTGATACCATCCAGGAAACCCAAGGAGAGGTCACTGAGTCAGGTCCAACTTGACGGCACATAACAACAACATAGGGAATAGCAAGTTCAAAAAGCCAGAAACAAAAATAGGTGTCAAATAGGGGCTAATGAGAAGTTGATATGACTGGAGATAGAATATATACTGAATGGTGGTGGGAGATCACAATCTTGTACACCTGCAGGAAAATAAAGTCTTTAAACTTGGACTTTTAAAAGAGCAGCTTAAATTTGTAGTGGAAAATTTCATGAATCACAATAAAAGCAACCAATACAACCTTAACCAAAACCAAAACCTCTACCATCAAGTCAATTCCAACTCACTGCAATCCCCCTTGGGTTTCTGAATCACTAAATCTTTATGGAAGTAGATTGCTCATCCTTCCTTCTGCAGTGACTGGTGGGTTTGAACCACCAGCCTTCTGGTTAGCAGTCATATGCCTTAGGCACTGTGCCTCCAGAGCTCCTTAATACATCCTTAAGACCTATTAAAATATAAGGCACTCTGCTGACATAGTGGTGAGACATTTGGCTCCTAACCAGAAAGTCAGTGGTTCAAGCCACCAGCTGATCTGTGGGAAGAAGATGAGGCAATCTACTTCTGTAAAGCTTTATAGCCTTGGAAACCCAATGAGGGTTGCTTAGACTGGGAATTGACTCAATAGCAGTGGGTTTGGTTTTTTTCTAAGGCAAATTAATATCTTCATTTTTACTTCATCCAACATTTATAGTTCCTTTGTGTTTCTGTGTATAGCATAATTTTCTTATTGCATCATTAATAATGAAATAATAAAAATCATGTAATAAGATCACTGTACAATAAATGACAACTATATTTTTAAATGAGCTATGTTATTTTAATTAAAAAGGTAACCAACTAATCCTTAGTCCTGCTCTACAAAATTCTGCTATTCCTCAGACTAAGAAAAAGAAATAAATAAAACCTCCAATTAAGAAGAAACAAGCAATCTTGTCCATCAGCTGGGGTCTGATTGTGCACTTTAAAAGTTGACATTTTGTAGAGTACACTGACAATATTTTATACTCATAAACCAGTTTGAAGCTTGAAACACAATTTCATTTATCTTTATATATTCTAAGCTTTATAGTGTCACAGAAAGTGTCCATCTGTTCCACTGAGATTGCTTCAAATAGTGAGTGGTCAGAAAGACTTAGATGATAAAGGTCAAAGGAGCCCCTTGACCCTGTGATACTTGCCAGAGCAATTGGAGAATAGGGGCTGATACACAGTTAGATATAGTTCGCTAAAGCAGGCTCCACATTAATTGGTAATGATAGCAAAAATACACAGTGAAGTCATTGCTGAAAGAAAACAAAAAGTATCCAATATAGTAATTTATTACCAGTCAGTGGGTTTCACGGTCTAGCTTGTTTTACCCCTGCAGTGGTGAGAGAAAGCAAAAAGGTACTCTAACACTTAGCTGAAAATGGATGCCCTGCTGATGCCCGGGATACGTGGTGGCCCATGATTGCCTGTGCCATTAACTTGGTAATGTTGTCTCTATTATAAACTCAGCTCCCCATGTCCTTCGTGTGCTTCAGCTGCAGATTGAAGGCTTTCTCCTTTGTCTTTTATTTGTGCTGCCAATCATCCCACTGCTGACCCGCACCCCACCCCTTGGAGGAAGACAGTCTTTACTACCAACAACTATCTCCAGCCACCTAGGGCTCAAAAGATCTGAAAATGAATGGCTGACGCTTCCATTTATACCTTGTTGTTTGATTTATGCATTGTTGCGATATGTGTTCATTTCTGAGTTTCTACCAGTTGTTTTCATATCTCTCATATCTTTATAAGATGCTTGCTTTTTGTAACTGCTATATCCCTATCTGTTTATGGTTTTCTATAATATTAAATTATTTGTCATAAATGTTGAAATGGATTCAGTGCAATATAAGCAAAGCCCTTTGTAGATCTTTTTCATTTACTCAATCAATAAAAAAATCCTTTTAAAAATAGTTACTGGTTTTTGTCAATGAAGATAAAATTCCCTTAGAGAAATAAAAATGAGCTCTTTTCAACATCTAGATTTTTTTTTTTTTTCCCTAAGAATAGCTTTGGGTAAACTAGATAACACTGAATAAAGGTAGATTAAAGGTGAGTATTTCCTAATTGCTGGCACAGATATGGTAAAATAAATCTTACTTCCTATTTCCAATATTACATGGGAGATACAATTCATGGTTTTGGTTTCTGTGTCTGCTTTAAAATGGCATCACCCATGTAGAATTAGTGAAAATCAGTAAGCAGGTAGATACTGTTACCTTCCTCAGATATATGAATTTATTCAGGGATTCATTTATTTAATGACTATTGGATGTCCCTCTTTTCCTCAAATCATGATAGAAAATTAGTCTGGAAATAATTATATGGAGGTGATATTAGCATTTATAATTGAACACAAACTTGATTTTATTTTTATAACTGAGAGTCCAGGTACTGTATAAAAAAGTTCATTACTGTTCGTATTTTTAATGGATAAAGTCATTTTTCATATGTTTAGATTACATATATGAAATTAAATGACATGTTGTAGTTTTCCTTGACATGTGTTTTAATGAAAGCTTTCAACATTTTTGATTAGGTTATGGAAATTAGTAAATTGTTGAAAACAGTGTTCTCTTTTCTCTAGCTGTCTTTCTCTTTTCACTTGTATACTCTCTCTCTCTGTTAAGTTTTAATTTAACAAATAACTTGGATTATTATGAGACTACAAATAGACCCATAAGGAGCTAGATAAGCTCCCTATCAGATACTGCCTCGCTTCTGCCAGCCTCTTCCATTCTGGCCAGTTTCTCAGCACTATGTTTGGTTGACCCAGAGATAGTTGGTGAGGACCAGGTCCCAATGTAGCTTCCATCCACTTTAGAAACCATGGTGCTTTGAGTTTCAAAGTAACTAGAGACTTTAGCTTTGTGGATTTATCTTTTTTTTTAAGGACAGATAGAGGAAGGAATTTTAGAAAGGAAAAAAAGCAAAGAATCCTAATAACCGTTTTCTGTACTGTGTGTGATTATTTGACTTGCTGAATAAAAGTCTGCTATTCAATAAACATTTCATTAATATTACAATAATTAATTAATTAATTTACTACTGGGATGGAGACCAATTACTCATTATGCCCCTTGTCATAAATCTTCATAAACTAAAGAATCTTTAAGTCAATAACTGGCTCTGTTTTGCATTCTATTATTTTTAGGCCAAATAATTCTAAAGGGAGAATTTTGTGAGCGTATTTTAGCACTGCATAAATGTTAATTTATCATTACTTATTAAGAATCCTTTCACTCTTTTTTTTAACTCTGGATTTCTACCTTAAAATTAGCAGAAGGGCAAGACAGCAAGCAAAGGAGCTTGTTCATCAGGAGTATATGTCTTGTTAGGAAAATTACTAGTGTCTTAGGAAAGAAGCTGAAGAAGACGTACACCAATATGGGACTGTCCATCAGCTATCGGAAATATGTATTTTAACAAAGGTAGCAGAGTTCCCAGAATAAGTTGAATCTCAGTGGTAAACAGCCTTCAGAGACAAGAAGGTAGATAGGTAAAATAGCATTTAAGTTGTACTTTCCATGAAATTTTTATGTGGTTATGTGTTTTAAATCAGTTAAAGTAGATGGCATGTCTTGATATATTTGAAGGGGGAAAATATAAAAGCATTTTCTTTTCCTGGATATCATGTCGGTACTGTATACAGTAACTTGACTTTTCAGGTATGGTTTATGTTGCAATTTAAGACTTTCCAAAATACAATGTAGCGGTATTGGTTTTCATGTATCATTAATGGATCAAGGCTGAATTTTAGGAAGTGAGTACTTGACAGTACAAGGAAGACCCTGACATTTATGGATAGTAAAGAAACCTCTCTGACTCTTCAAACCACAGCCCTTGTGCTAGCTTCTAATATTGTGATGCAGTTACTGTGTTGCATTCTAGACCATAAAGTTAGAATGTGAGTGTGTGTATGTATGTTTGAGTAAATTAATTTTGTGTATACAAATAGGATTATATCATATATTCTGTTCTAAATTGTTGAATGAAAAATATTTGGTAGATATCCTTCCATATTATAATGCACCAATATACCCTGAATGTTTTTTTTTTAAACCAAATCAATAATCAATGATATTTTACTCTTCACTTGTAGAAAATCTTTGATGAAGAAACTATTTGGTATTATATGTTAATATAATACCATTACGAGTTTCGTTTGTGTTGTTAAAATGAACCCATTGTTCTGTTGCATGATATTACTATATAAATCAAGTTTAAATGGCAGGGATTAAAGACGTATTGGTTATTCAGATATATGGACCCAAGAAAACCCTTCTAATATTAAAAAGATATATGAATCAAGTGATTTTTTTAAAAGCAGCAATCATCATATGAATTAAAATTATGCTAATCTACTATCTGTACTTTTTAATATTTTGTTTTACACTTTTAGCAAGTGCCATAATATAAGAAAAATAAATAAGAAGAATTTCAGAAAGTGTGAAACAAAATTATCTCTGTTTAAACATGTTATTTTTGTGTGCTTCCAACATTAATAGTGACGTTTAACCTATAAAATATAATGGAACAGAAAACCTAATAAAATAAAAATAAAGTTAAGCATGGTGGATGGCTGAAAACAGTACTGTTTTCAGATACTAACAGAAATAGCACCAGTTAGAAAATATAATGAAAACAAAAATTCCAACTGTAATTAAAAGACAACAAAAACCTCACTGCCATCAAGTCAGTTCCAACTCATACTGACCCCTGCTGGGTTTCTGAAGCTGTAAATCTTTACATAAGTGATTGCCTCATCTTTCTGTGAAGTGGCTCATAGGTTTGAACCACTGACCTTCTGGCTTGCAGCCAAATGACTTATGCACTATGCCACCAATAATAAACTAGAAAATAAATAGGAATAAATACAATGAGAAAGGTCCAAAACTGATATGAAAATCTAAAAATTACAAAAGGACATGAAAAAATCATGACTTGATAACATAATTAATTAGTTCCAAGGATGAAAGCACAACATTATAAAGGTTCCTGTACTCAAAAAATTAATCTATATATTTAAAAAAATTAATCTATATATTTAATAACAAGAAATAAAAACTTATTGGTAGGCTTTGGCAGCTTGAGAAGTTGATCACAAGGTGCTCCTGAAAAAATAAAATGATTTAGAAAAAAGAACCAACGGGGGAGGGTGTTTCCTTCACAGATATCAAATATTTATTGTATATCAAATATATGTTGTTGTTGTTGTTATGGGCCATCGAGTTTGACCTGATTCATAGTGACCCCTCCTTGACTTTCTGAGGTCGTATCGCTACTGGAGTAGATTGTCCTATCTTCCTTCTGAGGAGTAGCTGGTGGGTTTGAACTGCTCCAGCCTTCTGGTTAGAAGTCAAGTGCCTTAGGCACTATGCTACCAGAGCACCTGTATAGAAAAGAAAAGAAAAGAAAAGAAAAAACAGACCCACTGCCTAAGTCACTTCTGACTCTTAATGACCCCCATTGGATTCCTGAGGTGGTGAATCTTTATGGAAGTAGACTGCCCCATCTTTCTTCTACTGAGCAGCTGGTGGTTTGAACCTCCAGCCTTCTGGTTAGCAGTCAAATGCCTTAGCCACCAGAGCTAATATATGGCAGACATCAAGTTTACAGCAGATATCAAATTGACTGAGCCTATAATTAGGTGTTTAAATGGGCTCGTGTTGTGAGACATTTATTTTTTCACTTAGGTAACAGTTCTTAATTAATTAATTAATATCATATGCAAGTAAAATTTTGCTGAATATAATTCAAAAATAGTTGCAGCAGTATATTGACAGGGGACTGCCAGAAATTTAAGCTGGATTCTGAAGAAGACATGGAATGAGGGATATCGTTGTTAATGTCAGATAGATCTTGGGTGAGAACAAAGAGTACCAGAAAGATATTTATCTGTGTTTATTCATTTATTTATTTACTTTTATTTTAAGAGGTTGTTTTACATTCAACGTAACATGTACATTTGGTTTCATTCCCCATTCACCATGTCCAACCCTAACCTAGACTCTTCCTCTCCCTACCCTATAAGCCTCCCCTTGTGCCCCTCACATTCATGCACCCCTGTTTGTCCCGCATTTCCTTAGTTTGAATGTTGGTCTTCTGGTGTCCCATGGCCTATTGCTCTAAGGGATGAATTACCATTGAGTGTGTGGGTGTGTCATGGGATGAGTGGTCTATGTGTACATCTTGTTAACTGTTGGGCTGAGAGCCCACCCCTGGGGGTGAGTTTTATTCCAGACGCAGAATGTATTCCAGGGCCATAGTATTGGGAGACTCACCAGATTTCATCTGACCAGTAATTCTGGTCATTATTGAGTTTTTGGGTTTTGTTTCATCTTTTCCCTCCCACTCTATCCGGGATCTCCAAATTTGATCCTTTCCTGAGTGGTTGGCATTGGTAGCCAGGCACCATCTAGTTCTTCTGGTCTGGAGGGTCATTGTGTTTTAGGGCTGATTGCTTCTAAATGCCCTTGGTTTTGTGTGTGTGTGTATGTGTGTGCATTCTTCTCCACTTTCAAAGTTAGGAGACTATAAGCTGCATCTTAGATGGCCGCTTGAAAGCTTTTAAGACTCCAGTCTCTACTCACCACTGTAGGATGTGGAGCAACACTCTTATGTATTTTGATATGCCAATTGACTCTGGTGTTCCCCAGTACTATAGTCCTGATGCAGTAGATCTATTGGATCTCTCTCCCACAGTGTCTGGGTGTCTGTGAGGGATTACTCCGCATCTGTCTTCTATTGTTTCTGTAAGGACTGCAGTTATTTTGTAACACTGGTGCCTGTGCAAGATTAGCCTTAGCTGAATCTATCCTTGGCCTAGAGTATACTTTTGTTCACTGACCCCATCTGATCATCTCAGGTGTTTATGTATTTATCTGTATAGCCTAGTGTTTGGTGTTAATGGCAATACAGTATTGTGGACACATTGGTTGGTATTAGCATCTGTTGTTTATCGCTTATGTGTACAATCCAGTGTCCTCCCTTTTCCTAATGTTATTATGGAGGTCATATATCCTTCTCGTATATCCCTCCCCCTACCCATGTCAGCGTGTAACCACCAACCAGCCTGAAATTAATCCCTCCACTCCCCTCCCCATCCCAGTAACCTACTAGGTGAGTTCCCTTTCCCAAGCAAACTCTTCTCTGTCTTTCTACAATAATGGGCTCATACAGTCCTTGTCCTTTTGTGATTGACTTATTTCACTCAACATAATGTCCTCCAGGTTCATCCATGTTGCGAGATGATTCACATATCCCTGATTGTTCTTTAGTGTGGCATAATACTCCATTCCATTCCATGTCCTGGAGCAGTCAGCCCCAGGGACAACTCAGGGACGCACAAAACAGCAG
>NW_006921613.1:3776029-3780391 GCF_000298275.1 Orycteropus afer afer
GAGATGGATTGACATGGTGGCTGCAATGATGGGCTCAAGTATAGCAGGGATTGTGGGGCTGGCGCAGGATCGGGCAGTGTTTCGTTCTGCTGTGCGTGGGGTCGCTATGAGTCGGAAACGACTCAACGGCACTTAACAACAACAACAACAACAACAGTATTCCATTGTGTGGATATACCATAATTTGGTTATCCACTCATCCATTGATGGGCACTTAGGTTGCTTCCATCTCTTTGCTATGGTAAATTGTGTTGTGATGAACATAGGTGTACCTGTGTTTAATTGACTATGCAAAGGCATTTGACTGTGTGGATCATAACAAATTATGTGTAACATTGCAAAGAATGGGAATTCCAGAACACTTAATTGTGTTCATGAGGAACCTGTGCATAGACCAACAGGCTGTCATTTGAACAGAACAAAGGGATGCTGCATAGTTTTAAATCAGGAAAGGTATGAGTCAGGGTTGTATCCTTTTACCATTTTATTCAGTCTCTATGCTGAGGCACATAATCCGAGAAGCTAGAATATGTGAAGAAGAATGCAGCATCAGGATTGGAGCAAGACTCATTAATGATCTGTGATATGCAGATGGCACAGCTTTGCTTGCTGAAAGTGAAGATGACTTGAAGCAGTGACTGATAGAGATCAGACTACAGTCTTCAGTATGGATTATACCTCAACATACAGAAAACGAAAATCCTCACAAGCGGACCAATAAACAACATCACGATACATGGAGAAAAGATTGAAGTTCTCTGGGATTTCATTTTACTTGCATCTGCAATCAATACCCATTGAAGCAGAAGTCAAGAAATCAGATGTTGTATTTGCATTGGGAAAATCTGCTGCAAAAGACCTCTTTAAAGTGTTAAGGAGCAAAGATGTCACTTTGGAAGCTAAAGATATGCACTAAGGTGCATGTAACTCAAACCATGGTATTTTCAGTTGCTTCATATGCATTTCACAGCCAGGTAATGAATAAGGAAGACCAAAGAAGAGTTCATGCTTGTGAATGGCGGTGTTGGAGAAGAATACTGAAAATACCATGGGCTGCCAAAAGAGTTTACAAATCTGTCCTAAAAGAAGTGCAGCTGGAATGCTCCTTAGAAGTGAGAATGGCCAGACTATGGTCTCACCTACTTTGGTCATGTTGTCAGAAGGGACTATTCCCTGGAGAATGATATTATGCTTCATAAACTAGAGGGTCAACTAAGAAAGGGAAGACCCTCAGAGAGATGGATTGACACAGTGGCTGCAGCAGTAGGCTAAAGCATAGAAAGGATTGTGAGGATGGTACAAGAATGGGCAGTGTTTCCTTCTGTTGTACACAGGGTCTCTGTGAGTTGGAACTGACTCAATGGCAGCTAACAGCAACAATAGTTCTTACATGAATTTCTCTGGTCTCAGGAAAGTTAGAGACAAGTGTACTGAAATGTATAGCACTAAGGCCCAATGGAGGAGCTCTGATAGCATAGTGCCTAAGGCACTTGACTACTAACTAGAAGGCTGGTGGTTCAAACCCATCAGCCACTCCTCGGAAGGAAGGTTGGGCAATCTACTTCCATAGTGATACTGCCTCAGAAACCCAAGGAGGGGTCACTATGAGTTGGGTCCGACTCGATGGCACACAACAACAAGAAGGCCCAATGGTTAAATTTTAAATTAGTACAAACAAAAACATACTTAATAAAGAAAAATGTGGTAGCCTTGATATTTGTGTTAGACAGAGTTGTCTTGAGAAGCAAAACCAGTAAAGCTTATGTAGAGAGAGAGAGAAAGAGAAATTTATCTTAGGAAAATGGCTCACACACTTATAGAAGCTGGCAAGTCCCAAGTTCTTAGATCAAACATCAAGCTAGAGGCTTTTCCTGACTCCTGCTCCTGCAGGGGCTCGTGAACTCAAGATTGGCAGGCACTATACTGGCTGTTGACTCCAACGAATGATGAATCCAAGATCTCCAGGCTGAATGGTGGATTGTTCGCTCACAGACAGTTGTAAGCAGCACAACACAATCCCGATACACAGAAGAGTGTCTTTTTTTCCCAGGATGTCCATAAATATACTGGAAGCAGGCTACAGCCCTAGGGAAACTCCCTTTCAACAGATTGGCTGCTCAGAACATGTTCATCTGATCCCATCATTGGGACAACCCACATCACAACTGCTTAAACCACACAGAATTGTGGTCCAGCCAAGTTGACACACAGCTCCAACTATCACAGTCCACCACTTGCCAACTTGGCAGTTGTGCACATCATCTTAACCATATATAATCTCTAAATAAGGACAATTATAAAGTCATATTTGTACCTATCACGATACACTAACACACGTACAACCAAAATGCATTAACCTTATTTACATTTCACGGTTCATAACAGAAGGAAATAAAGATACTTGATGCACATATACAATGAAGAAATATAACAATCACAGTCCTTGTTTCTGCATCTGGTCATGTGGTCGTAGCTGATACTCAGGAACTACCTTTTTCCACCATCCATTCTGTATTTCCCTTGCCCTCAGCAAGCACCTCAGCTGGTCCTGGTTCTTTGCTTGGTGGGGTGACCCAAACCTTCATTCTTGAAGGGTCTGGGCCATTAGCAGTCATAATCAGAATTGGGTTGCTGTAATTTTCCATTGAATTTAATCACAGGACATGGTAGTACTAAGAGACATCCTAAAGAATTTCCTGTTGTCCAGACATATTCTTCTTTACGTCCATTATGTAATGTCAATCTAATTTCCCCTTGGTAATCAGGCTCTATCACACCAGATAGTACAGTAATGCCCTTCTTTGTTGATCCAGGAGCATGAGGAAGCCAAAATGGCTAGGTGGCATTCTTAATTTCCAGTTCAGTGCAATCAGTATTGTGTCTCCAGGTGGAAGTGTTCCTCCCTTAGGGACTAAGATCTCCAGACCCGCAGAGCATAGGGTAGCAGGGACAGGAAGCAAAAATGTTTTGAGTGGGTCACTAGGGGTAATAGTGAGGGGTACCACTCCTGTTTCCACATCTTGGTTCCTGGACCCATGAAGCCTGGCTGTTGGAGAAACAGCACCATATAGTGGGTGCTGGTTTAGAGCATATACAGCCTCCTGGAGAACATTGGCCCAACCCTTCAATGTATTACCACCTAGCTGGAACCACAATTGTGTTTTTAGTAGGCCATTCCATCATTTTATCAAGCCAGCTGCTTCAGGATGATTAGAAAGATGATAAGACCTGTGAATTCCATGAGCATGGGGCCATTGCCACACTTCATTTGCTGTGAAGTGAGCCCCTTGATCTGAAGCAATGCTGTGTGAGATACCATGACGGTGGATAAGGCATTCTGTAAGTCTATGGATGGTAGATTTGGCAGAAGCATTGTATGCAGGGAAGGCGAATCCATATCCAGAATAAGTATCTATTCCAGTAAGAACAAAATGCTGTCCTTTTCATGATGGATGTGGTCCACTGTAATCAACCTTCTACCACATTGCTGACTGATCACCCTGAAGAATGGTTCCATATCACGGACTCAAGTTGGTCTCTGCTGCTAGCAGATTGGGCACTCAGCTGTGGTGGTAGCCAAATCAGACTTGGTAAGTGGGAGTCCATGTTGCTGAGCCCATGCATATCCTCCATCCCTGCCACCATGACCACTTTGTTCATGAGCCCATTAAGCAATGACAGGAGTAGCTGGGGAAAAAGAAATGCCTGGTTTCCACTGAATGTGTCATCCTACCCACCTGATTGTTAAAGTCCTCCTCTGCTGAGGTCATTTTTTGTTGGGCATTCACATGAGATACAAATACCTTTACTCCTTTGGCCCATTCAGAGAGATCTATCCACATACCTCTTCCCCATACACCCTTGTCACCAATTTTCCAATCATGCTTCTTCCAAGTCCCAGACCATCCAGCCAAGGCATTAGCCACAGCTCATGAACCTGTATACAATCACACATCTGGCCATTTCTTATTCCATACAAAGTGAACAGCCATATGCACTGCTCAAAGTTCTGCCCATTGGGAGGACTTCCCTTCACCACTGTCCTTCAAGGAAGTCCCAGAAAGGGGCTACAGTGCCACTGCTGTCCACTTTACAGTGGTGCCTGCATATTTTGCAAAACCATCTGTAAACCAGGCACGAGCTTTCTCTTCCTCAGTCAATTGATCATGAGGAACTCCCCATAAGGCCATAGGTGCAGACTGAGAGAGGGAAGGTAATGTGACTGGAGTGGAGACCATAGGCATTTGGGCCACTTCCTCATGCAACTTACTTGTGCCTTCAGGTCCTGCTCAAGCCCAATCTCTGATATACCACTTCCATTTAATGATGGAGTGCTGCTGTGCACGTCCAACTTCATGACTC
>NW_006921613.1:3781247-3805259 GCF_000298275.1 Orycteropus afer afer
CATTGGCCAGATCAATAGCTGCATACCAAGTACCAGGACATGTACTGATTTGATTAAGCAATGAAACCACATCAGGAACAGCAGCTACAATTGGAATCACCATCTGATTAAGTTTATGATAATCTACTGTCATTCTCCAAGATCCATCTCTTTTTTGCACTGGCCAAATAGGTGAATTAAATGGGAATGTGGTGGGAATTACCATCCCTGCATCCTTCAAATCCTTGATGGTGGCAGTAATCTCTGCAACCCCTCCAAGGATGCAGTATTGCTTTTGGTTTACTATTTTTCTAGGTAGAGGAAGTTCTACTGGCTTCCACTTGGCTTTTCCTACCATAGTAGCCCTTACTCCACATGTCAGGGAGCCAATGTGGGAATTCTGCCAATTGCTGAGTGTATCTATTCCAATTATGCATTCTGGCACTGGGAAAATCACTACATGATAGGTTCGGGGACCCACTGGACCCACTGTGAGACACATCTTAGCTAAGACTCCATCAATACTTCTCCTGCATATGTCCCCACTCTGACTGGTGGGCCACAATGATGCTTTGGGTCTCTTGGAATTAGTGTCAGTTCAGAGCCAGTGTCCAGTAATCCCTGAAAAGTCTGATTATTTCCTTTTCCCCAATGAAATAGTCACTCTAGTACAAGGCCTCAGATCCCTTTGGGGAAGGCTAGTCGAAAGACTGACATAGATTTTTGGCAATGTAGTGGGGTCCTTCCTCAAAGGGACCTGGCCTCCCCTTCATTCAAGGGGTTGTTGGTCTGTAAACTGACTCAAGTCTGGGAATTGATTGAGAGGTCATGACTCTGTATTCTGGCAATTCAATGTAGGCTGCTGTTCACATGACCTAGGTTTCTTCTGTCTATACAGATCAAGTAAATATTTAGTAGACTTGCCATGTATTTCACTACTAGGAACACCATGCACAAGTAGCCAGTGCCATAATTCCACACAAGTTAGACTATTCTGATTACTGTTCTGACTGTGCTGTCCATTATGGTAACCATGCCCACCTTGCCTTTGTCAATTAACTGCTGCAACTTGGCCCCTACTACAATGGGATCCAATCAGTCCCATTGTAGTTAAGTGTCTTAGTTCAATTAGGGCAGTTCCCACTGTCAAATCTGTCTTACATAAAACAGCAATCATAGCAGTCTTCAAGGATGCTGAAACTCCCTTCACAAATTTATTCCTCATAGTACTGGTGAAAGGCATGTCTTCTGGACTCTCCATTTCTGGCTGTAGGGATCTAATCTGATAAATCCTTTCTAACAGCCAATTTCCATAAGCCTCTGGATAACCTTCTTCTACATTATAACAAGGCAAGTCTGGCACTTCAACTTGACTTAAGTAAGGCAGGCTACCACATAATCCATGTTCCAGTAAGCCAACCAAATAAACTATTAGATCCTTTCCTAACCTCTCAAGCTCAAACATTTGAACGAAGAATCTGTACTTAGTGGGCCTAAATCAAACTCAGACTGATCCAAGTTTACATTCTTTGCACCATTATCCCACACCTTCAGTAGCCATTTACATACATATTCTCCAGGTTTCTGTATGCACATGGTAGCAAAATCAAGAGGTCTTTTCAGGTATAGCATACCACCTCCTCAGTCACAGTTTGTATTTCACCTTTTGGGGCTTGCTTGGACTTAATTTTAAAGTTACAGGTGTAGCAGCAATAATGGGTGGTTGAGGCAGTTCCTGAGAGCATTTAGCAATGTCTTCCATGGTCTCTGCCTCAGGCAATGACCCAGCAGGAACAGTTGGGTTAAGCCCATCAAACTGAGGTGGAGGGGATAATGGTTTTACAGTAATCCCTTCAGCTGGGAGAGATTCCACAGAATTTACAGGCTTCATATCCTGATCTTCCTGACTATTTGTTCATATGTCCCCATTCCAGCTTTCAGAATTTCATTTTTTCCCAATCAATGCCCTCATTTTAACTTCAGACACCATTCTGGGTTGGTAATTTAATTGGCGTTGTAATTCAGCCACCCTTACAATAGGACACTAGGTTTGGTTTTTTGGCAAGCTCAGCTCTGTTACTAGAAGAAATAAGGCTTTCTTTCAGAGCACAACTGGAAACATTGAGGTCTTTTATGTGGTGATTAAGCCATGATTCAGCAGCCCTGAGCTCATCTTGCTCTTTTACCACTTTATCTAGTGTAAGTAGGACAAACCAGCCAGCGTAAGTAGGACAAACCAGCCAGCTTCTTTATACTCCTCATGCTGACAAAATTGCAGAAAAGTATCAAATATGTGATCACCCGGAGCCTCACTTCTTACAAGTACTTGATCTATTGGTGGTGCTATTTTGCATATTAATGTTGCCACCTCACACCATGGATTAGCAGGGCCCTCTTTACTAATGGAGGGAGGGTCACTACTTTACGATTAATCAAATCGGAGAACCCATTTAGGAAGCCCATCCTTATGATTTTGTCTCTCTAAAACCACCCCACCCTCGGTATCAAACATGTTAGACTGGGTTCTCTAGAGAAGCAAAACCAGTAAAACTTATATAGAGAGAAAGAGAGAGAAAGATAAATTTATCTTAAATTAGAAGCTGGCAAGTTCCAAGTTCTTGAATCAAACATCAAGCTGGAGGCTTTTCCCAACTCTTGCTCCTGCAGGGGCTGACGAGCTCAAGGTTGGCAGGCAGTATATTGGCTGTTGACTCCAATGAATGACAAATCCAAGATTTTCAGGCCAAATGGTGAATTGTTTGCTCACAGACAGTTGTAGGCAGCACAACAGAATCCCGATAAACAGAACAGTGTCTCTTTTCCCAGGATGTCCATAAATATATTATAAGCAGGCCACAGCCCTAGGGAAACTCCCTTTCAACAGATTGGCTGCTCAAAACATATACATCTGATCTCATCATTGGAACAACCCACATCACAGATGTTTAAACCACACAGAATTATGGTCCAGCCAAGTTGACATAGAGCTCCAACTGTAACAATATTTTTATTTTTTAAAGAGAACTGGAATAGTATCTTCAAGCATTATGTTGCATTATTGTATAGTTACTAACAGGAGAATGTCATGAAATCAGTACATATTTGCCCTTATGGTTATTTAACTCAAGCTTATCTGACTTTCAGACTCAATGAGGCTTCTAGAAAAGGTATCATGTTTTATGAACCCTTCACAGAACAGATTCCTGCTGGTACGATGCACCAAAGTTTAGGCATGCTCAGCTTTTTAAAGATTAAAGTGGGTAAAGAATAATGGCAGTCATACATAATGATGATGATGACAGAAGGTAAATGTGGAAAATAAATTTAAAATGTCATGAAAAGTACAAGAAGGGCAAGACTACAACTGAAAGGGGGAGGGTAGACAAAGTTTATGGAGGGAAGTATCTTAGGGAAATGAGCTTTGTTTAAGGAAGGAATTATGAAAATGGGTGTTAGGACATTCTCAGCATGAAAAGACATGGAAAAGCAGAGAAATCAGAGGCTGTATGGCCACAAAAAAACTATTAATGGAAGAGGAATTGGACAACAATACCCAGCACAGATGACAATTAGGAGAGGAAAGTAGGAAAGAATCTGTGTGAGATAAATGGACTAAAAGCTGTGTGCTTCAGGCATTGTGTGTCTGTCTTGCTCACCACTGAATCACCCACATATGGCATAGCTCCTAGCACATAGCAGATGCTCTGTAAAAGGTACATAGTGTGAGAGACATTGAAGAAAGAAGAGTTGAAAAAGAAGAGGGAAAAGATGATATTCAGGTTTAAGCCTGCTTGACTGCAATATTGTTACTTCCATTACTAGAAACAGGGATGTAAGGAGATGTAGTAGTCTTTCTTAGTGAAGAATTCAATGTTACCATGATTTAAAAAGCATATTTGAGTATAACTAGTTGTTGATATTTTAAAGTTAAAAAATGCTCTGGCTTTTCAGTATGTTTCCCTGTCATTTGGTAAAAGGGCAGTGTGCCAAAGAAACAACATGATTAGCAGAAAGTATAAAATACCAATTACCAATTTAGAAAGATATTTTATTTGTGGAAGTCCCAGTAACTCAATGTAACTCTTCCTGACTTCCAGCATTCTGTTAAATACGACTTTGCCATTTTGTCATGGAGTAGAAATCTGTCAGGAGCTCTGGTAGTGTAGTGCCTAAGGCACTTGACTGCTAACCCGAAGACTGGCAGTTCAAACCCACCAGCCACTCCTCAGAAGGAAGGTTGGGCAATCTACTTCTGTAGTGATATCGCCTTGGAAACCCAAGGAGTGGTCATTATGAGTCGGGTCTGACTCGATGGCACATAACAACAACAACAACAGAAATCTGTCGTTGTTCTTCCATGTGTCATGTTTCTTTTCTACGGTAGCCTCTGTTTTAGGATTCGAAGGAATTGAAATACCTGCCAGATTATAAATTAGACCTGAGCATCTTTTACTTTGTTAAGGTGCCAGGACTGTTTGGCAGTAATGGAGCTGCTTGTGTAGATGACCCCCACTGCAGTGCTGAACTTTTTTCATCTAATCTCTGAAATAACACTGTTTAATGGTAAAGTTAAGAGGTTGGGTACCCATTTCTTGGGAATTATTCTTAACTCTTTTGTTGTTGGAATGATGATAGTGAAACTGAAGTATTCCTTTGTTCACTTCTTGTCTGAGAGTTAAAGGGAAACAAGCTGCTTTGTGATTGGTTCTATTTTGTGCCTTCATTGTTCTGGCTCTGTAAGTGATATAAAAATGTTTCATTTAATGGAATTTTTGCTCTGGCGGTGTAGTTCCTAAGATATTTGACTGCTAATCAGAAGGCTGTCAGTTCAAACCCACCAGCCACTCCTTGCAAGGAAGATTGGGCAATCTACTTCCATAGAGATACCGCCTTGGAAACCCAAGGAGGGGTCACTATGAGTCGAATCAACTTGACAGCAGTGAGGTGATTGGCAAAATATTGATTACAGAAGTAGCCCTCAAAAAAAAAAAAAAAATTAGAAATGAATCCTGACCTCAAATAGCTCACACCAGATGATATAGTTCCTGGATAAGGAACTTTACTCTTTGTGGATGATTTAATTTTTACACATAATATAATTATGTGACTACGTGTGTGATATAGAAAATAATTTTTAATGAGTTGAGAGAAGAGAGAGAGAGAATATGGGGATGAGTTAGACAAGGTTGGAGCAATATAGAAGGTAGAATTTGGGTGGAACCTGAGAAGAGCAAAGCCGAAAAGAAACACAACCCACTGCCATTGCGTTGATTCTGACTCATAGTGACTCTGTAGGAAGAGTGGAACTGCCCCACAGGCTTTCCAAGGCTGTAAATCTTTACAAAGCAGACTGCCTCATCTTTCCCCCATAGAGCAGCTGGTGAGTTGGCACTGCCAAACTTTTGATTATCAGCTGAATGCCTTAATCACTGGGCTATATGGAAATGAATCAAAACATTTGGTCATGAAAAAAGTCTGACTAAACAAAAGAAGGGTAACAAAATTAGGAAAGGGAGAAAAGGACTCAACTAGACATCTGGATAAACCAACCCAGTGAGTTTGGGAGTTTGCACTTAATTTTAGAGGCATTCAGGAGCTTTTGAGAATATAAAAGTAATATACCCAAAGCAGGCTTTAAAAAAAAAAAAAAAAAAAAAACATAGATTACTCTACCAGTGCTGTGCAGACTGAGTTTATGGCAGGCAGCAAGGAAAGATATTCCAGTTAAAGCTACATTGAATAATAATGATCCCCAGACCCAAATGGTGAAAAGAAATGCTGTGCAAAGGAAATGTTTTCAGTTGCATAAGATCTAAGATCTTTGTGTTAACACATTTTTGTTTCTTTTCAAATATGAATCCATTTTCCCTGTATAAAACTAATGGGGATTGAGCAATAAAAATAGAATGTAACACACCATGCCATACAATGAATGAATCACAAAAAACATTTTGCTAAGAGAAGGAGAGTAATGAAGGGAAAAAAAATTGGAAAAATGCAAAAAGTAAAAGAAGGAATGGGGTTACCCATGAGAAAAAGGCAAAAAATTGAATGACACAGTACTATATTTGAGACTTTAGTAAAGTTTTATACAGAATACATAACAGTAAAATTAATCTTAAAGCTAGGCCTTATCAGTGGATGCACTGAAGCAATAAAAGAAAAACAAGCAAGCCAACGTGAGGATAAATTGTATTCTCAAAGTTTGTCTAACATTGGTTGTTTGGAGCTTCAATTGAATCTTCTCTAAGAAACAATAACATGAAGGGTGCTTAGTTTCTAAGCCAGTTTACTACAGCCTCTTTAAATCATGGTGTAAATGACATGTGCTATCAAGAGCATTTTAAATTCTACCAAGTCACTCCTTATGATTTCATGGGAAAATTTATTCCAAGCTCCCTCCTAAGGATAATAGGATATCCCAGTGTCTTTCTGTCTGCATGGGTAGGGCTGTAGTTTAGGTAAAAATGCTGCTGCCCCAGGGGAGAAAAAAAAAAAAAAAGCAAACCTATTGGCAATTCATTCTTATTCATAAAATGGCTGCAGGGCTCTATTATCATTTTCAGAAGTGAAGTGATCACCTTAGTTTTGCTCCAAAACCTGAGTTGTTCTGAGTTGAAAATACTCTTGACAATCTGGAGAGCTCCCTGTTTTTGTCTCCTTTCAGTAAAATGGCATGAGATCCAGTCCTGTTGGCCACACTAACTAGACCGTGCCTGTTGATTTTTCAGTGAGGCCTACCTGCTGATGTATTCTAGCCCATAACTAAGTTTCTTTTTCTAGCTCAGGGAGGATAGGAAAAGTGGAAGTTAAAACAGTCTTTATCCCTGAAAGATTTTCACCTTCAGCAGTTTATCCTGTTATCTCATTAATACTAGTAGGAGGACTGGGAAGCAAAACTTCAACTATCACTGTCTTATTCTACCTCATTGCTGCTACTGACTCATTTTAACAGAAAAACATTTTTTTCTCTTGTGATTTCAGCTGTCACATACTTCATTTTTCTCTTTCTCCTATTTTGTTAATCTCTGTTGGTTTTACTGTTGCCTCTATATACTTTTTCAAGTCTCTCAGTCCAGAATGAGATCTGGATTATACTGACATTGAGTATATATCTGTATAGTCAGTCAGTGGAATAGTATATGACTTGATTCAATTACAAATGACCTTAGAATTTCTAGATCCTTTACCCTCGTAGGTCTAACATTAACCCTAGGAACTGAACGCCCAAGCCCTAACCCTGCTTATAGACCTGTTGCTAAGGAGGCCTGTGACTTCAGCCCAACCTGCAGTTTGTATTTTTGTTTCATTTTGGTCATCCGAGAAGTTTATTTTGTTTTTGAGCTTGGTAAGACTTTTTGAGTTTCTTTTTTGAAAGTATTT
This sequence comes from Orycteropus afer afer, assembly GCF_000298275.1. Classification (NCBI taxonomy): domain Eukaryota; kingdom Metazoa; phylum Chordata; class Mammalia; order Tubulidentata; family Orycteropodidae; genus Orycteropus; species Orycteropus afer. Next base: position 3,788,610 of record NW_006921613.1, read on the forward strand.
CATCAATTGTTGGTCTGTATTTAGATAAAATAGGTTGCTACAAAGTCTAAGTTTTACTATTGTGACTAGAAGTCAACCTATATTTTTAAAACCTCTAGGATTTGGTAATTTGTCATAACACAAAAGTAGTTATTTGAAGTTTTGAGATTTTATAGGCAGGTACTGTGTTTGTGTGTGTGTGCATGCGTGTGCTGTGTGTGTGTGTGTGTGTGTGTGTATGTCTGAGTCCCCGATTAGTTCTGAGGGTTTTTTGTTGTTATGGGTTGTTTTGTTTTTGTTTTTGCTTTTGATGGAATATATTTTGAGGATGCTTCTTATAAATTAGGTAACAAATTCACCTACTTTGTAGAATTTTTTTCTCAGAAAGTTGTGTACCTCAAGAAATTACTTTAGCTTTTCTGTAAAATTTGAAGTATAGGTCCATCATCTGATAATGTCTAGTGACTATGCTTAATACATGGATATTTCAATGTTTTTTTCTATCCTCAGTGCCATTCCTCACATGAAAAACTTTTACTATTATCAGTGTTCTAATGTACTTTCCCCTGGATATACATCCTTCAGAATGCCTTGTTTATCCCCCTTGCATAAGCCATACTTACTAGTTACCACCCGTGACTTCCATTTTTCTTTATTTAAAATAAAGGTTCAGGAATTTGCAGAGTAACCAGAGTATAAAATTTTTGTATATATATATTTTTTTATCATTTCCTCCCCAGTTCATTGCAGTTGCCTCATCCATCCCTAATTTGGCAGCAATTTTTATAGTGATTCATCACCATAAAGTCTTTACACATCATTAAACTTTGTTTTCCTAGAAACTAAGTTTTAAATGCAAAGTTGATCAATTTTTACATATCTTATTAAAATGTATGAATGAAATGATAAGTACACCTGGAAAAGAAGGGTTAGAGCAAAAAAGAGATGAAATTATTAGAAAGGAAATAACTTTTGCTATGAGCAGAAGTACAGAAAGTAGAAAATAGTGTACTAGTGTCAGAAGGATTGGAGAGCACCAGTTAATATGATGAGTTAGTTGAATAGAAGTCTGCAAAGAGGAATAAAAAAGAATTTTATTTTAACTTAGGAGAAAAATTAAAATTATTAATGCAGCTTGTTTTATATTTAACAAAATTTAGGGTGTGATTGCAATTATACTCTAATTATTTAAATGACTAAAGAATGAATCAAGGAGGTTTTGTTTTATGTATATTTTCCCCACACACACTTAAATTGTATGATATACAATATGTCAGCTCTTACTTCCTGTATGACTTTCAAGGAATAATAGTTATTTTATTAAAGTAACTGACATATAATTAAGGTTTGGCAGGCTTCTCCTACATATTTTATATTAAAGTATTTTCTATTGGAAGCCTCTGAGTTCATTTTCTCTTCTTCAGTTGTTAATCCGTCTCATTTGTCACTGGCATTGGGTATGACTCAGTTCTTCCACCTCACTGTCAGGGAATTAGTAAAATCTGAGTATATAAGTTATATTATTTATAAATATATAAATTGTACTCACAGACACACACACAGAGACTTGGGAATCCTGGCTTGGGCAACTTTGAACAAGTCATTTCACTTCCAAGTCTCCAAAGAGAACAGATGACAGTAGTTTGTTTTTATTATGGTCAAATACAGAGAACAAGAAGTTTGCTGTTTTATCATACCTGTTATATTTAATTGTTTTATATGAGGAAAGTTTTAAGCATCAGTTTCACCAAATGTCTTAAGTGGTTGTGGTAGGTTAAGCAGGTCAAATCCTTTTATAACAGACTCAATGGGGTGTCCAATATTTTTTCAGAGAGAAATATTTTCAGAACATGTTGTTGGAAAGTGTATTTCTACCTTCAAAGGCAGGGGGTAAAACCAGTCTTGTTCAACCATTTTGTCTTTCTGAGTGAGACAGAAAATGAAGAGGCACAGACTGAACAAAGTAGGATGAAAGGAAAAAAATAAATGGACTTTTTTTGGATGAAGGTGTTAGACTTATATTTTCACACCTATTATTTTTATCCTCCAAACTTTTGGATCCATTATGTTTCTTTTTATAAGCATATTGAGTTGTAGAGACCTTGAATTTTATTTATTTTAGTTGCATTCGTCATTAATTCTAGGAAAATAGCCAAAGTACTAGAGGAGTAACTACTGACCAATGGCCATCTGCAACATCCTTGCAGAGTTTCTGACTCAGTAGCTTTTCCTTTGCTTGGAAAACTCTGCCTCCCATTATTACTTCGTCCACTTATCCTTAATCTTTCAGATCTCAATTTGGTTTTCACTTGTTAGAATCCTTCTTGAACCTTTCAAGGCTGACTGTGGAGTGCTTACTTCGCATCCTCATGGTTTCTTGTGTGTCCTTAAACTGCCCTATTCCAAGCCATGTTTATTGCCTGGCATTGGTCTCTCTCCCTACTGAGTGTAATGAGGGAAGAGAGATGAGTTAGTGCAAGTGCTGGGTCCTGTTCCCTATCCTGTGGACAGTTAACTTACATGACACCCAACTTAGTGGGCACTCAGCAAGGACTAGCAGAGTGTGCACTCTGCACCCCTCATGGCACCCAAACCCTCCCACTCATAGACAGAAAATCTCTTGTTCCTGGCAAAACCACCAACGGTGTTTGGGGATCATTGAGAGGATGAAGCAGGGCTACTCATCCTGAAAATACAGTGAGGGTAGAAGAAGGGATCCTAGGGATGGGAAGGAGGGTGGCATTTGGGCCACCCTGGCTCAGGAAGACTGGGTGACCCTCCCCAGTGGGCTGTGATAGGGGCCAAGCTCTCCTGAAGTGATGTGGGGGAGGGGGAGGCAGTTGTTGCAGGTAACCTCAGAAGGTGCTCAGTGGGACATTCTCAGTACAGGTGAGGGAGTGAGGTGATGTGATCATCCTCCATTTTCACATAACACCAGTTTTCATATAATGACTTAGTTTTGGGAACCTAACCATGTTCATAAGTGAGAAGTGGGTATATAACCAAAGAAGGGGGTTGAAAATCTCTGCAATTTTCTAATAAGTGAGGTAGGACTTTTTGTTAAGAGATATTTTAAATCAATACTATATGTGAGTTTCTTTCCACCACATTATATATGTTGCAAAACCTCATTTTAATAACTGCATCGTATTTCACTGTGTGAATATGTTGTTGTTGTTAGGTCCCATTGAATTGGCTCTAACTCATAGTGACCCTATGTACAACAGAACAAAACACTGCCTGGTCCTGTGCCAGCCTCACAATACTTGCTATACCTGAGCCCATTATTGAAGCCACTGTATCAATGCATCTCATTGAGGGCCTTCCGCTTTTTCCTTGACCTTCCACTTTGCCAAGCATGATATCCTTCTCCAAGGAATGGTCCTTTCTGACAACATGACCAATGTAGGTCAAAGGAAGTCTGGCCATTATCACTTCCAGGGAGCATTCCTGCTGCACTCCTTCCAGGATAAATTTGTTCATTCTTCTGGAAGTCCATGGTACTTTCAATATCCTTCACTAACACCACAACTCAAAAGCATCAACTCTTCTTTGGTCTTCCTTATTCATTGTCCATCTCTCACATGCATAGAAGGAGAATGAAAACACCATGGCTTAGGTTATGTGTGCCTTAGTCTTCAAAGAGACAACTTTGCTCTTCAGCACTTTAAAGAGGTCTTTTGCAGCAGATTTGCCAGTGCAATACATCATCTGGTGTCTTGACTGCTGCTTCCATTGGTGTTGATTGTAGAACCAAGTAATATGAAATCTTTGATAACTTCAATCTTTTCTCCATTTATTGTGATGCTGCTTATTGGTCCAGTTGGAGGATTTTCATTTTCTTTATATTGATAAATAATCCATACTTCAGACTGTAGTCTTCAATCTTCATCAGTAAGTACTTCAAGTCATCCTCACTTTCATTAAGCAAAGTTGTGTCATCTGTGTATCGTAGGTTGTTTATGAGTCTTCTTCAAATTCTGATACCACTTTCTTCTTCATATATTCCAACTTCTTGGATTATTTGCTCACCAAACAGATTGAATAAGTATGGTGAAAGGAGACAATCCTGACACACTCCCTTCCTGGTTTTAAACCATACAGTGTCCCCTTGTTCTGTTCGAATGACAGCCTCCTGGTCTATGTACAGGTTCTTCTTGAGCACAATTAAGTGTTCAGGGATTCCCATTCTACACAATGTTATCCATAATTTGTTAATAATCCACACAATCAAATGCTTTTGTATAGTCAACAAAACATAAGTTAACATCTTTCTGGCATTCTTTGCTTTCAGACAAGATCCATTTGATATCAGAAATGATATCTCTTGTTTCACGTCCTCTTCTGAATCCAGCTTGAATTTCTGGAAGTTCTCTGTCAATATACTACTGCAACTGTTGCTGAATTATCTTCAGCAAGATTTTATTTGGGTGTGATATTAATGATACTGTTCAATAATTTCCACATTCTGTGGGATCATCTTTCTTTGGAATGGGTACAAATATGGATATCTTCCAGCAACTGGTCAGGTAGCTGTCTTCCAAATGTCTTGGCATAGACAAGTAAGTGCTTCCAGTGTGGCATCCATTTGTTGAAACATCTCAATGAGTATTCCATCAATTCCTAGAGCCTTGTTTACCAATTCCTTTGGTGCAGCTTTGACTTCTTTCCTCTATACCATTGATTCTTGATTATATACTACCTTCTGAAATGGATGAACATCAACCAATGCTTTTTGTACAGTGACTCTGTGTATTTCTTCCATCTTCTTTTGATGTTTCCTGCATCGTTCAATACATTGCACATAGAATCTTTCAATATTGCCACTTGAGGCTTGAAATTTTTCCTCAGTTCTTTCAGCTTGAGAAATGCTGAGTGTGTTCTCACCTTTTGGTTTTTTAACTCCAAGTCTTTGCTCATATCATAATAATAATTTACTTTGTCCTCTGAGCTCCTTTTTGAAATCTTCTGTTCAGCTCTTTTATCTTGTTATTTCTTCCATTTGCTTTAGCTACTCTCCATTCAAGGATAAGTTTCAGAGTCTCTTCTGACATCCATTTTGGTCTTTTCTTCCTTTCCTGTCTTTTTAATGACCTTTTCCTTTCTTCACAGATGATGTTCTTGATGTCATCCCACAATTCTTCCGGTTTACAATCACTGGTGTTCAATGCATCAAATCTATTCTTTAGATGGTCTCTAAATTCAGGTGGGATATAATCAAGGTCATATTTCGGCCCTAGTGAAATTGCTATAATTGTCTTCAGCTTCAACCTGAACTTGCATATAAGCAGTTGATGGTCTATTCCAGAGAGAGCTCCTGGCCTTTTTTTGGCTGAAGGTATTGAACTTCCCCATCACTGGTTTCCACAGATGCAGTCAATCTGTTTCCTGTGTACTCTTTCTGGTCAAGTCCATGTGTATACCTACCACTTACGTTGTTGAAAAAGGTATTTGCAATGAATAAGTTATTGGTCTTGCAAAATTCAGGAGTTTTTGAGAATATAAAAGTAATATACCCAATGTAGACCTTTTTTCTTTTAAAATTTAAATTTTTTAAAGTTAAAAAAAATTTAAAAACATAGATTACTCTACCAGTGCTATGCATAAAAGTTTGTGGCTTATACCATAATATTTTTAGCTATACATACATTGCTGTTGTCATGTTGTTATGTGCTGTCGAGTTGGACCTGACTCGTAGTAACCCCTCCTTGGGTTTCCAAGGTATCACTACGGAAGTAGATTGCCCAACCTTCCTTCCGAGGAGATTAAGAACATTTTAAGTTATTTTCAGCTTATTGATTTAAAAAAAAATGCTACAATGAGCATTCCTTTTCATATAAACTTTTGCATTTTTATAATTATACCCTTAAGGTAAATTATTTTTGAAAGATGTTCTGTGCTAATGGTATATATTATTTTAAGGTTATTACTACATATTGCCAAATTACCTTCCATATAGGAGGTATCAGTTTACACTCTTTCTGCAATGTATGAGAATATCAATTTTTTCTTTCTAGTATCAGAACTGAATATTTTCATTCTTAATAACTCTACAAACTCAATTTCTGTGAACAAATGTAGATTAATTCCTAGAGATAAAAAATAAATATGGGAGTACAAACCTAGTCAGGCAGGGAGAAAGCTGAAAGAGGATTCGGTGATCCCTCAGTATTTTTAGTTTTGTTTTTAACCATTGCGCAGGTGATCAGAGGCAATGTGCAGTGCAGTTCATAATGGGAAGTTGTATTAGAGACCACTGCATGCATCCATTATCCACAAGGAGATGTATACTTAATGAGAAAGTGAGCCAAGGTGAGGGATATTTTCCACAAAAGGGGATAATAAAGATATTTTTTTTTATTGTCCTTAGCTCAAGATGCATGGGGGAAGTAGTTCTGTCTGAGAATTGATAGCCAAAAGCCAAACTTTACACAGTTTAAACCCACTGCCACTGAATGGATTCCAACTCATAGTGACCACCACTGGGTTTGCAAAGCTGTAAATCTTTACAGAAGTAGATTGCCTCATCTTCCTCCAGTGGAGCAGCTGGTGGGTTTGAACTGCTGACCTTCTTGTCATCAACCAAAATTCCTTACCCACCGCCACCACAACTCCTTTTATATAGTTTAGGGTTCAGAACTCACATGGTCCTTTGACTCAAAAACTTTTTTTTTTAAACACAGCATTAGCCAATTCAGTGTTTTTCCTCATCTTCTCCTCTACAATTTAATGATATCAATTATACTAATCATGTTGTGCCTCTTCACTAATAATTGTTATCAAATTTAGGAATGAAAAACTTTTTAAGTTGAAAATGTTGTTAATGACTTGAAAATTTTGACCTGCTATGCCCAGCAAAATTCCTCTCTGGAGGAGTGATCTACACTGCCTCAAAGAATTCTATTCTGAAAAAGTTTCTCATATACATTCACGCCCACACCTCCCCCACCGCACACACACATACACAAAGAAAACACATAAAGGAACAGGAAAGCATTGGCAAGCACAACAAATAAAGGAGTCCTACATATAAAGATTTCAGATACTAGAATTATAAAAAAAAAAAAAACTCACTGCTGTCAAGTAGAATCTGACTCATAGTGACCCCTCCTTGTGTTTCCAAGGCAGTAGCGCTACGGAAGTAGATTTCCCAATCTCCACTCTAAGGAGTGGCTGGTGGGTTTGAACTGCCAGCCTTCTAGTTAGCAGTCAAATGCCTCAGACACTATGCCACCAGAATTCAAAATAAATATGGTTAAAAATACAGAGGCATTTAAAAATATGAATAAGAAATGAAGGATAAGGGAAACAACAAAATTGCTTTTTTTTTTTTTGAAAAAAAAAAAAGGATCAATTCTTTTTAAAAAAAGAAAAAATAGAACTTCCAGAAATGGAAAATATAAAAATAAAAATTAGAAACCCAATAAGTAAGTAAATTACATATTAGAGACAAGTCAAAAGACTGGCAAACTAAAAGAAGAATCCTGAAGAGATTGCTTAACAAGTGGCACAAAGAGATGGGAGGAGAATAGAGGGTCAGACAAATAGCTGTCCTATTCTATAGGGAAAATAGAATGGTGGGGAGACAGTAGTCCCAAAGATAAAGCTGTGAATTTCACAAAATTGGTGAAAGATAGAAATATTCAGATATAACCTAGGAATGGGCAAAACATCCACACCTAGTAAAATCCTAGTGAAGCTGCAGAATATTAAAGACAGAAAGGTCTTGAAAAACAGCAAAGAAAGTTGAAGTGACGGACTGCCAGCTGACTTCTCAGATGCATCAAAGGAAGCCGAAGACTGTGGAATAATATCTTCCAAAATGCTCTGAGAAGATAAGTCAAGCAAAAATTGTAAACTCAGCAAAACTATCTTTCAAGGAAAACATTATTCCTTTGGAGAGTATCAACTAAGTCAAAACTTGATTCTTCAAAAAGAATATCAAAATTGACAAATTTTAGCAAGAGTAAAAGGACAAGCAGCAAATAGCAGAAATAAATAGGACCCATAGGTGCTACAGATAATTTTTAAAATGATCCACAAAAAACTTAGACATCTTTTTAAACACTTACGCAACTGTCTGTCTTAGTTTTTGCCTCCGTTCTCTAGTGCTGCTACAACAGGAATACCACAAGTAGATGGCTTTAACAAACAGGGATTTTTTTATTTCACAGTTTAGGAAGCTAGAAGTCTGAATTCAGAGAGCTGGCTCTAGGGGGTGGATGAAGGCCCCTGGACCTTACACGTCAGCCCTGCCTCTTGCTCCAGGCCTGCTGGAGCAAGCTATAAGGTTCTGACTCGTGCACTTGCTGGCCGCTGAGGCTGACAAATCCAAAATCAACAAGTAAAATGGCAGAATCCCAAGATTTACAGGCAACACGGCAGACCACTAGTTCAGGTTTGGGAACAATCCCAAGATCGACAGGCCACTCACTGGTTCAAGTCTAGGAACTGGAGATGAAGACTCAGCCAAACACAGGATCCAAAATGTTCCAAAAGCTATGACGTTTCTCAAAGCTTCTCCATATATGCTGGAAACAGACTACACCCCCACAGCTACTCCCCTTCAACTGATGAGCTCCTCACAACAGATTCCATCATGGAGGTGATTACAATCTTATCATGGGGAATAAGTACATCCAACTGCCAGGCCAGTCAAAACTACAGCCCAGCCAAATTGACACACAACCTTAACTACCAGTTATCTACTGCTGTAATAACAGAAATACCACATGTGGGTTGCTTTAATGAACAGCAGTTTATTTTCTCACAGTTTAAGAGGTTAATAAGTCTAAATTCAGGGTACCAACTCTCAGAAAAGGCTTTCTCACTCTGTCTGTTCTGAGAGAAGGTCCTCATCCGTTTTCTACTTTTGTTCCTTGGCTTCTTAGAGATCTTCACATGGCTTAGCATCTGTCCTCTCCCATCTTTGTTCTTTGTGATCTCAAAAGAGATTGACTTAGACACACCCCACACTAATACTGCTTCATTAACCTAACAAAGAAACCCATTCCCAAGTGGGATTTTAACCACAGGTTTAGGGGTTATGATTTACTACATATATGTTTTAGGAGACATAATTCAATCTATAACACTATAAAAAAAAATTGTTAATGATAAGTTAAATAAGTGAGAGATCAATCTAAAACTTGGTATGTTTATGTTTTAGTGTAAGGAATAGTAAAAGCCATAGGAAGGTCAAAGTGAAGGAAGTTGCCCAATGTTAAATGTTAAATCATTTTGTGAAACTATTGTATAATGTAGTATTTTATAGTCTTAGATTAATTGATCAAGGTCCCAGATAATAGAGACCATTGAGGAAAGAGCAAATTCACCAATACCATTGGAACAGTTGAATATAAAAATTTAAAAAAAAATGAAAAAGTTTCTTATTCTAAACCAAGTATTGTATAAAAATGAGAAAAAAAAAGTGTGTTACAGCTTTTTAAAAAAACTGTAAAACTTTAAATTTTGGGAAAAATATAAATATTATTATTTCCTCTGAGTAGAGAAAGTTTTATTTTTTTAAAAAAAGAGAACTTTAAATGTTTCCAATATTTGGCAATATTAAAACAGAACCTTAATGTTCATCAGAAAACACTATTCAAATTAGTGAGAAGACAAGCCACAAACAGAGTATTTGGAGCACATAACTAACAAAGGATTACTTCTGGAGTAAATATATAACTCCTAAAAATCAATAAGAACAGACAAATAGAAAGTTTATAAAAGCCCTAAGTAAGCATCTTATAGAACAAAATGAAAGACCAATAAAATATTGCAATGATGCTTGATCCTATTAATAATTAAGAAAATGAAAATAAAAACTATAAAAGATACCAGTTTATATTCCCCATGTAGACAAAAATGAGAAAGCCCACATTAATGAGGACATGGAGTGATGGGAACTCTTTATACAATGCTGGTGGGATTACAAATCAGTGCAACCACATGGGAAAACTATTTGAAATTATCTAGTAGAGTTGGAGATGTTCATATTGTATGAGTTATCAATTTCATTCCAGACACTTTGGCATATGTTTACCAGAAGTCTTTATAGAAGAATGTTCACTGTAGTTTTTTTTTTTTTTTTTTCTTTTTATAATGGCAAACTTGAAAATAATATAGATATCCATTTAAAAGCAATGGATAAATAAACTGTAGTTTTCATATAGTGTAGTACTTTAGTGAGAACAAAAGTGATAAGCATTAACCAATATGAACTTCATAAGTATAATAGTATAATAAAGACCAATTAAGAAAAATTATAAACAGTGAAATAATATATGGAAAGTGAAAAGCAAAAAAATCATGAACATGAAATTTAGGATATTGGACACTTCTGACAGTAGGTAGCAGTATGGGATCTACTCTTTAACCTGGATGGTGGCACTTTGCTAACATTCTTTATACAATCCATTTGTATAATTTATTATGAAATATATATCAGAAAAAGCACAACCAAACAAAAATGTACAGCCTCTGAATTGTCACAAAGCAAACACCTGCCTAGCCACCATACAGATCAAGAAATAAAATATGCTAACAACCTAAAAACTATATCCTTTCTGTTCTCCAAATGTAATGACTATCCTTATAGTTTTATTAGGGAATCCTGGTGGCACAGTGGTTAAGTGTTTGGCTTATAACTGAAAGTTGGTGGTTCTAACCCATCAGTAGCTCTAAAGGATAAAAGACAATCTACTCCTATAAATATTACACCTTAAGAAACCATGTGGAGCAGTTCTCCTTTTTCACATGGGGTTGCTTTGAGTTGAAATCAAGTCAATAGCACAAAGCAATAATAGTTTGATTATCTATACATGCATCTTTATCTCTATTGTTTGTTTTCTGTTTTTTTTTATTTTATTTTGATATAAATTAAATCATAGAGAATTATTTCTTTTGTGTCTACCTTCTTTTATGAACATTATCTTTGTTAGATTCATACATATTGTTGCATGTTGCTATAAATTTTCGTTGTTACTATTATGTATTGCTATATTGCTATATTGCAATTTTTTTAATCCATTCTATTATTGATGGACTTTTTCTAGTTTAATATAATTATGATTATAAATATAGTTCCAAAAAAAACCCCCAAACTCACTGCTGTAGAGTTGTTTCAGACTCATAGAGACCTTTCCTTGAGTTTCCAAGATGGAAAATCTTTACGGAAGTAGATTGCCCAGTCTTTCTTCCATGGAGTTGCTGGTGAGTTTGAACCACCAACCTTCTGGTTGGCAGTCAAATGCCTTAGGCACTACGCCACCAGAGCTCCCATAGTTAATGTTGCACTGTAGTTTTTTCCATGTTTCTTGGTACATACATTTACATATTTCCATTGTATACATAGATAATTCCAAAGAGTCCAAATAAGTGGTTTATATACTATTGTGTATTTATTAAACATTACACAATAAAATAATGTAAAAATCTTTCTTTGCTAAATTAATATGCAATGGTATTATATTAATTTTACTTTGATTACTAATTTTTTCACCCTTTAATTTAAATATTATTATTTGCTAATTCCTATTCTTTGTCCATTTTTCAATCTGAATGATACTTTTTTATTAGTAATTTATACAAATTACTTATTTAGTAATTATTTTAATACTTTTACTATCTTATTGTCGGACAAGTTTGTTTCCCCCATTTTATTCTCCATGTTTTAAATTTTTTAAAAAATTTTAATAGTGTATTTTTAAAATTTTTTAATGATTTGAAATAAAATATATTATCACAGCAAAAAATTTTTGAGCTCTATGTCCCTCTCCAAAATCCCAAAATCCCATCAAGTGTAAATAAAGATAATTTCAATTCAATGCTTTCCAATTAACTGTAAATTTTTGCTGCATGTACTTGTGACCTTCTACACACACCCACACGTGCACACACATATATACACACATATGTATGTGTGTGTTAGTGTGGAAAAATATCTATATATTCAGACACATATAGTTGTGCAAAAAGATTATTTTTTTCTATTTAACAGAACATCTTTTCCTTCTAATAAAAATGGCTTTACACCATCATTTTTACATATGGCTTTCCATTGTTTAAATATACTAATCATTCATTCAGCAATGAATGATTTGTATTTATTGAGCACCTGATAATGCTGTGGGTGTCCCTGGATGGCACAAACAGTTAAAAGCTCAACTACTAGCCCACCAAAGTACACTAAGTCAAACCCACTGCGATCAAGTTGATTCCAACTCATGGAGACCTATAGGACAGTATAGAACTCTGCCTAGGTCCATAGAGACCTACAGGACAAAGTAGAACTCTCCCCATAGGACAGTAATCATTATAGAAGATTACAAGGCTGTAGTCTTTACAGAAGGAAACAAACTTTCTCCCACTACTAACCCATGTTGTTGTTGTTGTTATGTGCCGTCAAGTCGGACCTGACTCATAGCGCCCCCTCCTTGGGTTTCCGAGGCAGTATCACTATGGAAGTAGATTGCCCCATCTTCCTTCTGAGGAGTGACTGGTGGATTACCTCAAAAGAAAGGCCTGACAATTTGTTTCTGAAAGGACTTGAAAACCCTAGAAGTGCAGTTCTGCTCTGTAGCACATGGGGTTGCCATGAGTCAGAATTGAGTTGATGGCAACCCATTTGGGTTTTGCTGTATAGCAGTACTATTTTGTAGGAATTGGGAATAGAGCAATGCACAAAACACTCAAATTTCCTGCCAAAGTGGAATACTCGAGGTGAAAAACCAAAAAAATAAATAAAATAAACTCATTGCTATGGAGTTGATCCCAACACATAGCAACCCCTCCTTGGCTTTCTGAGGTGGTATCTCTGTGGAAATAGATTGCCCAGTCTTCCTTCTGAGGAGTGACTGGTGGATTTGATCCACCAGCCTTCTGGCTAACAGTCAAATGCCTTAGGTACTATGCTACCAGAGTGTATAGTAAACAAATTATCATGGCTATATACCAAAAACTAAACACCAAACTCACTGCCATTGAGTCAGATCTGACTCATAGTGTCCTCTCCTTGGGTTTCCAAGGAGGTATCACTATGGAAGTAGATTGCCCACCTTTCTTCTGAGGAGTGGCTGGTGGCCATATAAGGAAGAAAAGAAACAAACAAACAAAAAAGGCAAGGAAGAAGATAATGATAGGTTGAGGGGAAGGGATAGGGTACCTAACGAAGGCCTCATAATATTGAAGTGTGGGAGCCCATTGTGATAATAGTTAGGGAGAAATTATTTTATGTAGAGAAAGAAAAAATGAAAGTCTACTAGATGAGTTTTTATTTAAAAAAAAATGTAATCTAATATTAATTAACATTTAGGTTACTTCCAATTATTTAGAATTGTACACAAATTTGGAGAGGCCATTCCTATTAAAATATTTTCTAAGTTCTTCCAGATCTGATATGTCTATCTTCAAAAGCCTAATTCGTATTTTAGAGGAACAATAAGAAGGACCTTCAGGAAGAAACAAATTTTCAAAGAATATTTAGTCTAGAAGATTCTTATAGATGAGACCAAAGTTTGAAGTAACTTGCCTTAAATTGTATTTCTACTTAATACTTTCCTTTCATGCTACTTTAATATCATGGAAATTCTAAGAAAATTACTTTTTTAAAAAGAATTTTAACAAGTGCATGTTTTAAATCTCCCTTAGGTTGCTGATGCCAAGTCTTTCCCAAGACCTTTTAATGTCTTACCTGTGAAGACAAAATGGAGTGACATTGGCTTTCATATTCTTTTATTTGATCTGGAAAATCTTGTTGAACTTTTGCTGCCAACTCCAATCAGTGATGCTGACTCTTCCAATTCATTCTATGGTAGTGAGATCCTGAGACGAGCCAAGAGCACAGTTGAGAAGAAGACACTGACGCTGAAAAGAAATAAAACTGCTTGTGGTCCTCTCTCAGGGGAGTCACAAACCAAGTCTGTTAGTGAAACCCCTGTCCAAGAAGATAATACTGTCAAATTCCCAGAAGAAAATGATGGCATTAAAAGGCATAAGAAAATGAAGAGCTCCAAAAAGATGCACCCTAAGCCATTAAGAAAAGTTGATGCAAACCTTTTGATAGACACAGCTAAATTGCTCCTGTCTTGCCTTTTGCCATGGGGAGTGGATAAGGAATTAGATAATCTCTGCATTATGCATCTTAATATTTTAAAGCTTCAGGGTCCAATTTCTTTAGGACTTGCTTCAAATGAAGATCATTTCTCATTGATGCTGCCAGGTTGGGATTTATGCAATGCTGATATGAAGAAAGACTATTTAAGAGTAAATTTATTTTCCAGAAAAGTTTTGGACTTATCAAATAAATACACAGCTACTCTTCCAAACCAGGGCGTAACATCAAGAGGACTAGAGAATAATTGTGATTCTTTGCAAGAAACGAATGCTATAGTTTATATATTGAACAGACTATTTTTAGTTAGTAAACTAGTTAACATGCCTTTAGAATTGGCTTGTGGAATTGACAGGTAAGACATACCTAGAAATTTTGACTACTGTTAGTTAGAACACTAAAGAAAAAAAAGAATATCATTTAAAAAAAAGTATCTCTGGCCAGCCAACCAGTCTACTTGTCTTCTCTCTTTCCTTCTCTCTTCCTCCTTTGTTTTTCCCTTCTTTCTTCCCTTTTATCTTCCCTCTCTCCCTCCTTTCTTTCCTTCCTTCCTTCCTAGGCTTTACAGAATGGTGTGCAAATATGATTGAATCACTGTACTTGCCTTGATAGTGCCTGGGGAGAATTTTTGGCAGATGTTAACATATTAGTATTCCTAAGTTTATAGGAGCTCTGGTAGCATAGTGGCTAAAGCACTTGACTGCTAACCAGAAGGCTGGCGGTTCAACCCACCAGCCACTCCTCAGAAGGAAGGTTGGGCAATCCTACTTCCATAGTGATACTGCCTCGGAAAGCCGAGGAGGGGTCGCTATGAGTCAGGGCCGACTCGACGGCACATAACAACAACAACAACAAGTTTATGGCATTAGCTGGAATCTAAAGCAGCAAGGCCCCTCATTTAAAAGTGTGTCACAAAATAATTCTAGAAAACTATTATTGCCAGTTTGATTGGGATTAAGGTTTTTGGTGGGAGCAAAGTGGGGAAATAAGATTTAAAGAAGACATTAATATGGAAGATATTGCTGAAAAGAGGGTATTCAATTCTTAAATGTGTTCAGGTAGTCATGTACCCAAATCTCTGATTTATTTTCTTAAATAATGTTCATACTTCTTTAATAATATCATTTAAATTTTTTTCAACAGTTCCTTCAAAGGAATGGAATCTGTCCATAATAAGGTGAAAAATCCTGGGAATGATGTTTTGAATATTTCAAGCTTCTATGGTTACTTACGAAATGGTAAGGAATAGAGTTACAGGCACAGATATGATCTTAATTTTTTTTTTTGTAGAGTGTAAAAGAACTAGTCTTTATATAACAGGATCTCACTCTACAGTTTAGAATGATGAGTATGTTTACTATTTGATTTAGTATGTATTCATCTCATTTTAGGCTTATATTGTGCCTATATTTAGATACTTATGAATATTTTTATTAAAATAAATAAAGTATGAGACACGTAATGTGATGGATTCATCAAATGATCTTTGAAATGCCTTAAATCTGGAAACTTTCCAACAAAGGAAATGCTTGGATATTAAATTAAGTCATCTGTGATTTAGTGGGAAGTTTATAGCATCAAGATCTTTATATCAAATACATGATTATTAGAGGATTTTAGAGATATTTCAGAATGTTATATGGTAGTCCTTTAACTCTTCTGAGTAAAATTTGGTGTTTAGATTTTCTTTTGAGGCCAAATGACTAATCCATCCCTCCAACCTGCTCTTCCTAGTCTTCATTGTCTAAGTAATTGACAGTTGTATCTTTCCAGGTGCTTAACCAATGGCTTTAGTTTTTTGATTTTTCTCTCATATCCCACATCCAATCTTTTAAAAATCATCTTAGTTCTAACTTCAGAACATATCCCAAACCTGACTGATTCTCACCAGTGACAGGTCCACCACCCTGGTGTGAGCCACCATCCTTGGAAATGACCTCATAGTCTCCTAAACACCTTTCCTAGCTCCTACTCTCTATTGTCCTCCAAGCAGCCAGAGTGACCTATTCACAACTGAGTCAGAACCTCACACTCTTCTGCTTAAGGCCTCCAGTGACTTCCATGTCACTCAGAATAAAAGCCACAGTCCTCACAAGGCCTATGTGATCTGGCTGTTTTTTTCTACATCATCACATACCATGTCTTCCTACTCATCTCCTGCTTCACTCTTTTCAGCTACACTGCCCTATTTATCACTCTTATCCTCACTTGACAGGCAGGTTTTAAAGTTTTGGAACTCTAAAACTCTATTTTCTCTGCTTGAAGTGCTCTTTCCCCAGATATCTGTATGGCAACTTACTCCCACATTCTTAAAGTCTTCCTCAAATGTCACATTGAAATGAAGGTGCTTTTCCTCCTTTCAGCACTCTATCCCCTTCACATAATCTTCTCACTGTCTGGCATACATTTATCATTCTGTCATTTGTCATCTGCCTCCTGCTACTAAAATATAAGCTCCATGATGGTTTGCTTGTATTGCTTTGTTTTGTTTTTATGATAGTTTTATCTACTGTTTTCCTCAGTTGCTAGAACAGTGCCTAGAAGAACTTAAGTAAATA
>NW_006921613.1:3811644-3812993 GCF_000298275.1 Orycteropus afer afer
TTCTTTATGTTGAGGTATAATCCATACTGAAAGCTATAGTCATTGATCATTGTCTGTGATTGCTTCAAGTCCTCTTCACTTTCAGTAAATGCACACATATATGTATATGTCTATATGATAGTGTAGTGCCTAAGGCACTTGACTGCTAACTGGAAAGCTGGCAGTTCAAATCCACCAGCCACTCTTCAGAAGAAACCTTGGGCAATCTACTGCCGTAGTGATACCGCCTTGGAAACCCAACGAGGGGTCCACTATGAGTCGGGGTGACTCAACGGCACATCACAACAACAACCATATCATTCAATGGAAAGCATATTGATTGAAGCTCACGTAAATAGTTGAAACCACAACTTCAAGAATATATTAATATTTCAATATAAATACACCATTATAGTAACAATTTCCTACCAGGACAAGCCCTCACAATTTTTCCCCTCTTTTACATCTAGGATCTGGTACCTTAATAATATACTTAAACCATCAGAAAGCCTTAACTCATTGATTTTTCATTTGGATAATAATATGTACATTTTCAATTAACAAAAAGGTATCTATTAAGTGCTTTTTGGTGTAAGGGACTACTGGACATTTTATGGATCAATTTAAATAGACCAAGTCCTAGGTTGCTCTTAAAATTTCACACTGAGCATTAAGGCAAATAGAGAGGGCATTAAAGAGGGCAAACTTAACGGAAACACTCTGTAACAAAATGAGACAAATTAAAACATTAGTGATATACCTCTTGATCAGAGTGGTTTAACTGGATAAAGACAAATCAAAGAAATTTGTTATTTTATTTTCCATGATAGGTAGAGTCATAGTAGGGTAGAATTTCAGGAGCTATTTTATGAAGAAGAAATTGTAAAATTTGATTATTTTTATTGGGTAAAGAATATTAGCTGTATCATTCAGTTGGCAAAAGATACAAAGATAAGTTCAAAGTATAAAAATTAATTTGGTTTGACATGAGTATGTGTTAATATAATAGTTAAAAATACATATAAATTTATATACATTATGGTTCTCAGCTCTGGCTGTACATGGAAATTACCTGAGGAGCTTTTACAAAGTATTAATGCTTATACCATCCCCACTCCTAGACCATTTAAATTAGAATCTCTAGACAAATGAACCTGACCATTAGAGTCTGTGAAACAGACAAACAAAACTCCTCAAGTGATTCTAATATACTGGTTGAGGACCATTGGATTACATCCATGTTTAATACTCTGAAGATACAAATGTGTTCTGCATATTTCTAGGTAAGAATGAACACCACATATCTGAGGCTGACCTTTCACTTTTGAAGCTAGTTTCCTGTTGGAGAGACCAATCTGTGCAGGTATGTT
>NW_006921613.1:3813463-3814541 GCF_000298275.1 Orycteropus afer afer
GATGAGAATAGCAATAACTTCAATAACAAATTGTTATTCTTATTTACAGGGACAAAACAAAAAGTAAAATCATAGCAAATTGTAGAGGCTGACATCATAAAATCAAATACATAGATAGTCCCCAACTTATGACATATTCAGGTTATGTCAAAGTACACTTAAAACTGTTTTTTGGTTTTTGTGTATTTTATCATTAATAACATATACTACATACATTATTGCAGCATGTAATTTGCTAATGTTATCATTCTCAAATGTTCACTCACAAATGTTTAATGTTATAATTTATTGTTCAGAACACTGCCAGACAGCAGACTATGGCCTGGTCTACAGTGAAAGTCGGTGTCAGTGTCAGTGGCCCTAACAGAAAGTTCAGCAATGTTCAACTCTAATAACACATAACAATTGAACTGTGCATGTGCCTGACAGTTGTTATGACTCTGACTTCATTGTTACAACACTGACATTATAGACCAGCCCTATAGTGTGATCTTACTTAGCATTTAGTACCATAGGAAATATTAGTTAATTTGAAATGAGACATTCAACTTAGATCAGAACGGACTTACCAGGAAGTCATTGGAATAAAACCTCATCATAAACTGGGGATGACCAGTACACAGTTAGAATGGCTCTGGAAATGTGTTGCCATGGCCTGCATGTTCTTATGGAGGCACTGGGTAGTAGAAACAGTTAATGCATTTGATTGCTAGCTGATACTTTAGAGGTTCGAGCCCACCCAGAGGCACCTCAGAAGAAAGCCTTAGTAATCTCCTTCAAAAAAAGTATCCATTGAAAAGCCTATGGAGCACAGTTCTGCTTTGATCTATACGAGATTGCCATGAGTCGGAACTGACTTGATGGCGTCTGGTAACTGGTACGAGTTCTTGCCTGATTTGCCCCTGCTCTGAGCTCATCTCTCATCATTCTCAACTGTTCTCACCCTGATACAGCCACACTGATCTTTTATTTCCAGGACACAAAAAGCCCATTTTTACCTCAGAAACTTACTATAGCATTTGGGCAGAATTCTCTTTTCTCTGTTGATCAAGTCTTTCCTCAAGTAGCACCTCCTCAG
>NW_006921613.1:3817681-3818469 GCF_000298275.1 Orycteropus afer afer
TAGTCTGGCATACTATGGGTCTGAGCACATCCTGTATCTTGCATTTTAGATATAACCAGATGCAAGTTCCTTATAGTATTCTTTTATTGAGTACTCTCATTCTAGCCTCTTTCACTATCCCAGATTTTGTTTTATTAGGACATGTAGTCCTAGAGAAGGAATGTGACTTCTCAAAGGTTGCATTTGTAACAACTCTTGAGCCTTCTCATTTCTTATACAGAGCTCTTTCTACAACATTGTCTTTCTACCACATTGCCAACATTTTGGAAGCATTATTGTCAAACAAAATGTATGACAAACTTAAAATGAGACAAATTCAGTAATGTAAATTTGCTTATCATGAATAATTAATACAGTGTAGCCTCTCGTATGGTATACATAAAACATAATTCACCTATATTGTGATATATACCATCATGTATATAGTATGTGTTAATAAACATCATATACAGTAGTTAATATAATGTATTAATCACATGGCAGATACTAGTAGGTCTGATCCATCAGTATAGTATCATATTAGAACTATATGTAGAAAGTTATATAGAACTACACTACGTGTCACTTAATGTTGATGGTATACAATAGCTGTTACTGTGCTGAATACTCATTACTCATCATTATTTACCTGCTATAAGTAGTGCTTCATGTTAGTTTACTTGATATGCAATAGTAAAATCACATCATTCACTACCTTTTTTTGCAACCTAACCAAACATTTGAGTGTGAATTGTACAAAATGGGGATAATCAGTGATTAGGAAGCTGCTCTATAGTCTTAGGGACCTT
>NW_006921613.1:3821774-3822275 GCF_000298275.1 Orycteropus afer afer
TTTTTTTAATACCATTGAATTGAAGAGTGCTACATGGTGAGAGCAAGTAAATATATAGCAAGAAAGATGACCATTTGACATTTTTAGTAAAGGCCAAAGATCAAAACAGATAGAACTTTCCTAATGCTAGGATAGCCTCTAGTAATTTGGTAAATACAGTAAGTAATTTGAGAGAGGTGCATGGTCATTGCAGGCCTTTTTGTTTGTCTTTGTTTTTTCAGAAGTTAGCTTTAATTACCTGGAAAACTCACTTATGTGAATGGGCCCCTTTTGATCATATCACATTATTGTAGATGTATTATACTTTTCAAGCAAGAAGTGGAAAAATTATTTTTAAATTAATATTCACATGATTACATTGGAGTTCCTGAATTCATGTAGAGAGCCTCCCCCATGGGTTTCTTCCAGTCATGATAAGATGGATGACCTCTTCCAACTCATCAAAGACAATTAATGTCATTCATCATGTATCAGGTCTTTTTAGGTAGCATTTCTGAACCT
>NW_006921613.1:3823110-3824843 GCF_000298275.1 Orycteropus afer afer
TGTTCAAACCACTGACCCTTTGGTTAGAAGCCCAATGCTTTAACCACAGCACCACCATAGCTCTCTAAACTTATTAGAGTGAGTATTAATGTTGCCTTTTTTTTTCCCCCTTGGTGAAGATTTATTTTTAAACTGTTCAGAGGAATTTAGTAAATTACAGTAATATCTTTTAGATCTTCATTGCTAGTTGTATGTAGTACACTGATTTTAAAAAACAAAAGGGGAAAGCTTTTTCTTTATTTCAAATGTCTTGGGACAAAGAGTTCAGTAGATGGTATAGATGCTTTTAACCGGGTCTGATCAATCCTCAAATCTCATATCAGGTTTACTTAGCCCAAGTGTCATTGCAATATCTATCGATTTACCAAATATGCTTATGATAAAATGGCTTATGATGTTTAATTTTGTCAGGTTCTTACTCATTTATGCTCTGTGAGTTGCTCTCCCCTCCCCATCCCACCCCAAATTTCTTTTTTTTTTTTTTCCTTTCTTAATTTCTTGGTGATATGTCTTATTTGAGAATCATTTGTAAAGTTACAGATAATGGCTTTGTTATATATACATGCTTATAAATTTCTTTCATACTGAATGGAGTATGTTTGATTTACTACTAGCATTATGAAAATATGACAATAATGAATCACCAGGAAATAATAACAGCAATAACAGTTATTAAATTCATAATAAACTCCAGCACTATGCTAAGTACTATGCCTATGCTATCTCACTTTTTTCCTTTAATCCTCATATGGTTCATACATAAATTAAAGTATTTGTGTAAACTACTATGCAGTTTTTAAAATGTCCATATTCCCTGGAAATTAACTTTCTAAACACGGTTGTAAAGAACTCTCTGAGAAAGAGGCATTCCCATGGTGAACTTATCCTCAGCAATTTTTTAATTTTCTATACTATTTTTATATATTTATATATACAAGGAAGCTCTAGTGGTATAGTGCCTAAGGCATTTGACTGCTAACCAGAAGGCTGGCAGTTCAAACCCACCAGCCACTCCTCAGAAGTAAGAATGAGCAATCTACTTCCGTAGAGATACTGCCTCAGAAACCCAGGGAGAGGACGAATTTGATACTTATTTTTAAATTTTGATATACTTATTATATATTTTTTGTATATACCTCAAAATAAATACTGTACTATTAAAATAAAAATAAATAAATAAGTTCACCATAGCAGCTAAAATATCCTGAACTCCACCAGTGGTGTGCATCTTGTACTTTGAAAAATACAGTCTATAATTATCTCACTTTTTGAATGAAGAAACTGAGATTTAAGATAGGTTATGTGTCATGCCTACAATCACAAAATTACTGAAAACAGGAAAACAAATCCAGATATTCTATGAAACACTGTGCTCTTAATTCAGGAAGCTACATTTTCTGTACTGGCAGCATGATGGAAATTTTGCCCTAAATCAGTTTGATATAACAATTGAACAATTTATTGAGTGGTTTGGTTTATATGTTTATCCCTTTCTCATAAATCATACTTTGTATTTTCAAAGAAACTGCAGACCATTCAATCATGTCCATCTCAGTCCTCATAATAAAGAAAATCATCAGATTCCTTGAACTATTCCTTGAACTAGTCACATGAGATGAATCCCGCAAGCAATGGAAATCAAGTGAAATGGGATTTGAAGCATAATGTGTATTTGAACTCTATAATTGTGTATCTTATTTATTTATTAGTGCTTTCATTTGATACATTTCACT
>NW_006921613.1:3825343-3826597 GCF_000298275.1 Orycteropus afer afer
TGGCTTCTGCTGAGCTTGTCAGAGGAAATCTGTGTAGTTGTGAAAAGTGTTTGATACATAATTAACTATTTCACAGGAAAGCCCTTCTATCACTATTTTTATTTATAGTAAATGCATCTTACTCCACCTCTGTGAGGGCTTCAGTTCTGAATAACAAGACTAATGAGCTCTTCTTTATGACCACAGGAGTCCTTCAGGAAAGGTCTATGTGATACAAGTGAGCAAGTAGCAGAGAAGTAGTAGAAGGCACATCATTGAAGAACTTGTGTTTCATAGTGAGGACATGGGCTTCTCTGAGTGAGATGGGGAAGCATTTGAACAGACAAGTGGCATATATTGTAATGAGATCATGTTAGTTCCTATGTAGGAGCTAAGGACAGAGCTTATAAGACCAGTTGGGAGACCATTATGGTAATCCAGATGATGGCATGTTTGAGTCATCGTGGTAGCCTGGATGGAGAAGGTGAGAAATGATTAGAATGTGAATATCTTTTGAAGGTATAGCTAACAGGATTTGCTGTTGGGTATGGAAATGTGAAGGAATAAAGATCTATGTTTATATACTTTTTCCAAACAAAGAAGTATGTAATACGTGGATTCATCCTGGTGTTCTCACTGAATTCTTAGGTTTTGCAGTGTCCCATATGGTGTTCCAAATGTGTTGAAGAAAAAGTAGAAGGTCCACTCCACAGAGGGTTACTTCAGTTTCAAGAGTATTTTTAACTAAACTAACTCTCAGAAAATGGACAAGAGGCTTAAAATAAGTTCCCTGCCAAGTAACCATGAGTTAAAAATAATACTAAATAATATGGACCTAATCAAATTAAGATATAAATGGCATTACCAAACTTCTCTTAACTTACTTCAGGAAGTGTGTGTATTTATTTCTGATTTTTGTTTGTAATTTCTACTTTTGTGTGCATTTCATAATGGACATAATGTTAATACACTAATAACATTTATTTTATCCATAAAAAGCATAAATATATTGGTGATGCATACCTCAGAGCACCTCTTGCTTCTCCCCCCCCCACACACACACACACGAAACAACATAGCTTTTTGTAGATTGAGCTTTTGGTAGATTGAGCTGGGAAAGACAGATGGGGTAGGTTTCTGGTTATGCTGGGCTGGTGACTTGGTATTCTATGGTGATCATTGCTGCATTGCTAAGACTCTGGAATAAATCTTTTTGTACCACTCCTCTATGCCTCTATGCATTGATCTGAGAGTTGAGGATACCAACTCTCAACA
>NW_006921613.1:3830704-3831208 GCF_000298275.1 Orycteropus afer afer
GCCATGGTATTTTTAATCACCTCATATGCATATGAAAGCTGGACAATGAATAAAGAAAATATTGATGCCTTTGAATTATGGTGTTCATGAGGAATATCTAATATACCATGGACTGCCAGAAGAGCAAACAAATGTGTCTTGGAAAAAATATAGCCAAAATGCTCCATAAAAGTGAGAATGGCTAGACTTCCTCTCACTTACTTTGAACATGTTGTCAGGAGGGCTCAGTCCCTGAAGAAAGACATCATGCTTGGTAAAGTAGAGGGTTAGTGAAAAAGAGGAAACACCTTCAAGGAGATGGACTGACACATTGGTTGGAACACTGGGCTCAAACATAGCAATGAATTTCAGGGTGGTGCAGAACCAGGCCATGTTTCAATATGTTGTGCATTGGGTCACTGTGGTAGTCCAGTTGATGTGTCAACTTGGCTGGGCCTGGTTGAGTGGCTGGGCAGCTGGATGTAGTATTCCCCATGATGAGACTGGTAATCAACTCCATGGTGG
>NW_006921613.1:3832513-3833821 GCF_000298275.1 Orycteropus afer afer
CTGCTAACCAGAAGGCTGGCGGTTCAAACCGACCAGCCACTCCTTGGAAAGAAGAAGGGGCTATCTACTTCCGTAGTGATACTGCCTTGGGAACCCAAGGAGAGGTCGCTATGAGTGGGATCCGACTCGACAGCACATAACAATAACAACAACTATGTCAAAGGGACTCTCTAGTTGGCACAAATGGTTAAGCACTTGTTAGTTCAAACCCACCCAGGGCACCTCAAGACATGTTTGGCAATCTGCTTCTAAAAGGTTACACCCTTGAAAACTCTATGGAGCAGTTCTATTCTGCACACGAGGTCACCACTGAAGAGACGGCAACTAACAACAACGTATCTGAGTTTCAATGTTAGATACTGACATTTTCAATCCTGTTACTGTCTGCATTGCTTATATATCCCTCTAAAAGAGTGTTCATCACTTTGTGTTCCAATTGTATGTTTATTTGCCTTTCTTTTCCAACCTCTGAACTCCAAAAAAGTTGGGACTCATTAATATTGTACTCCTAGCAGCTAATGCACTACCAGGCACATGGTGGGTGCTCATTAAATGTTTGCTGCCTGACTGAGTGGATGAGTGATAAATGACAGTGACAGACAAATATCATAGAACTCTGGTGTCAGGCAGAATGGCAGGATACTAAATAATATGTTGATAGTCTGTAGGTGGGAAGAGAATGGAAAAGATCATTTATAGGGTTAATGGTTTACTTCTAAAGTGGTAATCTGAGGTATTTCTTCAAATTTATCTGCTTAGTTCAGGGGTGCTTTCTTTGTGTGTAGAGCCAAAGGAAAAAAAATAATTCTGACATATTTGAAGGCATAAAACAAAGGTAGAGCACTCACTTCATTTTCAGTCCTCAAGAGTAAGCTACATGAAATGAAAATATTCAAAGAAGAGTTGTTAATTTTTTATTTTCCTTTGCCTGCTATAGTATAAATCTGGGGGCAGTGTGAAAGTTCTCATTAGTGGCTGAATACACATACATAGAATGTGGTTTATGTGAGGTCCCTGGGTGATGCAAACAGTTTATGCTTGACTACGAATCTAAACGTTAGTGGTTTGAACCCATCCAGTGACACACAAAAGAAAGGCTTGGTGATTTGCTTCCAAAAAGATTACAGCTGAGGGGAAAAAAAAAACCTATGGAACGCTGCTACTCTCTAACACTGGATCACCATGGGTTGGAATTGACTGAGAACCACTGCCTTGTTGTTGTTATGTGCCATTGAGTGGGACCCAACTCATAGTGACCCCTCCTTGGGTTTCCGAGGCAGTATCACTACAGAAGTAGATTGTTCCATC
>NW_006921613.1:3861027-3862896 GCF_000298275.1 Orycteropus afer afer
CTATGACGCCCCTATTACATTTCTTTGTAGCTCCTCCTAATCCAGATGCAATTTACCAATGAGGGGTCTTTTACAGTAATAAACAACATGTCCTTGAGACATAGTTAACATTCTGTCTTCATCAGGTTACCAAGGGCCAAGTTTGTATTCAGAAAGGAAAGAAGTTTTATTTTTTTTGAGTGCACAGGGCTTACCTTTTCTCTTAGGATAAGTTGTGAACTATTTGAATGATCCACAAGGATCTTTTTCAACTGGTCCTTGGATACCTCTCTAGTCTAATCTTTCCCCCTTTATAATTCAGCCAAACCAAAATAATTTTGGCTTCTCCATGGGGCCTGGCTGACTTGGTTATCTACATTTGTACATGCTGCCCAATCACTCATTTATTTATTTAAAACATTTTGAATGTTTCTTATGAGTCAAGCACTGGGCAAAGCCCCAAGAATACAATAGTAGACAAGGCTGCCTTTGTGGAGACACAAGTCCCTGCTTAAAAGCCTTTCCCTTCTCCCACCATTTTGTTCCTAAAACCTCTGGGTCTCAACTTGACTGTTATATCCTCTGAAAAGCCCTCCCTGTTCCCCCAATATTGGTTAAGTGGGCCACCCTGAACATCCTGTCACAAATCAGACCATTATATTATCATTGCCTGTTTTCTGTATACCACCCCCCTCATTAGATTGTGAGCACCAGAAAGGGAAGAGAATATGTTTAACTTAATACTCTATCTCCACTGCTCAGTTTGGTGCCAGGTACCCAGCAGATATTTGATACTCAGTAAATATTTGGTGAACAAATGGAGAGATGACATGAAATTCTAGAATTCCAATATGCATCTAAAGCCAAATATTGTCTTTCTAAAGTGGACATTCCAGAACTGTTGAAAATTATGAAGATGATGTTTTGGGAGCAGATACCCAACAAAATCTATGGTGTAGATGGAATTTTCTTTATTTTTTTAAATGACTTATAAATAATAAAACAATGAGCTGAAATTAGTGAGAGAAGTAGGTGTTTGCCTGGTTTATATGATGGTAAACATTTCCAAGATAGTATTTTGAAGACAGCATGGAGAATTAATTAAAGGAAGGTGAAAGCATTTTCTAGTACGGTGACAGAATATTGATGATAATAAATAAACTAAGATAGTAGCAGGAGGATGGAGAGAGTGGATAACTATGAAGCATGTCAGGGAAGTAGCTAGGCCTAGATCCCTTTTTGGATGTATGGGTGAGGGAAAGGGATAATTATAGAAAAAGTCAACTTTTAGGTTTAGTGAAGGGACTAGATAGTGTCAATGTAAAAGAGATAGAAGTGATGAGATGAAATTTGGAGTGAATGAAAGATGAATATAATCCTGTTACTTACTCTGCTTTGCCAGTAAGGTTGTGTATTTCTTTACTAGCCTATCAATGCTCCTATTAAATTTATTTCTAATACTTTTGTTTGTTTTATCTCATTTTTCAATACATTTTCTAGTGGTTATTGCTATTATATAAGGACATTGTTGACTCCATGATATTTATTTTGTATCTAGATATTTTTACTATACTGTCTTATATTTAACATTGATTTTCTTTTTAATGATTCCTTTAGATTTTCTGGATGTACAGTGACATTTGCAAATACACCTACTCCTCATTATTAAACTATCTTGTTATCCAACATTTCACGTTTACCACAATAGTGAAAAATCTGTCTGACTCTTTTGGGCATTAATGACATACATCTGGCAGTAACAAACACTGAGGTGTGAGGTGAGAGTCACACAGTGGCTGTGATGGCTGAGGTTATATGTCAACTTGGCTGGGCCATGATGCTCATTGATTTGGCAGTTATATCATACTGTAATTAGCAGTGATGTAATGA
>NW_006921613.1:3863486-3865293 GCF_000298275.1 Orycteropus afer afer
TATTCAGCTTTGCAACAAGGAAAATAGAATATGTTGAGTAGCATGACTTTTGTTGCCTATTAATATATGATATACTGATGCGTTTATGAGGATAAACATTCTTTCCTGGAATTAATTTTCCTGGAATTTATCACATGAGTTCCAATATAAAGCAGCATTAAGTCACACAATAGAATGAATCTCAACTTGTTTTCTAAAAGATACAAAAATAATGCCCTTTAATATGATACTTTTCTATGTCCATCTTCCATAAACCAAAGGAGATGCTATTGAGTCACAGTTTAGAAGCCAGGTCTTTGATTGACTGAGCTAATGTGGTACAGGATATCATTTTCTGATGGTCTGAGAGTGCAGGGATAGAATTTGGGATAGTGTAGGTAAATGGACAGTTAGCATGGCCATTTAGGCTTTTTCTTTCAACTATCAAATATCTTAAATGAGCTTTGGAAAGGTGCTGGACCGCATTCAATTTGCAATCATATTCTGTTAATAAGATCCTAGAGTGCAGAGATTCTTCCTTACTGATTAAAATGAGAGTCATAATTTTATGAATCAGGCTCTAGAGATGCCTTCCTCCAATGCTGCAGAAGTTGTTGACAGTCACTTCTACTTTTCTAGATAGCTGGAAGAGTTAAATGATTGTATAGGTTTAAGATTGTACATCTCCTGAAATGCCTTGAATATTATCAGTATTTACAGATGCTGTTGAAAAGCACAAAGCTCACTTTGTGCTTTGATCACATAGTGGTTAAAGCATTCAGCTGCTAACCAAAAAGTCAGTGGTTTGAACCCACCAGCTCCTCCATGGGAGAAAGATGAGGCACTATGCTTCTCTAAAGATATTTAGCCTTGGAAACCCTTTGGGGCAGTTCTCCTTTGTCCTAGGGTTGCTATGAGTTGATTCAATGACAGTGTTTTTATTTTTATTTTTTATTGAAAAACGCACTAGTACAACTCTGGGAATCAATACTTCAAATTAATTGTCATTCCCTAATTTTAAATGCAGCTCTGAAATTCTGTGTCCTTTACATGCATCATTGTTGTGTTGTTATGTGCCTCCAAGTTGGCCCCAACTCATAGCGACCCCTCCTTGGGTTTCCGAGGCAGTATCACTATGGAAGTAAATTGCCCAACCTTCCTCCCGAGGAGTGGCTAGTGGGTTTGAACCCCCAGCCTTTTGGTTAGCAGTCAAGTGCCTTAGGCACTACACTACCAGAGCTCCTACATGCATCATTATCTAACTTCATTTTCATAAAAATGTTGTGAACTAGGAACCATTATCTCCATTTTACAGATGAGGAAGTGAGTTCAGTTTTCCCCCTAATGTATATGAACTGTTTGCATACAAAAATAATACACGGGCTCAGGTTTACCTTTCAAACAAGAGTATTTTAAAGCTTTAACTAGATTGATTTTATACCAGCCAATAAAGTTGCATTAGAGGATATCTAGGGAAGATGGGGCAATCTACTTCCGTAGTGATACCGCCTCAGAAACCCAAGGAGGGGTCACTATGAGTCAGGTCCGACTCGACGGTACATAACAACAACAACAACAACATTTTAAAATGGGGATATTTGTTTTAGTAATTAAAACTTTATTTGTGAAATAGTTCATGGTTTTATTTAATTCACACGACATGTAGCAAACAGTATTTATTGTAACCTAAGGTACTTGACTGCTAACCAGAAGGCTGGCAGTTCAAACCCATCAGCCACTCCTCGAAAGGAAGATGGGGCAATCTACTTCTGTAGTGATACTGCCTCGGAAACCCAAGGAGGGGTCGCTATGAGTTGGGTCTGACTCG
>NW_006921613.1:3865747-3869382 GCF_000298275.1 Orycteropus afer afer
ACCAGAGCTCCCCTTTTGAAATATATATGTATCAAAATGTATAATATGTATAAAGGTTAAATATACATATATATGTATATTTAATTTTATATATGTATGTGTTTGTGTATATTCTATTTAAATTTTAGCAGTGTATTTAAATGCTTTCTGGGACAGTATCCACCAGAAGCTCTCCTCTGAAGCAAGAACATGGTATATGAGTTACTTTAATTCTACCCAGCACCACTATCATGAGTACCTAGGTACTCCGTCACCTTCTTCTCTCCATATATATCTGTACATTCTTTGATATCTGACTACAGAACAAATAAATAAAATAATTTTTTATTCTAGAGAAATTCTCTATTAATTTGCTTCATTGAGGAAGAAGACAATGAAAGAGGAGAAGGTCTGTTTTTTATGCCATTAGTTGTGTAAAACTGCAGTGTTTCTTTGAATTGGAAATTACATAATGAAATAAATAACTATTTCCAAAATAAAAAGTATGTGAGTACTAAAATTGTCTCTTCAGGAGAAATTTTAATAAAATGAAATATATTGCAAACAGTTGAATTGGAAAATTGCAAGGGACCCTGAAATTACATCATTTTTTTTCCCTTCTGAGATACATATTTTATCTCTTTCTCCACATTTTATCATTTCTGAAATCTGGGTGCCTCTTAAAACTGAAGAACATAAGCTCAATAAGGATGAAAATGTTGTCTATCTTATCTATCCTGCTTCCTGAGTATCTAGGTTAATGCTTGCTAACTATTAAGTTCCAAATAAAGATTGTTGAATGAACACATAAATCTAAGTTAAAAGAAATTTTTTAGTTCTCCCAAAGAATGAGTTTCATTGCCTCTGCATGAACTTAGACTTATATAGAATGCAGGAATCATGAAAAGCAATCCATTTAATCATACTGTGCACAAAAGCAATGACCAAAAATAAATCAGAAAAATCATAGCCTCTGAGCAAGACTAGACGCAAACATTGGAAAGATATCAAACAAATAAAATGCATGTATGAATAAATGTTTACCATTGTGAATTGATACAAACTGTGGACAATTATTGTGGAATTTCCTTCTGCCTAATGAATGTTATAAAAGCACTCAGGTGCTCGCTGAAAGTCAGCGATTGAGAGCTACCAGCCACTCTTCAGGAGAAAGATGTGACAATCTGCTTCCGTAAAGATTAAACCAGAAGCCATCTAGGGTATAATTACAGGTTTCCTCATCTGGAGCAAAGAAGAGCGATGAAAAATCAAAGACCCACTGTCAAGTCAATTCTGACTCATAACAACCCTATAGGACAGAGTAGAACTGCCCCATGGAGTTTCCAAGGCTGTAAATCTTTATGGAAGCAGACTGCCTCATCTTTCTCCCATGGAGAATGTGGGTTCAAACCACTGACCCTTAGATTAGCAGCTGAGTGCTTTAACCATTGTACCACCAGAAATCTTCCGCAACTGTAAGGGTATTGCTATTCAATATAGCAGTATAGTAATGTTACCCTTCGGTTTGATTTCTAATTCATATAAAGCCCAATCATTTGTTAGATTTGTGTTTGTGGCAAAATGATAGGAAACAGTTCTTTGGGAAAGAGAGCCCTAACAGCTGTTCCAGGAGAATTCCCAGTTCCCAGGAGAACAGCTCCTAGCATAGCATGAGTAGTGACAAAAGACTTGGAGAATTGGGTTTGACCCACAGTATAAGCCAGTGACTTTTTTGAGCTTCAGTTTCCTAATCTTTAAAATGGGAATCATGATAACTCCTCCAAAAATGTGGCTCTCCAGTGTAAGTGATTTCCTGAGGGAGTACTCTCAGGAAAATCTATAAAGTCATGAGTGAAGCAGGAAAGGGCAGGAGAAGCCAAGCAGAGGGATGGTTTCAGCTGAAGTTCAGCCTCAACTAAATCTTACAGAGATAGAGTGTGAATGACACCCATTGAGGCAAGGTGGAAGGAATTTCTGTTGCTCTGAATCCTTGTCAGCACTTAGTACTGTTGGTTTTTTAAAAAATTAATTTTAGCCTTTCTAATATGTGTATGGTGTTTTTTGTACTTTCAATCTGAATTTCCCTAATGACTAATGATGTTGCACATCTTCTTATGGACTTATTTATCATACTTTTTTATATTTTAGGGTTAAGTATCTGTTTAAATTTTTTCCTCAACAAATTACAAATGGGAAGAATCTGCCTATATAATGCAATTTCATCTACTTTAACTTTCTTCCTAATAGTTTTTGCTTCATATTTGGTACTATATCATTCAGTTCTTAGAAGTTCATGATATATTTTACCTTTTATAAGTATTGTTATCAGTAATAAAGAAACCAGTTGCTATTGAGAAACTGACTCATGGCAATTGTTCTCCACAGTTCTTTGATTTCTTTCTTTTCTTTTCTTTTTTTTTGGTTCATAGGGTTTTTGATGGCTGGTTTTTCAGAAGGAGATTGAGGCACCTTTGAATGAACTTGAACCTCAGGTTAACAGCTAAGCTTGTAACAGTTTATACCACCCAGAGATTCCACTGATAAAGAAGGAGTGCTAAAATCCAGTTTAGGTTAGATATCCTCCCAACAGGGCACAAACAGTCATCTAAATAGTCATGAAGACAGTAAGATGACCTGACATTTTTCACAGGCAGCCAAAAGGAAGACAGGTAACAAGATAACTTGTATGCACAGATCAGATGAACTGTGAAAGCATTTAGCTGAATGGCCTGATCCCTATCTAATCTTGAGTAAGCAGTTCCCATCTCTTTGGTAGAAGATGATACTCCAGGCCAAAGGGCAGGTGTGAACATTTTTTCTTATTCTCTATTTATCAAAGACTAGGACTAAGGTGTGAGAATCTGCCAATATAATGTGGTTTTATCTATTTCAACTTTCTTGCAATAGCTTTTGCTTTATATTGGTGCTATATCATTCATTTCTTATAGGTTCATGGTATATTTTATTTTTATGCATATGAAATGATCTTTTTGTTTGATCTTTTAGTCTTGAATGTTTTCCGTATTTGGAATTAATAAAACCAATCCTACTTTTGTTTCCTCTTTGAATTAATCTATTCAATAAACATTTATTGAGCCTATTCGTTTACTCTTAACTTTTACTTCTATATTATTTTAGATGTGTGTTAGGTCTTGAGGAGCCATGGTGGCACAGTGATTAAGCACTCAGCAGCTAGCCAGAAGGTCATGGTTTGAGTCTACCAGCCACTCTGTGGGAGCGAGATGGGATAGTTGGCTTCTGTTGAGATTACATTTTGGAAACCTTATGGAGCAGTTCTACTTTGTCCTATAGGATCACTATGAGTTGAAATTGACTCCACCACAATGGCTGTTAGGTATTATACTTCCATGTTCCACCCTTATTTTCTTTGTTATTTCCTCTATTAGGTTAGGTTTTGTGGACATTTTTTTTTTTCTCTTAATGCTTGTTGTTGTTGTTGTTATTATGTGCCATCGAGTCGGACCCAACTCATAGCGACCTCTCCTTGGGTTTCCAAGGCAGTATCATTATGGAAGTAGATTGCCCAACCTTCCTTCCAAGGAGTAGCTGGTGGGTTTGAACTGCCAGCCTTCTGGTTAGCACTCAAGTGCATTAGGCACTACACCACCAGAGCTCCTTACATGTGGTATGTTGTT
>NW_006921613.1:3871027-3872017 GCF_000298275.1 Orycteropus afer afer
AGATATATTATCATTAACTGAAGCCCATAGTTCATGTTAAGTTTTGCTCTTCGTGTTGTATAATCCAATGGGTTTTGACAAATGCATAATGTCATGTGTCCACAGTCTTATCCCTTAATTACAATAATACAGTATTATCCCTGTGCAGTCATTCTTCTACCAACATCCCAAACCCTGAAATCTACTGATCTGTTTCCTGTCAATAGAATTTTACTGTTTCTAGAATGTCATATAAATGTAATCACATGTTGCCTTTTGTGTCTGCCTTCTTTCATTTAACATAATGAATTCGAGCTTTATCCAAGTTGTTGCATGTATTAATTGTTTATTTGTTTTCTAATGCTGAGTAATATTCCCTTGCCTGGATTTACCATAATTTGTTTATTAAGATTTTTTCCACTTTTGAGCTATCATGAACAAGGCTGCTATTAACATTGATGTACAAGACTTTTTGTGGACATGGCATGTTACTATTTACACTACTGAGACTCCATTGTTCAAATAGTGCTTGTCAAAAAGGCAGAGGAACAGTTTTGTGTATGATATTGGTTAAAATCCTTATCTTCCACTCTGTAGAAATTGATTCCACCATTCTGAATCTCTTAAGGGTCTGTAAAAACAAAGGCTTATTTGCTTAAGAGAATCTGCTCTTTAAAGCCCTTGCTCCCACTCACACGTACACATGTGCATGATCTACACATAAGTGACTTACATACTAAATGGCAAGGAATTCTTTTTTATCTGACATAAATAAACTTACCTGTTTTTTAAAATCAGATCTTCATTGATCAATATTTAGAAATTGTTGTTTGTTGTTGTTATGTGCCATCGAGTCATTTATTAGGTAGCGTTTATTTAGGAAAACAAACGTAGGCAGAAAAATGCCTAAAATCAAAACTTGACTTAGAATATACTAAATCATCATAGTATTTTTTTGTTGGTCTGTTTTTTTAAGGAAGCCGTGTTTTTTATGTTTAGGATAATGAGCAA
>NW_006921613.1:3872762-3873428 GCF_000298275.1 Orycteropus afer afer
ATTCCACATGTGAAGGTCCCCCTTAAACCTAGATGACTCCTAGAAGGATTTACAGGGAAAATATAATGAGACTGATTTTCCAACACATGTTGGACACACAGCTCACATAAACCTTCAGGTAGCCCTCTGTAGATTTATATGAGGTGGTGCAGGAGAATTCTCCTTGCTACTGCGTGTGTCTCTCCTGTTTCTGAGTTATGTCAGGTACATAGGAATCACTCCCAGACACTCTCACGGGACTACAGCAGTTGCCTTTAAATCCTCAATTTGACACTTTTCTGCATGGTTATTATAGCTTTAAAGAAATGTATCAAGACTCAGCCAGCTTAGGGAAAGTGATTTTCCCGTAGACTATCACCTCCACAAGACAGTATTGGTGGATATGTGTTAGTAACCTCTTCTTGCTTGTGTTTGGGAAACATTTCATGAATATCACAGTCTATGAGAATTCTTAGGAATAACAACAAACAAAGGGTATTAATAATTTAATTTATTGTAAATTAGTATAAAGTGTATTTTGTTTTAATATGCTTTGGAGGATAAATTTGTCTTCAGGTTTTTCTTCATTTAATCTCATCTTTTGGCTTATTCTTAGTCTCTTTTTTTTCTTTTTTTTTAATTGTGCTTTAGGTGCAAGTTTACAGAGCAGTTTGTTTTACATTCAAC
>NW_006921613.1:3873792-3899965 GCF_000298275.1 Orycteropus afer afer
GGCACCATCTAGTTCTTCTGGTCTCGAGGACCATCATGTCCTAGAGCTGATTGCTTCCAAATGAGCTTGGTTAGTCTCTTTCTCTTAGTCTCTTTCATGTTCTCATCTTTGCCCACTTTATTTTATTTATTTATTTATTTCATTATCGTTAGTTTCTTTTCTTTTTCTAAAATTTTATTTTGTTGTAGTTGTTGAGAATATATATAGCGAAATAACACCAATTCAGTTGTTTCTACGTGTACAATTCAGTAACACTGATTCCATTCTTTGAGTTGGGCCACAATTCTCACTCTTGCTGACTGAGGTTCCTATCTAATCTTCCTAGCTATTGTCACTTTGATCCTATATAGATACTTCTTAAAAGAACATAATGCTCAAGACAGATGTTTTTTTTCCCAAAACTGCTTAAGCTAAACTATTCTTTGGCTTTAAGCAGGCTTCCGGGAATATTTCTGGTTTAATGTTTAAATATTATCTCAGGGCAACAGTTTCAGGGCTTCATTCAGTCCCCATTGCTCCAGATAGTCTGGAGTCCATAATGTTTTGAAATTCAGTTCTGCATTTTCCTCCTTTTGCTTGAGATTCTTCTGTAGAATATTTGATGAAAATATTCAGTAGTAGTAGCTGATTACCATCCAGTTCTGGTCTCATGGCAAAGGAGACAGTTTATATGGAGGCAATTAGTCACACATCTCATATCCTCTCCCTATTTCTTCTTCTGTTGTTGTTCTAGAAGGATAAAGACCAATTGGTATGCCTTGGATGCTTGGCATATTTCTTAAATTGTTGCTCCCTGGGTGAGCTCATCCTTTCCTATGACATTTCAGTGCTGGTGATGTTCCACTTAGATCTTCATATGTCTTCATATGATGTTCTATTTAGATCTTCATAATATCTTCATATTCCATTTAGATCTTCATTACTGCTCCCATGTCCCAAGCAGTAGAGAGATCCTCTACTTCACATTCCCATTTGTACCTCAAACTAAAATCAAAATCACCTACACACCTTATCCATTGCTTTCAATTTTAAGTCTTCTTGGGTTCCAATCTCAGTAGATAGTGTTCATCTGTTCCTTTCTTGTATGCTCTGCATCCAATCAATTGCCCAATTCCATCAGTTCTACCTCTTCCATTTATTCCAGATGCATCAGCTTTTCTCTATCCCCAAACAGGATATTGCCAAGGTTAAAAGCACTTGTTCTGAGTTAATATTCTTTTGGATTTGAATCCTGGTTTTGCCATGTATTACCTGTGTGAACTTGGGCAATTAACTTGGGAGCCTAATTTTTTCTTTGTTTCCTGTCTGAACTCAGAGATAAAAATAAACAGCCATAAATGTAAGTAATAAAGTAATAAATGAGTAATAAATGAGATAATGTAGTTTAAATGCTCAGCACAGAGTCTAACATGTAAAATACACTCAATAAAGACCTTGCCTTTCTACATAATCCATATCAGGTTATCTTTCCTAAGTGTATATTACATGATACTTTGTGCTAAGCATTTAAACTGCATTATCTCATTTACAGTGTTGCATAGCTTTCTAACCACTTTTCCTGCTTCCTGTCTTACCCCACTCCAATCCATTCACTCTCCAATTGCACTGGGGCATATCTTTAAAATAAGCCTAATCAGGTCACTCTGCCTCTTAAGATTTACTCCCAGTGTTCTCAAGGACAATGGGCCAAGTTCTTTATGAAGAGTAAGGAAACATTCACTCTCATACCTTATTAAAGAAATTGCAACTTGTTACCAAAAGCAAACCAAACTCACTGCTATCATGTCAATTCCAACTCATAGTGATCCCCATTGAGTTTCCAAGGCTGTAAATCTTTATGGAAGTAGATTGCCTCATCTTCCTCCTGTGGAGCAGCTGGTGGGTTTGAACTGCTGACCTTCTGGTTAGCAGCCAATTGCCTTACCCACTACCCCACCAGAGCTCCTTAGGTACAATGTCAGTGGAGAGCAATTTAGCAAAATTAGTCATTACCTCATGCACAGCCACCACTTTCCTATCAGTGGAGGCTTTCATGTTGCTGTGATGCTGAACAGGATCAGCAGAGCTTCCAGACCAAGACAGACTAGGAAAAAAACCTGGTGATCTACTCCCAAGATTTAGCCTATGAAAGCCCTGTAGATTGGATCAGCAGTCCAATCCACAACGGATTGTGTGATGACCAGAACTGGGTAGAGTTATGTTCCATTAGGGCATGGGGTTGCCATGTGTCAGAATCCAGCTTGATGACAGCTAACAACAACTGGCATGTTAAATGCTAATACCAATTGATTCAAAAATTCTATTTCTTGGCATTTAACTTATATATACATGTGTGTTATGATTTGGATACAAGTTTATTCTTTATAGTATTGCTTGTAAAAGCCAAAGGAGTTCTGATGGCACTGTGATTAAAGCATTGGGCTGCTAGCCAAAAGGTTGACTCTTCAAACCTACCAGACGCTCCATGGGAAAAACATGAGTCAGTCTGCTTCCTTAAAGATTTTCAGCCTTGGTAACTCTCTGGAGCAGTTCTATTCTGTACTTTAGGGTTGCTATGAGTCAGAATCAATTCAGTGGCACTGGGTTTTAGTAGGAGCCAAAGATTAGAAACAACTAGTAGGTGATTGGTGAAAAAAAATTGTGATATGTATATGTAATGGAATACCATGTAGTGTTCACAAAGAGTGAGGAAAGATGTGGCTCCAACTCCAAAATATATTAAGGGCAAAAAAGCAAGGTTCAGAACTGTACATAGTATATTTTATTCTTTTATTTATTGGGGCAAAAATTAAGAATGCATACTAGTATAGTCTTGAATATACATTTAATCTCTCTAGAAAAACACACAAGAAAGTGTTAATGATGATTCCCTTCCAGAAGCAGAATAGTGTGGCTGGAGAGGGAATGGAAGGAAAACATTGTGTTGTATATCCTTTTATACACACATTGTTCCATGAGCATGTGTTCAAAAAACGAATATTCAGTCCCCAGATAATGAACATCTGCCTTATGGACAACTACTACTTGCCCTTTAATGTTACATAAATGTGTCCTATCTGTGAAAGAACTGAACCAACCATACAACAAATTCTTCATCACAATTGCCTTTACTTGCTGCATATGTAGCTTTCAAATCATTGAAAAGGCTTCAAGCCTTTTCTTGCACTAAACCAAAAAGGCACTGCCATTGAGTTTTGGCATATTGACCCTTTAGGACAGAGTAGAACTACCCCATAAGGTTCCCAAGGCTGCGAATTTTTTACAGAAGCAAACTGCTTCATCTTTCTCTGAGTGTCTGGTGAGTTCTAACCACTGACCTTTTGATTAGCAGCCAAATATGTTAACCACTAGGCTACCAGGACTCTTGTCTTGCACTTAAGTCAAGTCTAAATAAAAATTGTATGCATCTGGTCTGACTTAGCTACAAATTCCTAAAGACACAATTAGAAATGGATCTTGCTTGTAACCAAGGGGATGCCTGTAATTTATCATAGAGAGAAAGGAATGCCTTAGTGATAGGCTCCTTTCTGTTTCCTCAAATGCATCTCTCTCTCTCTCTCTCTTTTTTTTTTTTTTTTTTTCCCATTGTGGAAAAAATATCAGCAAGTATTTGTAATACTAAATGTTTACATATTTAGAATACAGTTTGTTTTTGTCCCTTTTAAAATACATTCACAGTATCCAAAAGGTATATAAAGGTTTACCCTGAAATATTTCTCATTATAAAATTGACACTTCAAATACATCTCTTGTTTTGGCTTCTTGAGCTTTCTAAACTAAGTTGCCTAAGGTTCCAGGTGCTGTCTATCTCATGCAGTTCCATTGCCAGGAACACTTACCGTCTTCTTTTTCCTCCATTTTGCTTATTGCTGTGATATTTCTGTTTCTCTAGCAGGTTTTCCCAAAACCTTTCCCTGGCATTTAGGATTGACTCAGATGCTTTTCGTGTACACTGCAAAGCACCCACCACTTACTTTTTGCGTTTAGGAAATTCTCTTACAGACCATGGACTAACTGCACTAGAATCAACTGGAGTGCACATGAAAATGGTATAGTTTTGACCACAACACAAATCTGTTGACTCAGAATATGGGCCTATGGTCCCCCAGAATTTGTATGTTTCATAAGCACCTGGATGGTTCTGCACACTGATGCTCACAATTATAATTGCCTCTTTTCCTGTCTCCTTCCACTAGGCTATCAGCAAGCCTGGCATCTTCATAATTATATGCATTTAGCAGTGTGACCATAAAATAGGGTGTTCAGTGAATGTTAAAGGGGTCCTTTAAATAACACTTTGGCTAGCCCAACAGATATTATCATTCTGAAGATACCAAATGTGAATACTGATGATTAGAGCAGCCAAGTGCCGATACAGCAAATGTAGGCACAGAACCTGGTCTCTTAGTTTCTGTGCCAATTTTCTTTGTAGGCTGTATGGTTGACCTAGGAGCCCTGGTGGTGCAATGGTTAAAGCCCTTGGCTGCTAACCAAAAGTCAATGGTTGAAATCCATGGTAGAAAGATACAGTCTGTCTGCTTTTGTAAAGACTTAACAGCCTTGGAAACCCTATGGGGCAGTTCTACTCTGTCCTATACAGGGGAGTCAGAATTGATGGCAGGTTTTTTTTTTTTTTAAATGGTTCACCTAAAGATAGTTTCTTTATAGTGATTCAAGCTTTTTTAATCTTCAGGAAATAAGCAAAGGAAATACTACTAAGCATTTCTCCCAGATAATGTACATTATATCTCTCTATGTAGTTATGTAATTTGAAAGCATAGCATCAACTGGGCATTTTGGATAGACATTTGGACGATTAATTTTTTTTTTAATGTAAAAATTTAAATTATGTAAAATATTTGACATATCAGGTTTATATTCTAATAGTATATGACTAGATTAGGCAATCTACTTCCGTAATGTTACCTCCTCTGAAACCCAAGGGAGTAGTCACTGTGGGTCGGATCTGACTGGATGCCAGTGAGTTTTAGTTTGAGGCCCTATGTGAATTTGGCTGCAAAAAAATTCATTATCTTATTGGACAATTCTAGCCATGCTACGAGATGAAAACCATTAGACACCTTGTTTATTAAATTCTGTTACAGATAAAGGTGCCAGAAGTAAATTAATGGCTGTTATAATAGCTGGGCTTTCTTGGATAGAAGAAAAATACCTTGACATATTTTTTGACTTGTGATTGGTCTACATTTCAAGGGTATAAATTAATCTTCAGAAGATCCTAAGGAATATTTTCCCTGGACACTTCACTTATACATCAAGTTGGCCATGTTAGCAATCTAATCACAAACCTGTAATTCAGTGAACAACAATTTCTTATTGTGAGCAGCATAGCAGCTTTTACTATCATTTAGGTCAGCCCAAGATTGCTGATGCACCGTATGTTTCAGGCCAGGGATGATGGATGGTGAGCTCTGATGCCCATCCCTAAGTGATTGGAAAGATTGAAGACACACAGTTCACTTAAGCTTGCTTACTATTACATCAAGTAATCAGTTTGATAGGCTGATTTTGATAGGCCCAGGCTCTTTATGTCATCCAACCAACTTTCTGCAGCAACAGTATTTCACATAAGAAAATAAAAATTAAAAAACAGAAAATCCTAAGAATTGTGTTCCAGCTGCATACCTATTACTAAATTAATCATTTAGTAAGCAGCTTCACCTCAAATTTTCAGGTGAGTTCTGTTCGGGAAGGATGTTAATGAACATTTTAAACATACCTTTGTTATAACCAGCAGATTTTGCCTTTATGTAGTTTCAACAAATAAGGTACATTTGTAACCAAAATTATATATAAAAGATACAATTTTGAAACTTTACTCAGGTTGGGAAGAGAAAGAGGTTGTTAAAATAACTTCACATTTTCTGTGACTAATTCCTCATTTAATAAATTAGTCTGCTTATTAGCTTTAAATAATAAAGTTCTAAAGATTTGTTTTTGCTGCAACTAATTTACATAAATACCTTTCTCTCAAACTTTAACTGATGAATATCCAACCCAAACAATTAGGGGCATCTTTCCAGCTACTATGCTGTTCTGTGGAAATTTCTTTCCAAAAGTTATGAAGAAAAACCAAGTGTATACCTTATTGTCAATTTTGCACTAAGAGCATAAATCACTGAGATAAATTCAACAAAATCCCCTTGCTTTTATTGTTTTAGACACTATAATTTATTATTTCAAGCAAAACATTTCATGGAATAATTAAATATATCTTGATATGATTTAAGTTAGGGAGCACAAAGCATAGACGATCTGAAAATTTTTTATAATTGCTCGTTTATTTTCTAAACAATGTTGTAATGGAAGTTTTTTTGACTTGTAGAATACTTTGCATAGCCTGCTATCACACACCAAGTCTAATTTTAGCTTTCTAGAGAAAAGAATGCTGAAGTCCATTTATCTCTTGGGAAAGATTTGCAGCAGGGGATAGGAAATCACTTTTTACTTGAAGTTTTATTTTCTTATCAATTCTAATTAATGTAGTTTATATATCACTATCTCTTTCTTCTTTCCTATTTATATATTAACTGTTTACACCAGTGATTTGAGAAAGCACCTAAGGAAGACAGTTAACATAGTAAGATCCATTACAATTAATCTGGCCCAATGATTCTTAAAGTGATCTTAGTCCTGAGACCAACAGCATCAGCATCAACTGGGGACTTATTAGAAATGTAAATTCTTCACAGCCCAGCCCAGCCCTACTGTATCCGCATCCTCTGTTTAACAAACTTTCCAATTGATTCTGATTCACACTAAAATTTGAGGTTCTCTTAACTTCTGGAGTCCAAACCAAAACTAGGCAATAAGAAAAAAGTAAGTTGTATGCGTATGTGTATATGATGGGGAGAGAGGTGACAAGAGAAACTAATCCACAAGATTCCACAAGTTAACAAAAGCTGCAAGAATTAAACAACACAAAAAATAGGCCCAAACATCAATATAACATTGGAATTCAAGAGGGTAAATTCTGTAGGAAGACAGAGTTGGTTTTGATTCCTGGATGCTGTGCTGCTAATGACCCATTCGACCTTCATCAGGTTAGTCAGCCCTTCATAGTCTCAGTTTGTTTACATGTAAAATGGGAAAAATGGCATTGCTTTGAGAGTTGAAAGAGAAAATGTAAAAAAAAGAACTTAGTGCAGTAACTAGTTGGTGAAATATGTGCATTTCACTTTAACTTATTGTTTGTTGCTGTTAATATGAAATAATAGTTAATTTACCTAAAAAGATCCATGTTGATTTCTTGAGCTTCCTAGCAGCTACTGTAAAAAGAGACTCAAGA
The DNA here is from genome assembly GCF_000298275.1 of Orycteropus afer afer. Lineage (NCBI taxonomy): Eukaryota > Metazoa > Chordata > Mammalia > Tubulidentata > Orycteropodidae > Orycteropus > Orycteropus afer. The sequence continues at coordinate 3,881,102 of NW_006921613.1, forward strand.
CAGGTTACATAGCTTGGTTTGGAATAGTGGTCTCCATCCTTAGAAGAACATTTGAATCATTTGTGGTGCTTTTAAGAAATGCCAGTGCTTGTGCTTTTCTTCTCCTTCCTCATACATTCTCTTTTATTTTGAGGACATATAGATAAGAATAAATTTATAAGAATGCAGCTGTTATTTTGAGATTAATAAGTATAATTAACAAGGATAAAGCTGGAATCAAAACTCTAAGCATTTTATTATTTCCTGTTAACGCCTTAAGCCAAAAACCAAACCTGGTTGCTATTAACTTGACTCCAACTCATAGAGACCTTATAATAGAGTAGAACTGCCCCATAGGCTTTCCAAGGCTGTAAATCTTTGTGGAAGCAGATTGCCACATCTTTCTCTCACCAATTACTTAACTACTGTGCTATCACGGCTCGTGTTAACCCCTTAGCAAAACAAGTTTCAGTCTTTGAAATCTACTAAAAGCAACTGAAAAGTTGATTGCCTCTTCTTAAACCAGACTCCCAAGGGTGATCTTGCCCTATCTAAAATTCATTCACTATTTTAAAGCACAGAATGAAAATAAGTATAACATCTTGATTCTCAAAGGAAGAAACAAACAAATTTACTTTGCAAATTGGGGTCATATTCTGGACATCCTGCTTTTGACCATTTGGAGTTCCAACATAGGACAAGTAGTTGGTCAGCCTGGAAACCCTATAATAACAACACTCTACATCACTATAGTTAAAACAGTTGGCTAGTAAGGACAAGAGAAGAATCTGAGCTTTTAACCAGCACAATCTTCTGTCCTTTAGAGTAAACCTTTTTTTTTTTTTTTTTTAATTTGTGAAAATGGCAGACACATTAACACAATGGCTGGTTGGTCAAGTCAACCGTGTGAATCAGAAAGTGACAGAATATGGAGTAAGGCACAACCTCAATCTGGACTGTAATAAAGTAGCTGTTCATCTGTGGTCAGAGTGCGCCATGAAAGACCTTGAGTTCCTTCACTTTATTTTGCAGAAAGCCATCGGACAGCTTTGCATCATCTAGCTCTATCAATCAAGGACCTCAACCGCTGCTCACTGCTGAAAGCTTTCCTGTTTGGCTCTGTTTTTTCACAGACAGCTCAATAACTTGTCTGTGGAGCTGTGATAAATGTGTCATCCGCTTCTAAACTGTCTCTTTAACACTGGACTGCATTTCAACTTGTAATGCTTGTGACTAATTGCTTGTATTAAAGTCTTTATTTATTTGTAATGATTATCCAATAGGCTTATCATTTATATTTCTCACTTCTCTTCATGGAGTGATTTTATTTTAAAGTTGCACACAGCAGACTGTCAACTAACTTCTAATGTAGCAGCTCTTGCACAATGAATAAACTGTCAAGAGACTGTAATTGGCAAACCCTAGTATAAAACCAGAGCAAGTACAAACTCCTAATGATTTTTCTTACTCTTTTTGTGATTGCCACACATCAGCCATAGTTTTAAGCATCAACTTTATGGCCACCTACCGTGCTACTTGGCTGTCAGAACAGAAATTTTCTGGTAGTTTAGTTCTCTAGTGTAAGAACGGTAGTCAGCATCATAAAACCTTCTTATTTGGGCACAATTGCCAGTTTCTGCTAAGGAGGTCCAGAATAGAGCTACTATGGTAAATGAATAACTTCTCACTTTGAAAGAAGGTGGTTCTTTCAGATCAGGTTGGAGGTCAATGACAGGGCAAGAAAAGGAAGCTCATATTGCAGCTGTCTGCAAATGAGCTTTTCTTACAGATACTGTATGGAACAATAAGATCTAGTGCTCTTCACTTAAGCTTTCAAACATATTTTTTTAAAAAGGTAAATCCTCCCCCAAAACAAAGAAGAGAAAACCTGCATGCTTTTTCTTAAACTTCAATCATTCTTTTTTTGGAGGAAAAAAAAATGTAGACATATCACCATTAAAAACTGTGGGAATGGGTATTTCTTTGTTCAAGCCTATGGCTAAAAGGAAGTTCTATGGCAGTAGCAAAGTCATTGTCTTTCAATCCTAAAGAACTGTGCTAGCATTCAAGTAGAAAAATGCATTAAAGAGTTATAAGTAACTAACCATTTAAGGTCATTATTAATTTTTGGTTACATTACTGTTGAATAAATGCTTGCATTTGATTTTGATAAATGATGAATCTGCATGCTTGAGATTATAACTCTCCAAGAAAGTAGATTAATAAAAATCATACACATCTAAAAATGCAAATAGAGTAAGTCAAGGATGAAAATGTCCCAATTTTGAAAGGCCAAAAATAATTCATTAAAAGACTTTTACTCTGGAGCCATTTTCTTGCCTCATTGTAAAAATTCTGTCACACAAATGAAATTCAAAGGAAGATGCCATTTACTACTGTGAATTGGAATAAGCCAGTTTCACTCATTGGCTCAAATGGAAGGAAAAAGATACACATAAAATAAAAAAAAAGGCATCTACATAAGGTTTTAGAATACATTACAGTGTTCTCTCTTTCACAGCAACCTAGTGGTGGACTTGAACTTTTTTGAATTTATAAATTAGGAAATCAATTCAACATTGCATTTAACATATTTTAGTGGTATGTTGAATTGCTAAATCATCATTTTGAGAGGTACTCAAACAATCTATGCTCCTCCTTCATTTCACCCCTGAACCATTTCCCTAAAGATCAAAGATGGAAAGAGGGTAGTATCTATGGAGTAATGCTTAATGAAGTTTCATTTGTGCAACTGAAATGTAATATATAGAATTTACTTTCAGCCAACTTTGCAAATTTTACCTTTTTTTTTTTTTTTAAATATAGGGTTACGTTATTTTATATTTCTAATTTGGTTAGGCTTGAACAATTGGTCTGGTGGAGAAATCTCAAAACCTGCTAAATGATAAGAAGAGGAAATCTGTAATGAAATATATCATTGATAATATTTACAATATGGGCAATTGAGGATATACTATTATAGGATCATTGTTTGCCATTAAGATTGGAGAAAAAAAGCTAAAATTAATACCGATGTCTTTAAATTCTTTTTAAAGTGAGTAATAGATTTCAGAACAAATTTATGATAGAAGTCAAACTGTGTCGATAAGTGACTGAAAAGAACCAAGATATTGGACTCTTGCCCCCAGCACTAGTCCCTTATTTGTGGCTCTACCATTGTGACTATTTCAACATTGACAAGGGAATAGGTAATTTCTACCCACTATTCACTATAATAGGCACTCTGGTGGGGTAGTGGTTAAAACATTTGGCTGCTAATCCAAAGGTCAGCAGTTCAAACCCACCAGTTGCTCTGTGGAAGAAAGTTAAGGCAGTCTGCTTCCCTAAAGATTTACAGCTTTGGAAACCCTATGGGGAAGTTATACTCATTCGTAAAAGGTGAGGCTGTGAGGTGGAATCAACTCAATGGCAGTGGGTTTGGTTTGTGGTTTGGTATTCACTGTAATCCAGATGCAGCAGTGAAAGTCCAGTCCTACTGAAAACAAAAAGGTCCATACACAAAGGTCTGCTCTGTTCAAGCTAGTTGTAGCAAAGGTAATAGACTGCTTCCCCTAATGCTTTCCATTGACAACAATATGACTCAGCTCATTTGTTTTCATGGCTCACAAAGCAGGCAGCAAAGTCTGGAGGAAGAAGAGCAACAGATTGCTGCTTCACTCTCTTCTGGGCTTTGAGGTTTGGCTCTGGCAGGAGACCTTCATCATGGTAGAGGAAGTCCAGGAGACTGGTATATTTTGAGTGAAACACTTGTCAACTCATTGTTGCTCCTAGCAGTGATGTCTTGAGAAAGAGTCTCACGCTATGTCTGGGCTCAACAAGATAGACCATCATGATAAATTAGTGATATCTATCATGGAAACCCAAGGAGGGGTCGCTATGAGTCGGGGCCAACTCGATGGCAAATAACAACAACAACAACAACATCATGAGCAAGGAGCTCTGGTAGTGTAGTGCTTAAGGCATTTGACTGCTAACCAGAAGGCTGGCGGTTCAAACCCACCAGCCACTCCTCAGAAGGAAGATTGGGCAATCTACTTCCATAGTGGTACCACTTCAGAAACCCAAGGAGGGGTTGCTGTGAGTCAGATCCAACTGGACAGCAGTGAGTTTGGGTTTTATTTATTTATTTATTTATTTTGGTATCATGAGCAAGTTTTGGGGGTTTGGAAGGCCAGTGGATTGGCACTTGACAATTTGGTAAGAAGTAAAGTAGGAAATATATCTGGCATGCCTGTAGAAATATAAATTTGTATATATACCCACTGCTCATTTATTAACATGATTAGGTTTCAAAGGCTAGGTCATTGTATGAAAATCAGTGTTAAGCAAAAATGGCAGATCACCACATCAAATCACAGAAGATGACTACATCATTATATAACAACTAACTTACATCATTTCAGAGGAGCCCAGGTAGCACAAGTGGTTTCGTGCTTGACTATTAATTTGAAAGGTCAGCGGTTCAAACCCACCAGCTGCTCCATGGGAGAAAGGTGCTGCAGTCAGTTTCCGTAAAGATGTACAGCCTTGGAAACCTTATGGGGCAGTTCAACTCTATCCTATTAAGTCGCTGTGATAAGTGCCAAATTATATCATTACATAACTGTCAAACCTCTGAGAATCACAGCCCAGCCAAGTTGATACATAACCTTAACCATAACAGTTAGCATTACTTTTTCCTTAGCACCTTGGTGTTCTCTACTGTCAGACATGTGTTGTTAATGTGCAAAATAGCTGGATAGTAGATTTTTTACTGTTGTAAATGCAAAATGTCAGATAACGAGATAGTCAATAAGTGAGGAGTAGGTATATATAAGACAATGTGTTAGCTGGATAGAAGCTAATGTTTGAATCTTATCGCTGTACCTATATCACCTCGGTTAACCTCCTTGAGCTTTATTTTCTTTATCTTCAATTAATAATAATAATACAATAAATAAATATATGTATACTTCTTTAAGTTGTAAAATTGCTATACAAATGTTGTTAGCCATCATTGATTCAGCTATTGACTCATGGCAACTCTGTGCATAACAGAGTAAGATACTTCCCAGTCCTGCACCATCCTCATGATTGGTTGTGGATTGGACCAATGTGATCTGTTGTTTTCATGGGCTGATATTTAAAGGTAGATCACCAGATACAAACATTGTTGGTGTTCTTAGGTGCTATTGAGTTGTTGCCAACTCTCAGCAATCTTTTGTATAACAGAATGAAATGTTGCCCGTTCCTGCTCCGTCTTTACAATCGTAGGTGTGTTGGAAGCCATTGTTGCAGCCACTGGTCAATCCATCTTGTTGAAGGTATTTCTTTTTTTTGCTGACCCTCACTTTGCCAAGCATGATGCCCTTCTTCAGGGATTGCTTCCTCCTGATAACATGTCCCAAGTAAATGAGACAAATTCTCACCCTCCTTATTTCTAAGGAGCATTCGGCTGTATTTCTTCCAAGACATATTTGTTTGTTCTCTAGCAGCCAGTGATATATTCAGCATTCTTCCCCAACACCATGATTAAATGTGTCTTCTTTGGTCTTTCTTTTTCATTGCACAGCTTCCACATACATACAGGATGACTGAATATACCATGGCTTGAGTGAGGCACATGTTGGCCCTCTAAGTGAGATTTTTTAACACTTTAAAGAGGATGTGGAATGTGATATGAAACTCTTTGCCATCTTAATTTTTCAAGGACCTTTCAACTTGCATAAAATCAGTTCACACACAATGCTCCCTACTTTAGGTGTTCTTATCATACTAAAGGCATCAGACAACTTGTTTCCCAGTATTATCTGGCAGTTCAGGAAACTTTAACACATTACTGAATACAACATGGCTTTCTCCACTTAGAAAACAGGAGAGATCTTCCCAACCTTAGAAAAGTAAGAGTAATGCACTGTAATTGTTCATTTCCACCCAAATGCTGTGGACTGCTCTTAGCATGTACGCTTTCCGAATAGCCTGATATACTAAGAGCTAATAAAGTAAATTGCCTTTTAAAGTGCAGTTTTTTATTCTGGCCAAATCAGCCTTGGCAATATCCATTGTTTAATTTTTGAAGTAAAATTCCTGTTGTCAATAAACCTTTTATTTCTCTTTTTTATCTATTCAAAGCAAAATTCCTTTTCATTGTTGCTTTAATAACATAAATTCTTCATTCTACTAATATATATTATATGGTATTGAGTGTGTAATCTTTCTTCATGTACTCAGCATGTTTTATGCCAATAATTCACATATGTGTAAGTAATGTACATATATGGTATGTGAGGATATCAATATCCTTATAAAGACCATATTTGTGATAATATTTTGAGAACTTAAACCAGTTTATAGAATGCTCATAATAGCAGTTCGTATTTTGTGTTTTATTTTAGATGACTTGATTGTGCTGGTATTATGGATTAAATCCATTCAAGATACAGCATTTTGAAAAATCAAAAAAATATTCTCTGATTTCTTAATGCAATTATTTTTATTCTTTGAACTTTTACCAGGTTGGGCAGTTTGCTAGCCTGGGTTCACCAGATAATTGCCAGCTCAATGCCAAGTCAGCCTTCCTCACATGGTTGATTTGGGTGTTATAGATGACAGTTCCTAAGTCAGTTCCATCCATCCATGTGCATGAACACTGCTTAATGTCACCCTGCTGATACCCAGACCTTACTATAGGTGATGCTCCTAGAAATACTATGTGAATTTTGTGAAGTAACAGATGAGGGAAAAAAGTGATGTCTTTGTGACAAAATGATAACTGAAATAAGGGAGGAAATATGAATGCTTAGTTCTAAAAGCAATATTCTACCTTATAGTTTTTAGGGTGTTTTTTAATGCTGAAAAGTGCAAATGGTTGTCATCATAATAACCCATATTCTCATGCTAATGTTATTCAGTTTACTTATCTTCTGGTAAAATGTTTTATCCAAAAAAAAATCAATATTGTATCTCTTCAGTATGCCTTAGTTAAACATCAGCAAGTTTTACATTGGCAAGTAAAGAAGAGCATTCTTATTTGGGTTCTCCATAGAGAAATGATGAAATATATTATAACCCAAATATTTAAGTTGGTGTTTGATGTTTTTAGTGTATATTTTAATTTTGAAATCACAAAGTCTAGTAGAAAATAATGAATAATAATGTATAATAGAATTATAATGTAGAGAAAGACATAGATTCAAGCCTCAGTTAATTCATTTTATTTATTGAAGAAAATTTTCTCATTCCTTTTTGTCTTCAAGCATTTTTGTGGAGTGAAAGTAATAGTCCTTTCTTCTGAAGGAGTATTATAAAACTTTTTAAGCAATTGGTGTAAGACTGTCTTCTTTGCAAAGCAATACTATAAAGGAGGCCGGGTTTTTTGTTTTTTTTTAAGTTGCAAGCCACCGACCCAGCAAAATAATCAAATGAGTCACCTAAATATAGTCCAAATAAACCAAATCCCATTTTAATTTAATTGGATTGTGAATGATGGGGTAGAAGAGTGGAGAGTTGAGAGAAATATAGTTTGTTGTTACATTAACAGGGATCAAAAATTATAAAGGATACCATAAATAAGAAATACATTTATTATAGCATGAAGCAGAGGAGGAATAAAACTGCAAAAGAGGCAATTGGTCCCAAAGAGAGAAACTTACATACATCCAAAAAAAGAAAGATGAAAATGTTATGGAATTAAAGCCCCAAATTGTGACATTTTTTTTTAATTTTACTTTGTTGGTATTGATAGTATACACAGCAAAACATGCGTCAATTCAACTGTTTCTACATGTGCAATTTAGTGACATTAATTTGCACTCTTCGAGTTGTGCAACCAACTTGTGACAGTTTGATAGATTGTGGCTGAAGATCTTCAACTACGCATTGCATTTACTGCTTACAGGAATAAATCAGGATATGATCTTTAGTCTGCCTTGTTGCCTAGATGAAATTAAGTCAAAGGCCACAGATTTTCCACCCTGCTGTAGATGCTTAGTATAGAAATTTTTTCACTGGTCTTTAAAAATACACTAATTGAAGGTCTGTTTACCTGCACTGTTCTTTGCAGCCATTTTCTGAATGGCTCTTTGCAGCCATTTTTACCACTTTTTTCAGATGAAAATAAATTTAATTATTACCTTATAAATCTGTTGTTGTTTTTTTTATTTTTGAGGAAGTGAATTGGACTATCCCCACCTCCCAAGATAAAAACAAAACAAAAAATTCATTTGGTATACAACCTCTGATGATTATTACAGGAGAAATGAATCCAGAAAAGAATAGATGTCATTGAAAGTTAAACCTGTTGCTGGCCAGGGCTGTCTGGGTACTTCATAAATGCAGATATTCAGCATATTCTTTCTTATGAGTACCTGCTTGCAAAGGGCAGAACAATCCTTACTCGAGGAAAGGAGGCAAACCTAGTCAGAGAGCTTTGAGACAACTAAAATCTGAGGCAACTTGTATTGTTCTTGTAGTAGGACCTGCTGGTTCCCTGGCTAGTGCTTTATATCTGGCTCACTCTTTCTGTCTGTTTCTGTCTGTCTCTCCTCTATGTCTGAACTTTTTCTCCCACTGTTTCTTTCTTTTGTGTCTTTCTCTGATTTCAGGCCTCCTTTGGTCTGCTTTGCCTCCCTCTCACCTCTATTTCAGGTACTTGAAGTTTCCTGAGTCTAGACATGGTTTACTTATTCTTTTGACATTAACTTCCCTCTTCTTTTTGTCCTAAATGTCTTGTCAATGTGAAAGGAGAGAAAAACTCAGAACTTGGTAATAAAAAATGTTTAGTACCAGTGCTGCAACTCTTTACCTCTTCTATCTCATATGAATCCCTTAATCTTTTCCCATCAGTTTCCTTAACTCCAAAAATGAGGATCCTAATATCTATCCTATGTCTGGCTGTGTGCTACTATCAGCTAGTACCAACTTCCTAGTACTAATTGTATACATTTCTTCCCAACTTCATACTTAGTGATATCACTTTGGTAACTTGAAATCAGGTATGGTGGAAATATTTGCACCATGAATATTGACAAATGGTAGAAATCAGGGTGTGGTGTTGTTTGAAAGCAGGTTGTTAAACACTGCCCAGCATGCAGTCTACAGTCTATATTCCATGAGATCATGATGTGCCTGAAATGAGAAGAAATGTGAAGAATGGAACAAAGAAAGCCTCTACAATGCCTATAAGATGATATTTTATTCTCAAGCTTATAAGCTCATATCCTTTCTTTTGCCATATCACAGTTCAGTTGGTTTATGTCTGTAGCAATAGGATTCCACATCATTGAGTAGAACATGGCTTCACCTTAGATCTAGGTCAAGTGCTTTTACTTTGGAAAATTTGTGACTTTATAGAAAAGTTCAATATACAGAAGCCAAAATGTTTTCATATAACACAATGATGATTATCAGTACTCTGTATACCAAAAGTGACAATATATATTCAGTTAAATAAACATGAAACCATTGAACAAACACTAGCTTTGGCTGCCATTTTATCTTTGTATTTTTGGCAAACAATTCTGTTCTGGGGAATTGTGGTGAATATGAGGTGGAGTTTTTCTTCTTAATTTTCCTTGTTAAGTTATTTATTTATTTATTTTCAATTTATAATTATAAAGATTCGTATCAGGAACATCTGACCTCCTCTCTCTTCATGATGGTCAGAGGGGATCACCATCAGCAGCATCAGCCCAAAGCTGATTTCTATGAATTCAGCCTTTTTACCAATTCTGACACCAGCTGCCCTTCCCACAGCGCTCTCTACTTCTCTGCTGGCTTCAAAAATTCCTTGCAGTGACCACATAGAACTCACAGACAATATTAGCAATTATTGAGTTTATTAGGGAAGTAATACATTACAATTCAGGATCAGGAAAGACTTAGGATGTAGTTCTTTGTTCAGGATAGCCTCTTCTCACCTGTGCCCATAGGCAGGTCTCTCTGGCCCTCAGCCCCTCAGCTCCTCAGGCATCTTGAGCTGGCCAGCCTCTGCCCTGCTCAGACAAGTGGTACAAAGCTCTTTAGCTCTACTAATCAGTGCCCAGAGGCACCCCACTTCTCAGTAAGACAAAGGTACTCAGCTCTTACTCTGTGGATCAGTGAGCCTATCTCTGCCAAGTCCCTGGAGGCACCCCATTCCACTAGCAAGTCTCCTGCCTGACGTTGCTCAGTTCTCTTGTTCTGTGAGTGAGGAAGCCCACCACACCATCTCCTGCCAGTTTCCTGGTTCTGCTGCCCTGTGCCCGTTGCTCTCCTGTCACTGCTTCTCATTGTCTCTGATTGGCTCTTGTGTTATAGCTGCCTGTGTCTTGGGTCTAGGAGATTCATCAGCACAGGAACTCCACGCCCAAAGAGTGTGCTCTACTTCTATCTCTTCTTTTTGCTGGTAGTAAGGTCCCCCTCTTCTGCCTCTGTTAATGTTGTTGTTAGGTGCCATTGAGTTGGCTCTGATTCATAGCAACCCTGTGCACAACACAGTGAAACACTACACCATCCTGTGCCAGTCTCACAATCTTTGTTAAACCTGAGTCCATCATTGCCATTTTAAGTCTATCAGGATGGAAAAACTGACCAGTTCCCTCATTAGGGTCCTATACATCTTATTTGCATCGTCCCACTCCTGCAAGAGTACCATATACCTTTACATATATTATTAGCAAGATATCCAATCCCCTTGGTAGGGCACAAGCAACTCATTTGCATAGTCCCACTCAATCATTTGTTGGGAGGTACAAAGACTATCACTAGAAGGGCCATATGAAATAATTCATTGCATCACAATGGTAAACCAAAAAATTAGGTCAAAACTCCCCCTACTCACTTGTGTTACATTATTGCAATCAGTGATGTTATTTTACTAAAGTTTCTTTCTGTAATTCAGAATTAGCAAAAGTTCATGTAATATGAAGAGTGAGAAAGAATATCATCTATTCAGTTGAAAGCTGAAGGCAGTATCACTATGGAAGTAGATTGCCCAACCTTCTTTCTAAGGAGTGGCTGGTGGGTTTGAACTGCCAGTCTTCTGGTTAGCAGTCAAATGCCTTAGGCACTATACCTCCTAAAAGAAAACTAGCAAGTTATATATATATAATAAGCTACACTGGAATTTTGTCAAGTATCTGACATTTTTCATTTAAAAGAACTCTGAGTAAACACAAATTAAATGCACTGTACATGTTCTTAATCAAAGATGTCAAAATGAGATGTATTATAGGCTATCTATTAAAATAATGTGAACATTTACTAAGTTGACTTTGTAACAGCTGGTTTTTCCAAAAAGCAATAATGAAAATTTAAGAGATTAAAATTTATAAGGATAGTTTAGTTTAAAGCTATATTTCTGTTTTTATTTTTGTTGAAAATTCAAAACCTTCTAGATTATTAGATCACATAGTCATTCAAGTAAGCTTAAACATTTATACTATTTATCAGAAATAACCCTCTGCTTAATGCCATGTCTGCCATGTACATCTAAATCCCTTATCTAAATATAAGGACTATCTGCTGTGAAATGAAGAGCAAGAGTCACATATTTATAGATAAGTAGGCTTGTTCCTATGTTCTGAAAATTTATATAAAGTCACCTAGCTGATAAAATAAATATAGCAAAAGGAACTTTTATTATTATTATTTTGACAGGTGCAAAAATAATAAATGAAATCAGAGTTAGAAGTAAAACCTTGACCAAAGCTTAGTTTTCTATGAAATTTAATAGATAAACAGGGATATCAGAAACCAGGAAAGGAGTCTCTTTACAAGCAACAATAGCAATATTTGCATAAATATGTCTGTCCATGACATGCCAACTTTAAAAAACGATTCTCCCCTGTGCTGCATCACACTAAAATACTGCAGCACCTACAACCTGGGTCGAGGCAGCTCATTAGCTGAGCTGTCTGTGTGTGTGAGTCTGCCATCAGCATCTGGTGAAAGGGGGAATGCTGACCCTGCCAGATTTGGGTCATGAGGTCAACGGGTCTCATTTATTATTCAAAATTGCTTTCTGACCTTTTATCGGTGAGGTCAAAGGACGTTGTATTCTAGTTGGTTGAATTTTTTAATGATGAAGCTGCTATCTTACCAGATAATAAAATTACCTCTGCCTACTACTGGACAATATGATTTCTCCTCCCCTTTCTAAAAATGCAATATTCTGAATTATTGGCTGTGGAGAGATCTTCTGAATAAAGTCATCCATTCTTATTTTTCTTTTTTATTTTTCATAAAGTGTCTAGAGATTTAAATGATATTGACAGTGGTTGTAGTCATTTTCTTGGTTGTGATTTGAACCTTTCAGCTTATATCTAGGGTTCCACCACTTCCCGTAGTGCTTCTGCATTACACAGAAACCAGCACCCACTATGCTGAACCTGCTGAGTTGGGATTGTCATTAAGTTTCCAGTGCCAAAGGATGTAAAAGAAAATGGCATTAGATTTTTACTAATGAAATTTTGCTTTAGGAAGAGAAATTAGAGACAGACAAATAAATGTGTAACACATTTTCCAGGTTGGTGGGAATTTGGGAGCATCTTTTATATTATACACGTTCTCCATCATCCAAAAAAAAAAAAAAGAATTTTGCAAACCATTTTCATTATTTTTTTGTGCACAGTAGAAATGGTTTTTATAACATGTTTTAAAAACTCTCCTATCATAAAACATAGGAACGGAGAAGCAGTTTAAAACCCACTGCAATAACAAATAGATTTGAAAATATTCAGACATGTAGCCCTGTGCTATAAAATTAGCTATAAACATTTAACAAGCAATATTGCAGAAAATTGGGACTATGTAATAGCAGACTGGGGAGCTGTGCAAATAGGCAATGTTCCTAAAGAATGATTTTATCCTTTGTAAAAGAAAAAGTCAAAGGTCACATTGGTCTTGCCCTATGAAGCAGTCATATGAGATATGGCATTGTGCTTTGTGACAGTGCATATAATGAATAACTTTGACAAGTGAGTAAACAAATAGCAGAGAATATGTGGCGTTCATGAGCCCAATGAAGCACTAATATACTACATAGCTAAAGTTATGACTGTAAGCTTGAGGGTCTGGCTTGGTCACCAATGTGAAATTGTCTGATCAGATTCTACTTTTGTATGTTTATACAAAATAGTGCACACACATACACACAAACACAGATATAGATGTAGAATAACTCATTTGGGGATAGTCTAAAAATATCAAGTGGCCACTGAAAGGCATTCCAAACAACCACACTTCTGTCTTTTCTTTGACTATGCTCAGCAGCAGATGGCCGAATGGTCACTACACTTCCTGCCTTCCCCTCCCTGACCTCACAGAACCATGATACTAAATGGAGACCAACTGCCAGTCAGGGTCAGAGGCTTCTTGCCTGGCTGTGTGTATGTGTGTGTGTGTGTGTTCTAATTCTTCTCACATATCTGAAATGTCACCCTTCATCTAGTTTTACCACTGACTTTATTGATACCTTCCATTGGGTTAGCGGAATCCTCTCCAAGGGAGTTTCCAGTTTTGATTTCTTTTTTTTTTTTTTTGTCCAGACCCTCTAAAATTTGAATCTCAAAATCAATTGTTTTATATGGTGCATCCATGATTCATAAATGGGGCTTTGATGTAAATAGTTGATTTATAAATACCATTAGAATTATGTATTTGCACAGACATGCAATGGTAATAAATGTATCCAATTATAATCTTGGGAAAGGAAAGATGTTTTTCTCCCTTTACTCAACTCCTTGCCCCACACTTGGTTATTTAAAGGCACTTTGCCCACAGAAGGTGCTGGAAGAAGGAAGGTGTGGAATGAGTTTGATCAAATTGCCCTTGCAAGCCAGTTTTCACACATCCAAGTGATCTACTAAAAATGTAAGTTTAATCACTCCACTTCCTATAGAAATTATTTTGATGTCTGCTCATTGCATGTAGGATAAAATACAAAATCCTAATGAGTTCCATTATGTTTATGGTTAGATCCCTCTACCTCTTCAGCCTCAGCCCTTGCCAGTTGCCTTCCCATTTTCTGTGCTCCAGTCACACTGGCCTTATTCCAACCCCCTATTAGGTCATGCTTCTTCCTGCCTTTGCAAGTGAAACCAGGGCCTTTTATATCAGCCACTCTTTATCTACGTTCTACCCATCCTTCAGGTCTTATTTAAAGGTCACTTCCTTCAAGAGGAGCTCTAGTGGTACAGTGGTTAAGCACTCAGCTGCCATCCAAAAGGTCAGCTATTTGATCCCACCAGGTGCTGTATGGGAGAAAGATGTAGCAGTCTGCTTCCATAAAGATCATAGCCTTGCAGATGTAATGGGGCATTTCTACTCTGTCCTTATAGGGTCATTTTGAGTAAGAATCAACTTGACAGCAAGTTGATTCTCCACAAGCAAGGTTTTGTTTTTGGTTTCCTTAGGGAAATCTTGCCTAGCCTTTATGCTTTACATGGTTTACTTCATTATTCATTCTCATAGTGCCCTGTAATTTCTTTTCAGATCACTTATTTTCATATGCAATTAGTACATGTTTATGGATTTATTTTGTGTGCTAGTAGATTGTTACCTTTACAAGAGACAAGGATCATGTATGTTTTGTTTTCTAGTCCATCCTCAAGATCTGTAACCCAGGACCTGTCATATAGCAGGTGCTCAATAAATGCTCCTTGAATTAATGGTGTTGTCATGGTCTCTTATCCTTAAGCTAGCACTTCTAGAATGGAGTCTTATTTGTCAGAAGACAATATGTGTACAGAAAGTACTGCCATTTCCCTAATGTGTCAGTGGAGGAAGCCAAGACATATTTTTTCTCTACTAGACTAGGGTAAAGGAGTAATGGAGCTTTTTTGAAGAGGAAATCAGAGTAAAGTTTGTTTAATGCTTAATAAGTAGAGGAACAGAGAGGTATTATATTATACTCCTAGGCTCAGCAGCTCCAATGTGCTTTTAATTCGTACCACCACCATCACTGCGCTGTGGAAAGAGATGCTTGGCTGGTGACTTGATGAGCCAGCCAGAGATGGTCATGACCAGGGTTCTGCAAACTGTGGCCCAGGAGCCAAACCCAGCCTGCCATCTATTTTGGTAAATAAAATTTTGTTAGAACATAGTGGTACCCATTTGATTATACATTGTCTATGGCTGTTTTCATGCTACAACTGCAGAGTTGAGTAGTTGCAACAGAAAATGTGTGCTCCACAAGCTTAAAATATTTACCATCTGGCTTGAAGTTTGCCAATTCCTTGTCAATAAACAAAGATTGATTCAATTAAACTTAGATTTTTTTGGCACTCTCTGTATTTGGAGTTTCTATGATTAGGAGGACACCAGTAGTTCATCAAGAAAGGGATCTGCATGAATGAAAAGGAAAACAAATAACCACAGGTGAGCAAGATGCTACAGTGTAGACGGTGAATTTGGGTATATATTATGGAATTGGGCACAAGAAATAAGGCAGCCACCTGCCTAATAAATCATGAGTCAAAGCTTAGAGCAGTTTTAGTGGGAACAGGCTGGTTCCCAGTCCAGAAGCTCTGTGGTTATTGCTGTAGACTTTGAAAGGCAGGAGGAGAGAGAATAGAATGAATATGAAGACCAGGTTCTTGAGGGAAGAAAGCTTTGAAACTTAAAGCAGTTGATCCCTTGCCATGAAAGAATTTATATCTGAGTTGAGGAGGAAAAGACACACAAGGAGAAAACACTTAGAAAATAAAATAAGGAATAGAATGAGTTATAGAAACTTCTGGCAAAGGAAAAGTATTGTGGGAGGTCAGCAAGTAAAGAGAGGTACACGGACACTAGCTTAGAAAAAGTGTTAGTTGGAAGTAAGTTGGAACACTTCTTTTCCGCAGCTTTGTTGTGGGGTAGAGGAAATGGACTCACAAGTGAACATTTATTAAACACTTGCTACTATGTGCCAAAGGTGCCCTGGTGTAACTAATGGTTAAGTGCTCAGCTGCTAACTGAAAAGTTTACTGTTCAAACTTACCCAGTAGCTCTTTGGAAGAAAGACCTGACAATCAGGTCCCATAAAGATTACAGCCTAGAAAACCTTATGGGACAATTCTACTCTGTCATGTGAGGTCACTGTGAGTCAAAATTGACTCAACAGCACCTAACAACAGTTATGTGCGAAGTACTATAGCAAATGCTTTAAACAGATTACCTAAGTCAATTGCCATGAAATTACTATGATATGAAATTACTATGATAGGTCAATAGTCAGGCACTCTGGTGGCATAATGCATAAGGCATTTGACTGCTAACCAGGAGGCAGTTCAAACCCACCAGCCACTCCTTGGAAGGAAGATTGGGCAATCTACTTCTGTAGTGACACCACCTCAGAAACCCAAGGAGAGATCACTATTAGTCGGATCCGACTCCACGGCAGTGAGTTTGGTTTTGGTTTTGGTAGGTCAATAGTCCTCAGCCCTAGCTGCTAATTGGAATCACTCCACTCCTCAATGATTCTGAGGCAATTTTTGTGAGTTGGGCGGTCAAAGATATGTTCAGTTGCTTCATGTAGTTCTAATGTATAGCCAGGTTTGAACCCTCTGGTGTACATAATAATTTTATCATCTTTGCTTCTGTGAAAATGCAAACATTTGAGTAGAGGAAGAGGCTCAAAACCAAACCAAACCACTGCTGTTGAGTCAATTCCAACTTACAGTGACTCTGTAAGACAGGATAAAACTGCCCCATAGGTTTTCCAAGACTGTAAATCTTTATGGAAGTAGACTGCCACACCTTTCTCCCATACAGCAACTGGGGGATTTGAACCACTGATCTTTTAGTTAGCAGCCAGGTACTTTAACTACTGTACCACCAGGGTTCCTTGAGGGAGAGGCAGCAGAGATGACAGGCATGTGTGGACCAAGTCAAAATTCAAGTAGCCTTAATAGAGTGATTAGACTCTGTCAGGTATTACATATTATCAAAATAATTTTCCCATGATTCCTCTTAACTTTTAATTCACTTCGGTCCAACTTACTTACTCTTACTGACTCAGCAGCATTCCTTATGGTAAAATAGAAATGCAGAAAATTTATCTTCCAATTATTGCTCTGTATAGAAGTAAAACAGGAACAAAATTATCTGAGCTGTTGTATCTCTTCATACCAATAGATATGAACCTAACCCACTGCCATTGAGTCAGATCCGACTCATAGCGACCCCTTCTTGGGTTTCTGAAGCAGTATTACTACAGAAGTAGATTGCCAACCTAGGTGAGCACTATTTAAGTTAGTGCAGAAATGACTCAAACCAAGACTGGGGAGTGGTTCATGGGTTCTCAGACTCAAAATCACCTGGAAAGCTTGTTAAAATACAGATTACTGGACACTAACCCCTAGAGTTTTCGATTCTGTAGGTATGAGGTTGGCCCTAGAATGTGCTGTCGAACAAGTCCCCAGGTGATGCTGATGCTATGGTCCGAGGATCCCACTTTGAGGGCCAATGGTGCATTTGGTGCCAAAGAAGTCTTGGAAGCAGTGAAGCTCTGGGTGTTCCTCGTTCCCCATCTCAACTTTCCTCATCAAAAGTAAAATGCATACTTTTTCTGAGGTCTGCTGACTTCTATCTGGGCCACACTGAGAAAAGAACTCACTTCCCACCCCCACAGGATAGGTGGGCTGCTCCTTTCAGTGTCAGTCTATCCAAGAGCAAAGTAAGCATAGGTTTACTTGTGTTTGTTTACTAATCTGTCATAAACAATTTCACTTTTCACCACATGAACAATTCTTCTAGGTATGTCTGGTATCTGTCTCTTTCCCAACTCCACAACACCTACCTATAGAATCAAATTCTCTTTTCAAATTTACAATTTCTGACAGGATGCAGTACCTAGTAACCAAGGTAAGCACAGAATTACTTGTGCTTTCTTACTAACCCAGAGTGAACAATGAAACATGTTTTGCTTACCTTGCTTACAGGTAATTCATACCTGGCTCCATTCCTTACTTACGGGACTTGCATTACTGGAGGAACTAGGTTACTAGGAATAAAAAACAAAAAACTAACCCACTGCCACTGAGTTGGTTCTGACTTATAGCAACCCTATAGGACAGAATAGAACTGCCCCATAGGGTTTCCAAGGCTGTAAATCTTTACGGAAGCAAACTGCCTCATCGTTCTCTTGTGGGGTAGCTGGCAAGTTTGAACTGCTAACCTTTTGGTTAGCAGCCAAATGCTTTAACCACTGCCCACCAGAGCTCCTTCTAACAGGAATACTGACAAGTTAATTTCCTTTGGTAGGCATAAAATTCAAAGTTGGACATAACTAATCTATACAGCCAAAACTTTCACCTTAGGAAGCCTTACAATTTGGAGGCTTTAAGTCCGAGTTCAAAGTACCAGGCTCTAGGGGCTGGGTGAAAGCCCCTCAGCCTTGGGCTTCAGCTCTGCCTCTGGGTCCCAGAAGCTAGAGGCATCTCTTCACTCAGACAACTACTGACTGCTGAGGCTGACAAGTCCAAGGTTGACAAGTAAAATGGCACAGCCCCAATGTTACCAAACCACATGGCAGGCCATTAATTCGAGTCCATTGAAAGTTCCAAGGTTGGCAGAGCATGGCAGGCTGCTGAACAATGACATGGCTACATGCAGGATTCATGTGTGCCATAAGCTAGAGACTATTCCCAAAGCTGTTTCTTATATATAGGAAGTAGACTCCATACCCAAAGCAGCTACTCAGCTGCTCCAATAGATTCTACCATGGAGTTAATTACCAATCTCACCATGGAGAATAACTATATTCAGCTGCCCAGCTACTAAACCAGGCCCAGCCAAGTTGACACACAAATTTAACTACCGCAGGAAGTTTTAGGAGTAAGACTTCACCTTACATTAATTACCTATTAGTGTGGTCATTGCCAAAAATGATCATTCCTTTTTTTGTCAGTCTCTGTCCTCTTT
>NW_006921613.1:3900065-3901252 GCF_000298275.1 Orycteropus afer afer
CAACCAAAGCTTTGGAAAATTGACTTACCCATTTTTAAACAGAGTCTGTTGCATTCTAGTCCTTATGAGAAACAAAAAGATCTAAAGTTTCTTTTACATATTCTGAAAGCATGCTATGCTCACCTATCTTGGCATTCATTACATGTTCATTATTTGTCCCCCATCTCTTTTGTATTTGACAGTAAGATCTATGAGGGCACCACCATGCCTGTCTCTTATTTTTGTTTCCTCTCCCTGCACCTTGGATGATACCTGATATACTTGTTGTTGTTGTTGTTGTTGTTATGTGCCGTCGAGTCAAACCTGACTCATAGCGACCCCTCCTTGGGTTTCTGAGGCAGTATCTCTATGGAAGTAGATTGCCTAGTCTTCTTTCTGAGGAGTGGCTGGTGGGTTTGAACTGCCAGCCTTCTGGTTAGCAGTCAAATGCCTTAGGCACTACACCATCAGAGCTCCCACCTACTAAGTAGGGTTGTTTTAAAGATTAAAGGACACAATGGATGTAAAGCATACATGCATATGCACATGCTCACACATACACACATATATGCAGGTATGCGTCACTTAATGTCCATGATATGGTCTGTGAAATAGGACATTACATGCGGATGTTGAACAAACACCATAGTAAAACCTTATGTGAGCCCACTTCTAGTCATCATTGTCACTGCTGCCACCACTGATCCTGCTTCTGGAGCTGCTGGCAGAGGCCAGAGGAATGGCCATTAGTGGTACCTGAGAGGGAAGTAGCATGAGTGGAAGGAGAGGAAGCAAGTGAGGAGGGGGCACAGCACACCCACCTGCCTGTCCACCTGACAGAGTCTGAGAGCCCCTGCCCAGAGCCATGTACTCTGTGTCACCTACCTGTGGTCCAGTCCTGCAAGAGTCTAGGACTGGGGTCTTTAAAGTCATTAGAAGGAAATAGTAAACAAAAGGAGAGTTTATTTTCTTTAAAAAAAATCTTATGAGACCATAGATGTATATTAATCAGACATTGCCTGAATAGACGTTAAGTAAAGCATAGGAAGAAGGCTGGCAATTCAAACCCACCAGCCACTCCTCGGAAGGAAGACAAGGCAATCTGCTTCCATAGAGATACAGCTTCGGACACCCAAGGAGGGGTTGCTATGAGTCGGAAATTACTCACCAGCAGTGAGTTTGTTTTTGGTTTATACCCATATATGCTA
>NW_006921613.1:3901542-3917687 GCF_000298275.1 Orycteropus afer afer
TCATAGCGACCCCTCCTTGGGTTTCCGAGGCAGTATCACTACAGAAGTAGGATTGCCCAACCTTCCTTCCGAGGAGTGGCTGGTGGGTTTGAACCTAGGGTCTTCAAAATATGTATAATGTTGAATGAATAAAATGTTAAAAGAAATTTGAAAATCCCAAAGGATAAATAAAATAACTGCTACAAGCTGTTCTTACCTGTTTGCTCTCTTTATACACAGGAGTTAGCTCTCTTTCTTCTCTAGGTTGCCCCAAAATCTTTCTAGAGTTTCTTACCTCCCATTCCAACCTTCTCTGTGCTGGCATTAAGAATATGAACAACAACAACAAAGTAAGCATTCTTTGCAGTTGCTGTCAATGCTACACTATCTCTCTGTTGACCATGAATTCTAAAAATAACTTCTCTCATACTACTTACTTATGATTTACCAGTTTCTCCTAGTAAATAGTTCTGCTTTTTAAACAGCATAAACTTTTTTCAAAAAAAAATCTTATTATATCACTTATAAACTACTAAACACAATGTAATTAATGTTTTATAATCAAGTTATGCTTTCTTCCCCAAAATGCATGATCCAAGATACTGTCAGTAATTCATTACCATTCATTACTGATAGTTCCCTCAGCTTTTACTTTTTAACCTCAACCCAATTCCCACTTCCTTTATAAATTACTAAATGGAACATATCAAACATTAATGCCTTGCTTTCTCCTTTTGGGGACTACACTTTTCATGCAAATAACACATGTGTTTTACGGTTTTGCATATCACACAACTACCTCATGTTATTTTCACAAGTGCACTATACCAATACTTTTTTTTTTACATGTTGATGACTTCGATTTCAATTTTTTTCCCTCTACAATGGGTTTAATGTTGAATCTTCATCTTGGTGCCTGTTTATGCAGAAATTTGTTTCCCAGCAGCAGACCCTCACCAGTCTACCCTTGAGTTTCTAAAGCAGCCCCTCTTCTAGCAGGATTCCTTCCCTGCTCTGCAAACTACTTTCTCTAATAAATGAAGAAATCATTTTTTTCTGCCTCAGAAATAGCCTTCACTAGAGAGCTCTGGTAGCATAGTGCCTAAGGCACTTGACTGCTAACCAGAAGGCTGGCGTTCAAACCCACCAGCCACTCCTCAGAAGGAAGGTTGGGCAATCTACTTCCTTAGTGATACCATCTCAGAAACCCAAGGAGGGGTCGCTATGAGTCGGGTCTGACTTGATGGCACCTAACAACAACAACAACAGGGTGGCTGGCCCTATTCCAGGATGACAAAATTCACTTCTTGGAAATGTCATGAGATATACACAGTGTATGCATGGGTGTGTTATGCCAGAACTTTTTTATATAACTTCATTATTTCTGCCTATTATATGTATGTGTGTTATTTACATGGAAAAAAAATGCAGTAATTCTCTCTACTAAAATCACTCTCTCTGAAGTCAGCTGAAATTCTTCACATGGTCCAGATGAATATCAGGAATTCTAAGCTTGGTGTATAACAGAAACTAGCTACTATGCATCTTACAACTCAAGTCCCACATTAGACTTACTCTCCTTATTCTAAAGGAGGAAAGTGACACTGGTCATTTCTTTTTTTCTATTTGGGAAGTATGATCTTTGAAGGATAATCCAAGAAGCTGGACTGTATGAAGAAGAACGTGGCATCAGGATTGGAGGAAGGCTCATTAACAACCTGAGATATGCAGACGAAACAACTTTGTCTGCTGAAAGTGAGGATGACTTGGAGCACTTACTGATGAAGATTAAAGACTACAGTATGCAGTATGGATTACACCTCAATATAAAGAAAAGAAAAATCCTCACAACTGGATCAATAAGCAGCATCATGATATATGGAGAAAAGATTGAAGTTGTCAAAGACTTCATTTCACTTGGTTCTATAATAAATCCAATGGAAGCAGGAGTCAGGACATCACAAGACATATTACATTGGGCAAATCTGTTGCAAAAGACCTCTTTCAAGTGTTGAAGAGCAAAGATATTTCCTTGAAGACTAAGATGCACCTAACTCGAGCCATGGTATTTTCAATCACCTCATATGCATGGAAAGCTGGACAATGAATAAGGAAGACTGAAGAAGAGTTGATGCTTTTGAGTTGTGGCACTGGCAAAGAATGCTGAAAATATCATGTCTGGTAAAAGAACTAACAAATCTGTCCTGGAAAAAGTGCAGCCAGAATGCTCCTTGGAAGCGAGAATGGCCAGACTTCGTCTCACTTACTTAGGTCATGTTGTTAGAAGGGACCATTGTCTAGAGAAGGATGTCATGCTTGGTAAAGTGGGAGATCAACAAAAAGGGAAGGCCCTCAACAAGATGGATTGACACAGTAGCTGCAGTGATGAGCTCAGGTACAGCAGGGATCATGAGGCTGGCACAGGGCCAGGCAGTGTTTCATTCCATTATACATAAGATCGCCATGAGTCTGAGAGGGCTCGATGGCACGTAACAACAACAACAAATCTTTGAAAGATACCTTACCACACGTCCATACAGAAGAAAGGTCAAGAGAATGCTACAATGATACTACACTACTTTATCTGAAGAAAGGAAAATTTAGGTAGGATATGATGTAAATTACTATCGAAAGTGAGCAGAGTTGAATAACGTCCTATGATCAAGTGTATGCTTTTTATTTTTCGTTGGATAAGGTACCCTCACATTCAGTATGGACCTATAGAGTAGGCATTAATCCAAGTGATCAATTACAAAGAAGTCATGCAACTTCTATCATACTTTGGAGGTCAGTGACATTTATCTATTTTTGCTGCCCAGTATTCATTGCTATCATGAGAACACCCCAGTTTTCTTTTGTGCATTCTTGCTGAGACAATAAATTCACTTATCTTAGCACTTCAGATGCCAAAGTGTGCCTGACATCTGTCCCACCACATCAATCCTTCTGTCTTTACCCCTGTAGCCAACAGTGGGGCAGGTGCCTGGAGTTCAACAAATCAGTTTCTCTTTTGAGGTTCAGAACTTAGCCAAGTGAAGCATCTGTACAAGTTGTGTAGGTTTTCTATATCCTTGTCAATATTTTATTTCCATCATCTTCTTAGAAGAATGTACTGAAGTTGCATATTATAATTTTTTTGTGTTTCTCTTTTCACTGCCTCTAGGCTCTACTTTATTAATGGTTGTGACTTTAGGTACATGTGTCTTAGTCATTGAAATATCATCATTTGAGTTGTAACTTTGACATCATAAAATATCCTTCTTTGTGTCCTTTCTTGTTGCTTTTTGGTTCACATTCCACTTCATTCACTAATATGGTAAACACCGCTTTCTTTTTATTTAGTTATATTTTGTCCATTCTTTTATTTTTTATCTTTTTAATCCCTTTGTTTTCTGTGTGTTTCTTATGTAGCATAGTGTCAAATTATACTTTGTTAGCCAATCTCATCATCTTTTCTTCTAACAGGTGAATTAAATCCATTAATGTTTATTGATAACATTATGCATTTGACATGCATACCAACATAAGAATCATATTCTTTAATTGTGTGCTCTATGTCAAAATTTCTTTTGTCTCTCTGGCCTTTTTTTTTTTTTTTTTTTAGCAGTGGGTGAGTAGGGCATGGTGGAGGAATATTGGGGAAAGTTTATTTTTTATTCCAATGCTAATACCTTTACATAATATCCTATTTCCTGCCATTACTGTTTGGTTCCCAACTACGAGCAATATTGAAACAAATTCACTAGCAACGTTTCAGCTACTCTCTCCCAGAATCTAATTTGAAATAATATATTTTTTTTTTACTCCCATGTAGCACATGTAATTAGTGAGCTTTTTTTGCTTTTCATATACTCTCTGTATCTTTCTGATTCTTTCTTTTTTTTTTTTTCCATAGTTGTTCTATTTCTTCATTGTCAGAACATATAGCTATATTTCTTAAAACCATCATTTGGTCTTAGTCCTATAAGTTAATGTATATTTAGTGCTTACCTTCAGTTCCTGTGCTAGTATCTCTTCAGTTATTTTGATTGTGTTATTTTGGTTATTTTCTCTAGTAGGTCCTTCTGGAAAAATATATTAGAATTATATCCCTTAAGTTGTATGCTCATATCAGCTTGTAGTTTTTATAATTGAAGTTCAATTTTGCTGGCTATAAAATCTTAGCTCAAATTTTCTTACCTTGAATTCTTAAACCATGTTACTCCTTTGTTTTCTGGGAAGAAGTGTTATCATCAAACTTGACCTACTTTTTTTTTTCTATTTCTATTTTTAATTTTGCTCAAATTTATAACATTTTATTGTCAGTAAGTTTATATTGATGTGATTACATAGAATGTGTGTTATAAAGACCAAAAGTGAAACGCAACTGAGTACCTAAATTTACTTGACTTTGCAAATGATCCAGTTATTTCAGCTGCTTTGATAGAGGAATTAGAACCATGCAGTAATCTGATCAATTCTGTGATCAACTCTGTGTGTGTGTGTGTGTGTGTGTGTGGTGGAGAGAGTGAGCAGAAAGAGTAGAAAGATCTAGGTCAAACTAGATATGTTTATTAGCCAGAGCTGGATATAAAATCTTCTTAACAAAGCCCATTTTTCCTTGAAACACACACATGTGCATATGCATGCACACAC
Organism: Orycteropus afer afer; assembly: GCF_000298275.1. Classification (NCBI taxonomy): domain Eukaryota; kingdom Metazoa; phylum Chordata; class Mammalia; order Tubulidentata; family Orycteropodidae; genus Orycteropus; species Orycteropus afer. Next base: position 3,906,157 of record NW_006921613.1, read on the forward strand.
ACACAGAGCTTTCTTTTTATAATAATGTACCAAAGAGGATGTATATATTTTTCAACTTTGTGACTGATTAAGATGGATGTAATAAGCATTTTTTTAATTTAACTCAGTGTTCAAAGAAAAGAGGTTTTTATTGTTATTATTTGATATATTTTTAACAGTGCTTTCTACCTTAGAAAGGAGACAGAGGGAGAATGTCAATTAGCCCCTGCCTCTATGTTTTAGTTATGTGTGCCATCAAATTATCACATCAAGTCGTGTTTTTGCCTGTGATAGGACTGAGCTGGGTTGTTGTTGTTATGTGCTGTCAAGTCGGACCGGACTCATAGCGACCCCTTCTTGGGTTTCCAAGGAGGTATCACTATGGAAGTAGATTGCCTAACCTTCCTTCCGAGGAATGGCTAGTGGGTTTGAACCACCAGCCTTCTGGTTAGCAGTCATAGACTTCCAGTTTCAATATTAGCACATTCTCAAAACCTGATGTATGAATGGAAACCAGCAAAAAAAATCTGACAATCAAGAACAAAATCTGTGCTTTGTTTGTTCTTACTTTCAAATATGAAAGATAGTAGCTGCTCATTCAGAAGGTTATGGTCTAATTATATCCTAATGTGAAATTGTTGTGCCCATACAATAATTTAAATTTCTAAACTTAAATCAATTTCTCTATAAAAGTTATCCCTATGTTTCTAAAGGAGCTCTGGTGGCATAGTGCCTAAGACATTTGACTGCTAACCTGAAGGTTGGCGCTTCAAGCCCACCAGCCACTCTGTGGAAGGAAGACTGGGCAAGCTACTTCCATAAAGATTTACCACCTCAGAAACCCAAAGGGGTCACTATGAGTCAGAATCAACTTGATGACAGTGAGGTTTTTTTTTTTTTTTTTGTATAGTGTTTCTAAAGGACATTAACTTGTCATCATTTCCACTCAAAATAATTTATCAATAAAAAGAGGCTATTAGAATAACTTTCTGCTGAGGTACTGTTATATCTGGCCAACATTGTCAGAAACCATTTTTATTTCCTACTGTATTCAGCACTCTGGATAGAAAAAGTAAGTTAACTTTGGGCTGAATTTTTTCAGTTATAGATCTTACTTACCACATGAATACAAACCAGCATGCCTTCTTAAACTGTTAAGGAAAAATGGCTCACTAAAATTATCTTCCATATTTCTACAATGCTAAATGAAATTCAGTGTTATAATTTAAATATTTATTCTTAGATTAGGTCAGAAAAATTTTAAAATATTATTATAACTCAACTCTCACTGCCGTTGAGTTGATCCTGACTCATAGTGACCCCTCCTTGGGTTTCCAAGGCAGTATCTCTACAGAAGTGGATTGCCAATCTTCCTTCTGAGGAGGGGCTCATGGATTTGAACCACCAGTCTTCGAGTTAGCCGTCAAATGCCTTATTGCTAATTAAATAAAGTGCCTCAGTCTGAAGGCTGGACATCATACTGCCATTTAGATACATTTATAGGCCAGGACACATAAAGCAAAAGTAATAATATTGGATTTATTTAGGTATTACTATTTTCTAGCCTGTAGTTTAAGCACTTTGCATGTTTTAACTTATTTAAGTCTAAAAATAATCCTATGCATCTAGTAGACACCATAATTATTGTATTTTTTAGATGAGAAAACTGAGACACTGAAAGAAGTAACTTGATGAAGGTCACCCTGTTTGAAATTGAGCCAGAAATTTATTTAAATTGGGTTTTTTAATAGCAAATGGGTAAGTTTTCATAAAAATAAATTACTTATCTTTCATTTGTGAAAGCTATCTTCTTTGACAGTCCCTAAACCTGAACTTTGCTCTTATACATTTGTCAAAGGAAATATAAGAAACTAGCCAAGTAAAAATGAAGAGCAATATATGCAATTCTTTGAACATCCAATTATACTTTATCATTCAATTAAACCATCACTCTTAGAAGCAGAATCCCTGTATTGCCAAGTACAATCTTTGCCAAATATCCAGACACAATCATGGGCTTTAAGGATTACAAGTCACATAATAAAAGATAATGACCTAAAATTAAGAACACCAATATAGAAAGATGGGACTGGCATGCTCAGTGTAAATCACCAATCTATTAGATTTAATGTGAGATTAAGGAGCTGTGTAACCTGCAATTATGCTGTTTTTCATTAAGAAAAACTGTGATGATGGTGCTCAGTAGGAGGCTTCCTTGTATTTACCTGTTTAATTGGATTGGAGACTGCTTAAACATCTCAGAGTTGGAGCTTATAAGAAGATGATCCCAGCTGTTTTTCAAAGCTTGCGACAGCAGGCAGACAACACGATCATGTCAAGCTCATGCAAAAACCTTAATCCTACTTTTTTCCATGAACTAGCCACAGCAGCCCAGTGTTTAACCTTTTAAGTGCTAAATGTGCTTTGTCACTACTTTGGGAGATTTGTCATCAGACTATTATTGTTTAATGCAGCTTGTTCCAGTACCATTTAATGATCTCCTCAGTCCTTTCTGCCTTTGGATACTGACGTGTTACCATTAGGAGTCTCAGAATTGTGTGCCTTTATTTTAAAATAGTCACTGGTTCTCTACACTTTTAAAATGCCAAGTAGGGAATAGTGACTTGTTTGTTCATACATTCATCCATTTAATGATTTGACAAACATCGACCCTTTTATGTGTTGTTAATGGGATTTCGGGTGGTGTAGGGCCTAAGGCATTGACCGCTAACCAGAAGGCTGGTGGCTCAAACCCACCAGTCACTCCTTGGAAGAAAGACTGGGCAATCTACTTTGTAGAGATACCACCTCCAAAACCCAAGGAGAGGTTGCTATGAGTCGGATTAGACTTGGTGGCAGTGAGTTTGTTTGTTTGTTTCTTTTTTTTAGTGTGTCTTTAAAAGCCCTGGTGGTATAGTGGTTAAAGTGCTTGGCTGCTAACCAAAATGTCAGCAGTTCAAACCCACCAGCCTCTCCATAGGAAAAAGATGTTACAGTCTTCTTCTGTAAAGATTATAGCCTTTGGAACCTCTATGACAGCTCTACTTTGTCCTTTAGGGTCCCTATGAAGGAAGATGGGGCAATCTACTTCCGTAGTGATACTGCCTCGGAAACCCAAGGAGGGGTCGCTATGAGTCGGGGCCGACTCGACGGCACATAACAACAACAACAATGAGTCAGAATAGCCCCAATGGCAGTGGATTATGTATCTTTCCCCATAATCTGTGTTAGACACGGGGAGAGCAAGCATAAAGGCATGGTCCCTTTCTTTATATGATCACTAAACCAATAATCACATCATGTCAGCCAGTTATTAGGGCCTCATTGTTGAAAGTAACTAAGATAACTTGGAATTCTCTTTTTCTACCTTCTTTTTCTGACTACATTTAACTAGGCCAAATTTCCAGCATCTTAAACTTAGAACTTTTATCAGCTCTGTTTACCTAGATCAGCAATATCATGGAATTTAAAGTGTGAACATTAAATGGTCAAATTAGCTTTCTCCACAGCTGCACAGGCTACTTGGTTGAGATTCACTTTCTTTTCTCTTTGCCTTTGGAGGGTGTGTGGTGAAAGAAAAAGGGAGTGGCTCTCTGATTTGTCCCAGTGACAGGGGCAGGCCACAGAAGAGCAGGCATAGTTAATGCTCAGCTGCTCAGACCAGTCAAGCAAGTGACCAAGTCCCAGCTGTGCCTCTTGATGTTTTCTGATTGCACCTAGTCCTCAATCTGTGAACTGTTTTCTCGACTCAGATTCATCAAGCACTGCAGCTTTAAAAACGCATGCAGGCAGGCATCCTAGGATATGCCATTATAAGCTGCTGCCAGGGGATCTTCTAGGAGATAAATGGAATCTGTGTGAAGTAAATTAGTGTGAACCAGTCAATCTGAGTGTCAGCCTTGAGCCACTTCCATGGATAACTAGCTAGCTGACTGAGGCCAGGGTCTTTTGCCATATGTGGGTTGGAATCTCTGAGATTCTGTCCCATGGGATGGAGAGGAGGGGTTTTGGAGGCTGTTAATTCTTGGAATAAGGCCAATTTGACCTGTGTTTTAGATTTTTCAATGAAACAGACTTCTAAAGCATTTGTGTTTAACTCACCACTATAGCTGTACTAAGTGCTTCTAAGTTAGACAACTTCTTTACTCTAGGAAATATGAAAGAAATAACTGCTTCCTTCTTGTTTGAACAACTATTTTTCAGACTCCAGCTGTGCTATGCTTGGTTTGACCTTCCTATTCAAGATACTTAAGATTTTAAAAGAAAATGATAGTGATAATTTGGCAAAAAAAAAAAAAAAATAATAATAATAATAATCCAAATCTCTCCCTATTTGTTGTTTAGGGATATAAATCCATGTGATCTTTAATTCGTGGAGCTAGGGAAGTTCTATGAAAAGTCTGGTGATCATGCTCTCTTTAGATACCTAATGTGGGAATTAGAATATTTGTCATCGACAGGGGGGAAAAGGTCCTCAATAGCAAAAGAAAGAGAAGACCTTTTAAAATTATTTAACTAGAAAGAATCTAGAGACAAAAAGTACATGAACAGGATGGTGGTGGGGGGGGGGGAGACATGAAACAATAGAGCCATAAGAATTATTGTTTAATTAAATGGTTCTAATTATTAAAAATCATGTTTTCATAATTCAGTATTCCTTTAAGAGATCAAAGTCTCTTACATGTTCTTACATTAATATCACAAGAATTCATTTTATCTAATTAAATTATGACAAATCATTTTTATTTTTTTCCTTTATTACTTTAATAAAAAAATTTTATCACTTTCCTCTCTGTAGAATGAAATATCAATGAGCTGATGAAACATAGAATAAAATACATAAAACATGTATAAAAAAGAATGAGAGTGAATCTAGACCTCATATTTGGGGAAAATTTTTAAGAGCAGGCCCCAAACTAGCAAAAACATTTTGCCTTTCATGGGAAGAAAAAGCAATCTATCTTGGAAATAGAACTTGGAATAATAACAATTGTATATAATTCAAAGAAATAAGTCTATTTTTCTATTTCTGGTCACCTTGCATAGACTCACATGTCCATAATGTAGCTTTTGAGTACTTTATGTGAAGGTACCACCATTATTGGGTCCATGGAGACACATTTTATATTATAAGACACATTTCAGTATATAGAGTGTGTCTGTGGATGTTAGATAGTATGAATCATAGGAAAGATCAAACCAAATGCTTTAAAAATTGAGTGACCCTTTCCTTGAACTAATGAAACAAAAATGGGATGTCCTCTGAGAACAAAATTTGTTTTATGCCTGTACATTGAGTTCAGAGAAATGAAATCCCTAGGGTAAATTTAACTTTATGATTTATGTGGGCAAGGAAAAGAGAGTGGAAGTCAGTGAATTTTCCCTCTGTTGTAGGAGGTAGGTGTAATCTTTTTCAATATCTGGCTTTTACTTTATAAAGTTCTTGGAAGGAAGGTAAGAGAGTGTTTTATAAATGATGCTTTGGCCCAGAGATCTTCCTCAATTTGGCCCATCTGATACATAACCTGGTTTATGACAGAGAAAGTAGACTTCCTAAGCTATCAGTGCCCATAAGTAAACTTTTCCATGAGTATTAAGCCCATTATATTTGTGGAATAAATATGGCATCTATGAATTTCCAACTGTCTGAGACAAGCGAAGGATGATAAAAGCTGCCGTTCTTGGCTAGGCCTGTGGTTCTTGTAGCCCAGTCTTCTGTCTTTTATACCAGAGGTTACATTGTAAAGAGGCAAAGTTGTCCTTATTGACATCAGCTTCAAAATGCAGGATCCAAAAAAAACCAAATTAGCTGCCTTTGAGTCAATTGCGACCCATAGTGACCTCTCCCTTGGGTTTCCAAGGCGGTATCACTATGGAAGTAGATTGCCCAATCTAGAGCTCCCAAAATGTGAGGTAATCTACAATATTTTGCTTCCCAGTTGATGCACCCAGTTGGGTGATCAGATGTAAAATTCAAAGAAGGGCATAAGAAGCATAATACCAGCCACATACAGTGCTAAGGAAGACAGAAGAGGAGATAAAATATATGAACAGTACAAAGGAGCTCTGGTAGCATGGTGCCTAAGGCACTTGACTGCTAACCAGAAAACTGGCAGTTCAAACCCACCAGCCACGCCTCAGAAGGAAGGTTGGGCAATCAACTTCCATAGTGATACCACCTTGGAAACCCAAGGAAGTGTCGCTATGAGTCGGGTCTGACTCCACGGCACACAACAACAACATGGACAGTACAGGACCCTGGTGGCACAATGATTAAGTGCTCAACTGCTAAGCCAAATGTCTGTAATTCATACCCACAAGCCTCTCTGTGGGAAGAAAAGACCTGGCAATCTGATCCCACAAAGATTACAGTCTAGGGAATCCTATGGGACAGTTCTGTTCTGTCCTATAGGATCACTACCAGTCAATAGCATACAATAACAACAACATGGACTGTACAAATGGTTAAAATGCTGAGCCGTTAACCAAAAGATTGGAGGCTCCAGTCCACCCAGAGATACCTTGGAAGAAGGGCCTGGTGATCTACTTTGGAAAAATAAGCCATTGAAAATCCTGTGGAGCACAGTTCTGATCTGACACACAGAGTTGATATGAGTAAGAATTGACTCAATGAAGCTGGTTTACTGATATTTTGGCAAGCAGAGAATTAGAGATTGGGGTGAGAGAGAATATCTTAAGCCATGAGATCTGCAAAAACAAAGGCACCAGTACAGAAAATAAATGGCATACCCAGAGGACCATGAGTGGTCTAGTCCGGAGTCTGAGATGAGGAAGGTTTGAGAAGAGCAGCACTGAGTGAGAAACCTCTAAATGTGAGTTGAGACTATATTACAAAAATCCTTGAATGAAATCCATTAGAATCCCCCATTGCTGACTGGATGAAGTGGCATTGCGTGTTTTTCTGCATAGGAGCTACATGATCAGATATATGTTTTAGGGATATGACAGTTTAAAGTGTGACAGGAGGGAGAAACACCTATTATCAGGCTATTAAAATGGAAAAGTGACTCTGCTAAGGGAAAGTAAGGGAGAGTATAACATCTTGAAGGAGTTCTGATGGTTTAGTAGTTAAGGAATTTGGCTGCTAACTAAACAGGTCAGTTGTTTGAATCCACCATCTGCACTACGGAAGAAAGATGAGGCAGTTTGCCTCCATAAAGATTTACAGCCTTGGAAGCCCAATGGACTGTGAGTCAGAAGTGACTCAGTGGCAGTGAGTTTGGTATTTTGTAATCATCTTGAGGACTTAGAGGCACTGTGAGAAAATGGCAGTCAAGTATGCATAACTTTTAGAAGTTTTGCAGTGTTAGTCACACGCTTCTTCAGATTTACTTCCTGAGTAGAGTCTTTGTCTCCTAATTTCTTTTTTAATATTCTGATATTAAATATAAACACTCTTTATATAATATCACTCCAATCCCCAGTTCCTCCTATACCTTTTGGTTAGCCTCTTTCATTTATCCAATGACATGATCCACATACATAGTTCATTTGCAGAGGCCTCATGCCCTTCTACAGGATTTTATATTGTGTTGATCATCCCAGACTACTGTTAATGCTTTACCTACACTGATACATTGGCCCAGTGTCTCTGAGTCATAAAAAAATAACAGCTCAAAACCAAGTTCTTGCTACGTATACTTCGGATCATGTTTCCTCTAAATGTGTTTCCCAGAACTTAACTATACTGAATTGTGTATGCAACCTTTACTCCCATTCATTCATCTTATCATTATTCTGTATAACTTATCTATCTTATAATTCATAGTTTTAACTCACTGCCATCGGGTTGGATCCGACTCAAAACGACCCCTCCTTGGGTTTCTGAGGCGGTATCACTACGGAAGTAGACAGCCCAAACTTCCTTCTGAGGAGGCTTCTGGTTAGCAGTCAAATGCCTTAGGCACTAGGCTACCAGAGCTTCTCCTTTCATAGCTTGTTGTTGTTGTTATGTGCCGTCGAGTTGGACCCGACTCATAGTGACCCCTCCTTGGGTTTCCGAGGCAGTATCACTGTGGAAGTAGATTGCCCCATCTTCCTTCCAAGGAGTGGCTGGTGGGTTTGAACTGCCAGCCTTCTGGTTAACAGTCCAGTGCCTTAGCCACTATGCTACCAGAGCTCCCTTTCATAGCTTAGAAACCCTTAACATAACCTACAGTTGTAAAAATTTTACCATGTATTCTTCCAAATGATTTGTAAAAATATATTAAAAGGTATATTTTACACTAATGTAGGAAATTGTCATATACTCTCTTATCTAGAAATAAAAAATTTACAATTTGTTTTCTATTTCCTAGTTTCCTAATTATGACATCTTTTGTATTAAGCCTAGTTTTCTGAAATTCTCACCATATTATTTAGATTATGTGGTTTTCCTTCATCCACATGCATATTTACTCTTTAAAACTTTGCTCTTTTTCTTTCTTTCTTTCTTTTTTTTTTTTTTATGTTAATGTGTGTGTCTCTTATATTTATAGATCCCACTGGCTTGCTTAGCATCAGAATAAGAGTCCACACTACCTACTAAAGTTATTTCTAAATTTTGGGCAGCCATCTCTTAGATATATTAGTCTAAATATTGAGTGCTCTGCAGTAATACAACTTGAGAATTTGAGAAGCTGTCTTTCTTTTATTTATCCCCCAGCAAAATTAATATTTTCATATGACCATCTCCTTTTTATATGTATAACCATAAGAGTAATTAGTGGTGACAGACCACCTATGGTTTCCACATCTGATGTGAGTACACGAGATGAATATGAGGTGTGAGAGAGTGATTCTTGCTATTGACAAGTTACAATACGGTGGTGAAGTACATTATTAACATTGAAACAAGGCTTCCATTTAATTTCAGTAAGTTTTCAAATGTACTAACATATTTTGATCTCATTCAAATAAAACTAAATTACATCCAAAGTAGCTAAACTTAATGATACCAAATACGGTAGCATAGATCTTTTCTTCCATGCATCCTTCTTATTGTTGACAAAGAACTAAAAACCGAAAGTATAGTCTTGATAATTTGAACTCCTTAGTTTCCACCTCCTATGCAGAAAATCAAATAGCTTTGACACTTCACTAACCATCTGAGACAAACGTTTTCCCCTGAGGTAGAGACAGTTATCAGCTGGGAATTTGGGACTGCCTGCCAAACATTCACCCCACACTGATGGTGTTGTCTTAGGTTTGACCCGGGGAATGGGCCCTGCTCTTATGAATTCCATTGCTTGTGCCATTTGATAATTTCTTCTGCCATTGACTCAAGAAAAAGTGATTTATTATTTTTCTTTATGGTTAGCTGTGGACTGTGATGTGGTTTAAGTTGCCCTATCCTGTGGCTTCTTCATCTTAAATTCATATATAAATCATGTTCATCCTTAGTCTCAAGTGCTTGCTTGACTTGTTTTTGTTTGAAAGGTTCTTATTCTCCTGCCCTTCTAAATTTTCAAATATAAGCTCAGAAATTTACTATAAATTCCTTTTAGAGTTCTCCCTTTACTGACTGTTCTTCAATTTATCAACACATTGAGATTTGTTTTCTTCTTTGAAATCTAATCCTGCTATTAGTATTTCCTTGAGCCTCCAAACAATGAAATTAACACATTTCAGTATTTATCATGGCATTTGGGTTCTTTTGAGGAAATTCAAATGACTTTTGCAGAATATAAATTTCATGAAACATGTGAGAATTAATTTCCGATACATCTTAGAACTCATTAATTACCTATACTTACCAGTTTACTTCTTCCATCTAGAAATTCTCTTCTCTACCAAATTATGGATGAATATGAAGATATAGATAGATAGATATAGCATATAGCATATATATAGATATATATAGATGTAGATATATATATATAGTAATTAATATTTTCTTGAATGATTTCCAGCTATGCAATCTGAATTTAGTATATTCGGACACCAAAGCTATAGACATCTATTTTGATTTGAGGTTAAAAAAAAAAAAGTATCTCCTCATCTACTCAGCACTTCTTTCCTTGGAAAACTGATTGCCAAGGAAATGGTACTCTAAAGGAACACCTAAAGAATTCTGGACAAACTTCTCATCAATACATCTGAGAATTACCTGGTTGGACTGAAAAAATACAGTGTAAAAAAGAGAAACAGTTATATAATGAACTGTTACACTCATTTACTGGTGGCATAGTGCCTAAGGCACTTGACTGCTAACCAGAAGGCTGGTGGTTCAAACCCACCAGCCACTCCTCAGAAGGAAGATTGGGCAATCTACTTCCATAGTGACACAGCCTCAGAAACCCAAGGAGGGGTCGCTGTGAGTCTGATCAGACCTGATGGCAGTGAGTTTGGTTTTTTTGTTTAGTTTACACATATTCTCTTTGTCATATTCTCTCCATCCTACAACCCAATATGTCTCTATAATCTTTTTCCATTTTAGAATTTAAATAACTTGATTAGAATTAGTTTTCATGGCAGGGTTGTCTAAGACAAAATGACTGTCAGATCCTAGCTTTATGTATAAAAAGAATAGAAGTAATTGGTATTAACCCGTTCTTCCATTTAGAGATTTGACTTGAGGGAAGTACAGTTTCACAGGAATACCACACTCTGCCTAACCCTGTCCGTTCATTCAACAAACATGATTGAGAACTTACTAATGCCTTGAGAAAGGAAGCCAAGGAAGAGCCAGTCTTCAGAGAATTCTAGTGCTCATTCAGCCTAATTCGAACTCAGTGACTGTCCACTACAATTGCCTTTCTTGCAGTTATTATGTAATACAACTGATTTAATTTAAATGTACACATCTTATACTGAAGTTCATATTTACCCAGTTGATTTATGAAGAGGCGGCTGTTAAGGAAATTGATAGCATGAATATGATCCTAAGAAAGATAAAGGATAATTTATTCTTTTAACTTTTTTTGTGATTTGGATGAAAATTTATAGAGCAAATCGTTTTTTCCATTCAACAATTCATACACATTTTGATTTGTGACATTGACTGCAATGTAACATCACTCTTCCCACCTCCTCCCTTCCTGCCTTCTGAGCTTTATCCTTGGGCAAGTGCTGCCCTTTCGATTTTTATGGTTGATTGTTCAAAAAGTGCATACCTCCCTAGTGTTACTGTTCACCTTATAGGCCTATTTATAGTTTGGCTGAAAGTTTAGCCACAGGGCTGAATTCAGTTCCAGGATTAAAGAGTGTCTAAAGGCCATAGTCTCAGTGGTTCCACCAGTCTCTATAAGACTAGTAAGCGTGGTCTTTTTTATGATTTCAAGTTTTGCTGCAAATTTTTCTCCCACTCTATCCAGGACCTCCTATTGTAATCTCTTTCAGAGTGGTCTGCAGTGGTAGCTGGATACCATCTACTTCTTCTGATCTCAGGATTATACAGGCTGGGGTTTCCATGGTACATTGATCCTTTTGTTCAGTTGTTTCCCTTGTTTTTTATTTTCTTCACTCTTCTTTGCTCTGGATAGGGAGAGACCAAATGTTGCATCCTAGATGGCCACTAACAAACTTTTTTTTTTAGGATTTGGGTGAAGATT
>NW_006921613.1:3927241-3933998 GCF_000298275.1 Orycteropus afer afer
TGTCTGTGTTAATTGGTTTCCCTTTTCTTTGTTGAAGAGGGTCTGTGCAATCCTTCTGCCTAGTCCGCCATCTTGCCGGCCCCTCCGGCCACTAACAAACTTTTAAGACCACAGTCATGACTCACCAACGTAGGAGAGAGAACATTGTCTTTGTGGACTAAGCTATGCCAATTGAACTTAGTCTCCACTGAGACTATGGTCCTGAGCCCCCAGGCCCAGTGACTCATTCCCTCAAAGTGTTTGGTTGTGGCTAAGAAGTTTTCATAACTTTGCCCCCTGAATACTCTACTATATTCATGGACATATTTGCATCATATATAAAAACATATGTAGAAATATCCTCTGTCAAACCTATATATATTCCTGAGTGTAGTACCAATTGCCTTACCGCCCACACCTGTTCTGCTTCTGTGTCTATGTATCCACTCATAGGTTATTGTTGTTACTGTTATTGCAGGATTGTGTTTGTTTTTAGTAGTAGTTACCTTTGTTGCCTTTAACTCTTGTGCTCCTCACAGTGTCTTTGCCTTAATCATTTTGTGCTTACTTCTGCCTTATTGTATATTGTCTTTCCTTTCACCGAAGTTAATATGCGTCTACTCTCTAGTTAGAGTCTTACCCTCCCACCCCTGGTAGCCTTTAAAGAATGTTGTCTTGACTTTCTACAGTGGTGGTTACAAACAATATTTGACTTTTTGTGATTGACTAATTTCACTCAGCATAATATTCTCCAGATTCATCCATGTTACAAGGCATATTGCAGATTCATCATTATTCTTTAACATTGTATAGTATTCCATTGAGTGTATGTACCATAGTTTATTTATCCATTCATTGACTGATAGGGACTTAGGTTGTTTCCATCTTTTTGCTATCATAAATAATGCTGTGATGAAGATGGGAGTGCATATATCTGTTCCTGTCACAGCTCTTATATCTCTAGGATATATTTCTAATTGTTGCTGGATCATATGGGAATAACTTATTTTTTTAAAAGATTTGTTTTTAAAGATGTGTATACAACATTGGTGAGCTTAGTGGGTGCTTTAGTTTGCCAGGGAGTCACCTTGTTTGTTCTCAGGAGTAGCCTTATTGAAGCTTTAGTATTTTTCTGGTCATCTTTCCATAGACCTGGCTCACCTCGGTATCATGGCCACCCAAACTTTTCTCTGAGGCTACCTTGACTGACCCTGTTCCTCAGTCAGACCAAATATGACCACTTGTAGAAAAATACCAGACTCATTTAATTCAAAAAGGGCCTCATTAGTCTTGATTATTTCCAAGAGTAATATAATAGCCACTTACTATTAATCTGTTCTGTGATTGAGAGATTAGTTGCTCTTGGATTCTTAAATGACTTAATGTTTGAGTCTCAGAGCTGGAAGACCTCTTAGAAGTTTTCCAATCTAACTCCATCACATTATCAATGAAAGATACCAGAAAAGTGAAATGACACATTTAGGGTCACACTGTGGGTTAGGAACAGAAATGGGATTGGAAACCATATATTCTGGGTCCTATTAATTGAGCTCCCCCGCTGCCCCACTCCCTCCAGTCAACACATTACCTCTCTGGGAACTCAGACGTTCATATCTGTGAATATTTATATTCTTTTTGGTTCTGCATTAATACATACTTTTGGGTTCTAAACAATGAGAGATTTTTATTTTTCCATTCAGAAATGAGGCATATAGGGGCTCCTTCTTTATAGATACTGTCTGATGGTATCAATAATAGATCTTAGGGGTGTTTGGGTACATTTGAGCTACAAACACTATGTCTGACCTTGAATTTCTCCTTTAAGAACACAAAGTGAAATTAATCTTTTTTTGGTTGCTTTTTATTTTAGGAATCCTTGTTGGTAGTTTCAGTCACTTAACAGTTACTTGATAAGTACTGTTGATAAATACTTACACCTCATACTAGGCTAGAGGTATAGTTACTTATAGTCTTACCAATGTAGCCCTTTGCTCAAATATCCCAGATAATAGAGGGAATTTTATATTTGAGAGTAATAAAGAAGTATTTTGATCAATACCTCTTTCTCACTCACATTTATCTGCCCCATATTAGTTTACTAGCTTACCCATATTTCTGTGTGTGTGTGTGTGTATGAACTACCAAACAGTAGTTAAGTAAAATAATCACTTCCATACATCTAAGAAAGGATAGCAAAATAATAGTTACTCTTCATATCATTTTGGAAAATTCATTTATTTACCAGTTGAAAAGTATATTATCCTTAAACTTGTTCATATTAGAAAATGCTACCCAGAAGATAATATTCTGTGTCAGATTAAAATTGCAGAAAGATGGCAAACACACATAAGTCTAATGACCCTGTTCATGAAAAGTTATTAATTAGTAATAGAGAAGTATTGGATATTTAATTGTAGACATCTCTATATGAGTTTTTTTCTTTTGCTCTTTCTCTCTTTTTTGCTCTTTTTTTTTACGTTTCCAGTCTATGTTGAAAATTAAATAAGCCTGAAGTCTGGTGTAGAGTGTAGCTATTGCTCTTCAAATAGAATCAGGAGGTCCTCTCAGTTGATTATCTCAGTAGATATTCTTAAAGTAGGCGTAATATGTACATAGCTCTTTACCTTGATACGTTTTCCTGATAAGACATCTGTTCAGAGAGAAGCCACTTTGTAAACTGAATTTTAAGTCTCTTCAAATGACATCGTGTTTGTTTATACATTTGGTGTCATCACTTCAAGTATATTTTCACTGATTATTTCACCCATTAAATTAAAATTTATTACTGTTGCTTGTGATATTCACATTACATTAATATTTACATCTACTTGAATTTAATGTAGTTTTCTTTTTCCTAAGCATCTAGAAATATTTTGTTTGTTTGTTTGTTTACTCCTTCAAATTAGAAAAAGACCTAAATTATAAAGCATGTTGTTGTTGTTGTTATGATGTCGAGTAGGACCCAACTCATAGCAACCCCTCCTTGGGTTTCTGAGGCAGTATCACTACGGAAGTAGATTGCCCAACCTTTCTTCTGAGGAGTGACTGGTGGGTTTGTACCACCAGCCTTCTGGTTAGCAGTCCTGCCTTAGGCACTATGTTACCAGAGCTCCTTTATAAAGCATAGAAGTGATCGATCTTGGCCACCATATTCGGCTAAAAGATTTGAACTCAGGTCTTCTGTTATACTGCTTATTACATAAACCTAAGCTGTCTTTTACTATTTACTCACCTTGCAACCTGTATATTATTTTTACACCATTAAGTAAGATGGGATTGAGATTATTTTTCTGAGTTTTATTTGGTGCTACAGTGTTTTATTCTGCTTCAGTTGACCAACATTTCAAACTGTTTGATCTTTTTATTAATGATTTTCCTATAAATATCTCTGTTACTTCCCAAAACCCCATGGATATGATGGATGGGATCTATTTTTAAACCATTCATAAATCATTGTGTTGAAACCTATACTTGGAGCTACAGATTTTACTCATACTGTAAATGATATGGATTTTTAACATGGGTTCTATTTGTACTAGAATAGTTGTCTAGCTCAGAAGAACCAGGTGCTCTATTTGGAAGTAGATGGAGATTTTTTTTCCAGTGGGCATTCTCTTTTTAGGGGAAATATTTCTTGGAATTTTTTGCCGCCTAAGCCTAGCTACATTTAGCAGCTAATTCCATCTTTCTGGAAATGATGAGAAAAGAAAGGAGGAAATTTTTAGAAGCCAAAATAGAGAAAGTGGGGGAGCATTATCACCGAGACACAGATGACCCTATCACCGCATTTTTTCACAGTAAGTCCTTCTGTAGAGTCTGTCTCATGGAATGTTCTGGGTTTCCTGTTAGGGCATTCTGACATTTGGTTTAACAACTTCTGATGTCATTTTGCCTTGGGCGAAGTGATTCATTTATTACACTCATAGTTAAATTACTGTAATTCAACATATGTATGCAAATACATGAACTCCTCCATTTCTCTAGCTACCAAAGATATTGCAAAGATATTTAGAACAGTAGCCTTTTAGTTGTCAATATTTTTAGGTGTGTGATGAGTAAATGGAATAGCCTTACATCTTTCAGTGGATGAACTGTCAAGAAGAGTTTGTCTTTTTTGTCCCCACCCCTAAGTGTAGACTATTTCAGAATCCATTAAAGAGGAAATAAACAGCTGACTTTAAGGCATAAGGATAAGCCTAGCAATCATTTGCAGTATATTGATGTCAAAAGTATCTCTCTGCCAAGCTCTAAAATGCACCTTCAAAAACTACTGAAAATATCTAAGAACTTTAGTGATGAGCTACAAATGGAGTTTGGTATTGATAAATAAAAGTCAATATGTATGGTGAAAGGACAACTTACTGTGATAAATGGGTCCACCATCAGTAAAGATCAAATTATTGACTATCTAAAGCAAGGGAAAAAACAAACAAACAAAAAAATCTGTCTATAGCTATCTTCTACAGGTGAGAAGAATTAGCCACAGCAACGATTCAGAAAAAGCTCAAAGAGACATGTAAAAAGAATTCAATAAAAATATATACCAAAGTAGGCAGTACCATTCTGTTAACAAATACATTTGTGGCTCTAGGATAATATATTTCTTTGGCAATTCCCAGGTCCACACCTTTTTCTTTTGACTCGAATGAGTTCCCTTTGGGCTTCCCACATTCCCACTCAAGGAGGTCTAGCTCAGATTTCACATCCAGACCAGTCTATTGCAGGGGAGTTCTCCTGTACAACCCAAAACCACATCACTCATGAAATATTGCCTCTAATCCTCCTACTAGTTATTTTTCTCTGTATCTCAAATAGATCTCAAGTTGTATGAGGGCACATTAAAAGAGCCTTCATTTTTTTTTTTTTTAATCCTTTATACAGTCTTGTACAGAGCTCTACCTATAATAAGCACTAGATCAATATTTGTTGATTTCATCGTTTTTGAAATGATTCATTAGAGAAGTCTTGGTCACACATCATATCAAAGTTTAATGATGAAACATCACAGGAAACACGCAAAAGAACAATTGTAAGGATTAGCCTATCAGACTAAAACAAAACAAAACAAAATGTGAAATGGCAATTAATTAACCTTTACAATGTCTTCTGTTCCCAATTGGGAGAATATAGGAATTTTTTGTACAGTAAACTGAATTGGATACTCTATAGACTACACAGTAAAGATGACAGTACTTGTACCACTTCAGATTGAGAAATTAAAATATAACTAAACAAACTATCTGGGAAACAATCTACCCCAGTCCAACTCACACAAACCACACCCTCAAAATTCTGAGATAGAAACAGAAATAGCTGCATGGTACCTACTACCTTCAGTTTAAAGAAGATTGTGTGCCTAAAATTAGATCTAATTTACCAGAGAAAATTGGGATGGCAATTCATGCTGGGATTATTGCCACTAAGAATTGCTGCAGGCATTTACTTGGTAATTGTAATACTGTATCTTCCTCTTTGAGTTCTCTGAATCTAGAATAGGATCTTTTAGATATTTATTGCTTAAATATTTCTTTAAAAAATAAATAAAAATTTTAAAATATGAAATAAAACTATACTGGCTGACACATGCAATGCATTTGTCCAAAGGCTGTTATTACGAGATTCAGCTATCTGATTAATTCCCTGTTTTAAATACAAATGTAAATAATGCAGGAAATTAGTGAGTAAGATATACAGAGATAAAAATCATTAAAACAAGCCAAGAAATCTTGACCAATATTCTGCAATTTTGATGCATTTAACTAACCCACTTAAACGTTTCACTAAAATCTTTGGATTCAAAAATAATCTGTATGTATATCCAAAACTGAAGAAAATTAAAGTAAAGGCAGTTACATTAATAACTACTTAGACCCTACAGTTAAAATGGGGCTGAGCTTTGTCTCTGTATAGTTATCTTCCTCCCAAGTCACAGACTAATCCACATACTGTTTTTCAAATATGATTCCTTGGTTGGAAGTGGGCCTAAAATAGAAACCAAGCAAATACAGTGGATAGATACATCAAAGTGTATATCCTAGTAAATCAGTAGGACATCTAGCACAGTACCTCTACTTCATTCATTTGTTCCTTCATTCATTTCACATCTTTAGTGAATACTTCTATGGACTGTTGTTGTTGTTATGTGCCGTCAAGTCAGCCCCCGACTCATAATGACCCCTCCTTGGGTTTCCAAGGCAGTATCACTATGGAAGTAGATTGCCCAACCTTCCTTCTGAGGAGTGGCTGGTGAGTTTGAACTGCCAGCCTTCTGATTAGCAAATGCCTTAGGCATTATGCTATCAGAGCTCCTAGCATGCATATGAGGTGATTGAAAATACCATGGCTTGTGTCACCCACACTTCAGTCCTCAAGAAGACATATTTGCTCTTCAGCACTTGAAAGAGGTCCTTTGCAACTGATTTGCCCAGTGCTAGCTTCAGTAGCATAGTGGCTAAGGCACTTGACTGCTGACCAGAAGGTTGGCAGTTCAAACCCACCAGCTACTCCTCAGAAGGAAGGTTGGGCAATCTACTTCCATAGTGATACTGCCTTGGAAACCCAAGGAGGGGTCGCTATGAATCATGTCCGACTCGATGGCACATAACAACAATAACAAAATGTGTTGTCTGATGTCCTGACTGCTGCTTCCATTGGTGTTGATTGTAGAACCAAGCAATGTGAAGTCTTTGACAAATTCAGTCTTTTCTCCATTTATCGTGTTGCTGCTTATTGGTCGAGTTGTGAGGATTTTTGTTTTCTTTATGTTGAGGGGTAATCC
>NW_006921613.1:3934098-3945200 GCF_000298275.1 Orycteropus afer afer
AACTGCCAGCCTTCTGGTTAGCAGTCAAGTGCCTTAAGCACTTGGCTCACAGATCTAAAGGAAATGGTCCAAACCTCCATATTTTCTTTCTCCAGGAAAATTCAAATGTACAAAATTAAAAATTAGATTCTTCCATTTAAAATATGAATTTCATGGTACATTTGTTCCATAGTTTGTTCCCAAATGAAATACAGGTTTTAGAGTAGTAATGAATTCTAACTCTATGTTTTAAGATCACATTTCCATGGAGCAGAGAGGGTTAGTGAAACTGTTTTAAGGGGCTGTTTGGACCAGAATTATTTTCACTAGTCTCCTTAAAGTGTATACATAGTCACCAGGTTCTGCTTACCAAAGCTATGCACACCCCATTAAAACAAGAGGAAGAGTGTCTGAGGTGTGTAGTTGTTGTTACATGCCGTCGAGTCAGCCCCAACTCATAGCGACCCCTACTTGGGTTTCCGAGGCCGTATCATTACGAAAGTAGATTGTCCAACCTTCCTTCTAAGGAGTGGCTGGTGAGTTTGAACGTCAGCTTTCTGGTTAGCAGTCAAGTGCCTTAGGCACTACCCTACCAGAGCTCCTGTTGTCTGAGGTGTGAGCACTGCTTATGTGACTTTGGACCTTGGGCAGGTCTCCTTTGTTTCACTTAGCAGATGTGTGAAGTTACACAGTTTCTAGCCTCTTTGCTTTGCTCTCTTGTCTCCACATGGGTGGTTAGTAACAGCACCCGCACCCACTCCTCTATGCCAACACACATATGTGATTTATAATACATAATTTATTTTATTTATGACTCATAAGTAATATGTGTATGTTGACAAGATATGAAGACATGGTTGTAGAATTTACTGCACCAAATGCCAACAGATAAAGGTCTGTATACTTAATAGTATATATATTTGCAGTGTTTGGCTTCAGATAAGGCAAGTGTGGCATCATTTGTTACTGAAGGATATTTTTGGTTTATTTTATTTTTTCACTGAGTTTCTTCATATAGATAATGCCCACTTTCCTGGCAAATGATGTCCGGAACAAATGCAATGCAGAAATATGTTACTTATGGAGATAACAATTTAAGTCAAGGGTTACAACTTGTGGAAAAAATGAAACATTTGAGCCTACATTTCTTTAACAGAATTAATGAGTGTAATGTGTTTATGTGAAATTATAGACTCCTGTACTAGCTTCGGTTTCTGTTCATAATTTCTATTTATATATCAAGAAAAGTTACCAGGAGACTAACCTTCAAAACTCCAGACCTCCTTATTATTTTCAATAGATACATTCTCTATTTCTAAATATATTTGTTATAAGGCTTGGTTTCTTTAGTGCATGATACCGTATTTTCTATTTAATGAAAGGGAACCAAAATGTACAGAAAATATTCATAAGTAGTGATTTGTGTGATAAAAGAATCCATGGCACCAGTGTTGAGCTGGTCTTTCTAATTGACTAGCCTGATGTTCTTGTCTCTGTCCTGTTGCCGTTAATTGACTATATTGTTTTATATTTATTCATTAAAAATACGATTTCTACTTCGAAGGAATCACTTTGTTACTTTGTAGCTTTTAAGCTGATGCCATGAACTTATTTTTCTTCTTAGATAAAGTCACATCTATAGATTTTTCAACTAATTACATGTCTGCCAATAAATACTTAGAGGATACATTTTATTTCAATTTATTATTTGTGTTTACATTGTGTGTCCCTGGAAAGATGTGTGGGACTGGAAGGAAATGTTTCAATGGTGTTTATTTCTACTTTTTCATTGCTCTCTTTCTCTTTCTTTTCTTCTTCTTCTTTTTTTTTTTTTTTTTTTCTTCTTCTTTTCACTCTCTCTTTTTTTAATAGCTCCAGTCAGTCTGGTCAAGCATGACAGCAACTCAAACTCGGCAAACTTCCAAGACGCTGAGGACATGCCTGACTGGTGTTTATTTCTCATTGTTCATTGCTCTCTTTCTCTTTCTTTTCTTCTTCTTCTTTTTTTTTTTTCTTCTTCTTTTCACTCTCTCTTTTTTTAATAGCTCCAGTCAGTCTGGTCAAGCATGACAGCAACTCAAACTCGGCAAACTTCCAAGACGCTGAGGACATGCCTGACAGATGTGTCTTGGAAGAGTCTGAGCATCCAGGTGAAAGCCATTTAAAAATAGTCAAGTATAAAATGATAAATTTGACACAGCTTTGGGGTCCTTGGAAGGGTGTGGGGGAAGAGGACATTGTAATGCTGTTTTCTCTTAGCAGCTGCACTATCAAATTAATGGTCACCTCCAGGGGTCACAGTGTGGAGCTGTTATCTTTTCCTCTTTCATCAAGAATTCAGTCCAAGGAAGTACAAAGGCTTTAGGACTGAGAAGGGAAGCTGACACTATTAGTTCATTATCATCAATTTTAGGCTAAACTAGTTGATAGAGGCAGAGATTCAAAACTGGAGACATGGCAACATGTTAAATATTTCAAATAATAGGATCTTGAGGAGAGTCAAGAGAAGGTGGATAGAGAGAAAAGAGAAGCCAGTTGTCATCTTTACAATTCAATTTACCTTTCTAAATACAAGCAGGACTCATGCAAACTGTGATGAGGATTTCAGCATGACAGTAACGGATGTTGTCAGCTGTTTATAACAAAGCAAAAGAAAAAGAAAACCCCTCCTCACACAATAAAATCCACCCTATGTCAAAGTTGCTTATGTTTGTATTTTCTTTGTAGAAGAAAATAGGCAGAAATATATTGGAAGAATCCTGTCAGAAACATTTAGGTTTCTGTTTCCTATTTTGTTTTGTTTTAAAGTCCGTCCAGTCATAACAACTATTTCTTTTTTTAAAACTGTATAAAAGTTGAATGACATTCCTAGACCATTACAAAGCCTTAAGGTTCTTGAAGGTACCTTATTACCATGAGTGAAAAAGTTAAATACTACCTGCCTCACACATTTAATATTTTTCTTTCCTGTTTTATCTGGCTGCTGTATACCCCCCACCACCCTCTTGCATCTTTGTGTGCTGATCCATGTATCATATTTTTGATTCATCCTCTCTGTGGCCTGTCAGCTTAGTTAAGAGATTTCCAAATCTTGTAGCCTTCGCTGACAGGAGGCAGCTGCAAACAGTCCCCTGATCCTTCCCGGAGGAGAGCTACTGAGATTTAATTTTCAGTGAAAGGTGCAGCCTGCAATCTATGTCAGGTCCCCTAAGTCATCTTGGAACCCCAGCAGGCCCAATGGAGGTGGCATTGTATTTCAGTTACCTCTTCTCCACTAAGATTCCTCAAAAGATGAACTGCCGGTGTGCCTCATTTCATCCACACTCCTACTTGTGTTAACATCCCATGGAACTGAGACATGGCATCTTTAGCAATGACAGAAAATTTTAACCAGCAAATTAACCCCACCCCCTGTCATAATATCTAAAGGAAAAACCTCAGCCTCACTTTAAAAGAGAAAAGATAGGAGTAGTGCTAAATTTCTATTGTAAACATTACTTAAAACTTACCCTTAATTTTGACGAAAATTGCCTAATTTTGACTAGACTTTAAAGTATGTTCATCAACAGCTTTCTAGCAACCCTTTTTTTTTTTCTCTGACAGTTAAATCGAGTAAAATTTTTACAGAAGTAAGCATTTGTTGTTTCTGGTGAGAATAGATCCGATTTATACCATTTCACAAGAAGAATAAATTTCAGTCATCCCTTCATATGAGTGGAATTGTGGTGGGATTCAAATAGGATGTACTTCATCTAATTGATATAAACAAAAAGATATATTGGAAAAGAAAAATTCATTAGAAAATATAGGTGCTGATAAAGAATCTTAACTTAAGAAGTAAGCACTGTTCTGCACATCGGACATCATTAAACTGGTAATAAAGGATGAATTACTCTGGCTTTTTCCTCTGTCCATTCCTGCATTTTTAAGACATCTTGCCTTATAGGCCTAGAAACCTCTTGAGAGTTCACTACTGGTCTCACTGCCTTCCACTGAGAATTTGTGGCTTGGTTGTCATGGAGACATCGTATTTCTCCAAGAATTGCTCATATTGATCCGTGGCCAGGCGTAAATGGCCAGGCGAGTGTGAGGAATAAAGGGGGCTGGGCAGTACTATAAAATGACCAGGGCTTGTGGGTTGGAAATAAGCTCATAACAAACACTTAGGTAAAAAGAAAGAAGCAGTTTTATTTTGTTTCAGGATTTCTTTCTGCACTTTGGACCATTGTCTTCTTTCACTATGAACTGAAAGAAACTTGTTAGTCACTTGTCATGTCAGATCTTTGGTGCTTTCCTGACACAGCTGTCAGCCTTCCAGCTCTGTTTAGTTTAGGGACACACAACAAAGAGGCAGTGGCATGAATTATTTATTGCTCCTCGTGTGGATAAAATTCTGTGATAAGAAATTAAGACACTTCTGACAGAGGTGCTTGTTTAGTAAGAAAGATTTTGATGAAAGAGTGTATTTCCTCGAACTATGAGCATTTGGGAGGCAAAATTAGTAGAACTGTACATGGACAAAGATAAGTTTTGTAGTTCTTGTGTGAATTTGGTGGCATAAACTTTCTTGAACTGTGAAAATATGACTATCCACTTTTCAGTGGCTAAAAATAAACTTCCAAATATCAAGTCATTCAAAAGTACCAACTCCAAAACGAGAAACATTACTTTGGTGGTTTAGTTACCTCAGTAAACAATGTGTGAGTGGTGTTTCTCTAAAAAGTGTTAACCACCTTAGTTAAAAAGTAAAAACAAAATTGGGGGTCATTAACTGGTGCACTTTGGGAAAATTTCTTCAAACCAGTAAAGTTGCTTCACTAGCTAAGCCTATAATTAGGTTAGTATACTTGTTATATGGAAAGGGGTACATTTACAGCTGAATACATTGTTCTTTCTTTTCTCACCTGGAAGATTACCACTCAGTTTAAATTTCTTTTAACCTTTTCATCTACATGCAAAAGCCCTCAGTTACAAAGTTCAATATGGTCAGTCTTGTAGCTCAAATGGATATTGACCTTACATGGTTTTATATTTGCGATGCTAAGTGACTAATATATTTATTACATCATTTTAAATGAATTGACTAGTTGTTGGAACAGCATATAGAAAATGAGAAAAAAAAAATCTTTTTCAGAGCCAAGCATGGTTCAAAAGTATTGTCTCATACATTATTCTCTCAAAATAAAGCCTTTAAACATCATTTTGCTTTAGCTCTTATACCTCCATATTTCATATGCAGAGAGCAAGAAGGACAGCAAATCTCAGAAAAACTAAATTTTTGAAGAAAGCCAAAATCAATATTTTAAAAATGTTGATAGAGAATTTTTAAATGTCATTAATAAATCAAATTTGCAGAATTTATATAAAATGGTAAGATTGACTTTGTGAATTGAGTCTCTTTAGGCATAATGAGTAGATTATTTTTACATCGACATCTCTGCTCCTTTAGCACTGAATTGACTAGAATGACCCATTTGTAAATGGACTGTAGTCTGCATATAGGTCATAGTTCAGATGCTTTGTGAAGTAGTTGTTCACCTGGTCTCTAGAGCACTCTACCTTATTCAACATGCCGCTGTGAGCTCTTTATTGGTTCAGACCATATACCCAGGTGAGTGCTTGGAGTCCATTAAGATTGGCAAAGCAACTCTAGACCAGAGCATCCCTGTTACTGTGACCCTGCTGGTGAACCTGGAGGCCCTCTCTGATAGGTGAAGGTCTCCCTCAGCAGTGTCTGTTCTTTGGAATAATTCATTCGCAAAGAGTTTTGACTCACAGGTGAATCCCAGATTGAAGTTTCTGACTTAGACTCTTTGAAGTCTACTTGCTTCTTCACTAGCATTTATATATTCCTAAAACCGCTGGGAATAACTTTGCTGAGAATAACTTTGCTGTTTAGTAAGTGAACTCTAAGACAACATTGTGAACTCAGCTCCTCTCCCCACCTCCACCCTTTTTTTTTAAGATTTTAGGGCCATAGGCTTTGTTTGGCTCTTAAAACCTAGTTGCTTTTGAATCAAAAGAAAGAGATTATTATAAAATTTATTCTATTTAGTCTTTGTCCTATTAACTTCTTAACTGTTTTCTATATCATGATTAAATCTCACTCCCCATTCTCCAGAACAAAAAAGTGTCCCTAGCCCCTCATCGTTGCACTCATATGGATACAAAATTTAGTGTGGTATTCAAATTTTTATACAGGTGTTAATGAAAGACCTTGAGCTTGTATTACCTTACTGTCTTGGAAAACTAAGAATTTTACTTCCTAATGTATTAGGGCAGTGCATTCAAAAGTACTTTCAGCTGAAAATAACAGTGACAAGATAGAGCTTGAAGTAAAAAAAAATAATACATTCAGATAAGAGTTTTCACATTATTCTGAAGTAGGTTATAATCAGTATGCATTTTGCCATTAATAGAACATTTTAGTGGTTTTTATAAAGCGCTTTATGTGTGTAGATCTATATACATCATTGTCAATCAATATCACATTTGCATGAATCTGATGAACAAAACTGGCTTTCTCATAGAATTTCCAGGGGATATTGCATTGTGAAAAGCCAAGGTGGATTTTTTTTTTTTTTTTTTTTCTTTTACTATTCTGGCTCATGAATCACCAGCAAAAATCAGGTAACAGAAAGTAGGACAGATTCAGGACTGGAGTGTTGGAGATGGCTGATGATGATGCATGGAGCAGAAAAAATGTGGAATGTGTGAGCAGCCCATCAATCATAGCCATCGAGGACACACTTCTTATGGTTAGTGGTTTTTTTAAAAAAAAACTGTTCTAGAAGAAGTAGGAACAAATTCAGTCATGAAAACATGTAAGCTTGTTCTTCTGGTTATGTTGAACAACATCACATTTTTTTAATTTGTCAAAAAGGAAGAATTTAAACAACAGCCTAATAATCCTTAAAGGAACATAAAGTTGTAGGCTAATATACATATTCTTTATATATCGTATATTCAGTACTTGCTTAATTACACCAGAGAATCAGCATTTTGAATTTTTGGTCAGTGGGAATGGGACTTACTATGCATGGTCACATCATTAACATAATTTTGTTTAG
The DNA here is from genome assembly GCF_000298275.1 of Orycteropus afer afer. Classification (NCBI taxonomy): domain Eukaryota; kingdom Metazoa; phylum Chordata; class Mammalia; order Tubulidentata; family Orycteropodidae; genus Orycteropus; species Orycteropus afer. The sequence goes on from NW_006921613.1 coordinate 3,941,148, forward strand.
AAATAGTTAACTAAGACACAATGCACCAAATAGTTTGCTAGTCAAATTAATTTAAATCAAATGATATTTTTTAGCTTACAGTTACAACCATACAAGTAGTCTGAGAAATAAATGCTAGTTTGTATTCTATAACTCACACCATACTTCTAACATTTATAAAATTTGATCCTAAAGCTGCAGTTATGGGCTACTCTAAGACCAATTCAGCTGCTTATTTATGTAAATCTACTAATTTCAAACCAAATACATTATGTTGAAATTTTCACCTCCCGTGACAATTAAAATAATCAATTTATATTAGTAATGTATATAATTAAAATGTATTTACCTGGGACACTGAAGATTTATTAAATAAGGATATTTTTATTATATTCCCATAGTTCATTTTGGGATAGATAAGATGTGTTGGAATTATAAGCAATACCTATTTTTTTTTTCCTTCATCACTTCCCTCATTTCTTCATTCTTTCATTCCTTTCTTCCTTCCTTCCCTCCAGCCTTCCATTTTTCCTTTCTTTTCCTTCTTTTATCCCTTCCTCTTTCTCTCCCTGCCACTCTTCCTTCCTTTCTTTCTCTTTCTTTGTTTCATCATATAATCCAAGATATCTGTTTTCTTTTTAGGTAAGCTGAGGCATCATTCATGGATAATGAAGGTGTGCTCCTGCAAAGTCTGCTAAATGGAAACTTATCCACAGAATTGGATTTATTAAGATATTCAAAGCTTACCATTTATTTATCATTGAAAATGAGTTATATTGTTATTCGTTCAAGTACCAGGCTATAGTGGGTTTGCTAATCTGTTAGCCAGTGTATTGCATTGCTGATTTGAAGATACCCAGATTCATCTAATTTTAGAATATCATTGTCTAAGTCACTCTATATTTCTTTCTTACGTTTTTGTTAATATTTTCAACAAAGAATGACATCCTTATGATACATATTTAACACTTTTTAAAGATTTTCTTCCATCCTTTTAATTCCTGAATTAACAACAAGTAACATTAAAGCAATTTGTAACACATGATGCTTTTAAATTTGCTGTTGCTTCAGTGCATTTAACTGAAATCTCTTTCAGATTTTGCTTGATCTGTTAGATTAAGATGTTTTGTTGTAGTTGATGCTTTAATTTGAATCAATCACTCTGCAGTAAATCTCATCACTAAGCATTAAATGTTGTCAACAAATAGCCAAATCTATTTAGCCATCAATTAGCCCAAATAAGTGATACACCATATAAGAGACTAACCTTGTGTAGTCAAGTTAATTTGGACTTCTAATGATATAGAGGCTAATGTCTTCAACTAAATGTTGATTTTGTTGGTCATAGAAATTCAAACTAGGGAAGAAGAATCTACTTATGGTACATCACAATTGATCCTTATAAAGCATAAATTCTTGTAATTCTCTTCTCAGAAAGCTAGACTAGCATGAATTCTAAAACTAAAATATGCAAAACAATATAAATAGAAATAGACATAAAGTGGTCATCTATTAAGGCCTTTAGTGACCTGATTTATTTGCCATGATTTATGTTACACAATTACTGTATTTTTTATAAAATCATTAAAAAGTTTATTAATGTGCATATAGTATAAATATATATATTGCCTAGTCCCTAAAAAAATGAATGGATTATGTATTTTCTCTCTCTCTCTCTCTCTCTCTCTATATATATATATACATATACACACACACACACACACAAATAGTATATATATATATATATATGTTTGTATATATATATACACATATCTCTCTATCTATCTATATATACATATCTATCTATATATATATACATACATACATATACACACGCACAGAGCCATGTGTCATTTAACATATGAAATAGGACATTATGTGATTTGAACATTGTATGAACACTGGTATATATAGGCAGTTCCCAGATTATGAACGAATTTCATTACTAAATCTATCTTTAAGTTGAATTTATACATAAGTCGAAACAATTAAGTATGATTCATATCTAACATCAGACAAATGTTTGTTTTAGTATATAGTATATAGATGCATTAAAAACATTAAAGAAACACTTCTAGATACACTAAAACATCTTTAATATAATAATACAGTAATAATGTTTTGGTGTACATTGCAAAATAGTAATTGTTTGTTATTATGAACCATTGTATGTACCTCAAATTTTTAATATAATAGGCTTTACAGTGGTTGGGACCACAGATGTATATGTGGTCAGATGGTACCCAAACAGACATTATGTGATGCGTGATTATCTATCTATCTCTCTGGAGAGAGAGAGAGAGAGAGAGAATTGCAAATCACTTCCTTTCAGCAAACATTTTTTTGAGCACCAGCATCATATATCAGGCCTGTATCAAGCTTGTATCAAGCCTGTGCTGGGATGCAGTGGGCAGAGCAGATGGGGCAATTGGAGATGAAAACAATATGACTGAAATAACATGGTTTCTACCTGTAGGGAACTTATAATTAATGATTGACCTGAGGTGAATATACCAGAATACAGGCATCAAATGAGTATGACTCTTTAATGTAGCTTAAAATATGTGTTCTTTTCTTCCTCAAATATGTCATTGCCTGAAATTCCTTTTTAAGCATTGCACTTCAGTAACGACAGGACATTTCCTACATAAGTAGTAGAGGACATTGTCATTTTTAAAAACAGACATATATACTCCCCCACTCCCACCTCTTTGGAAACGGCAAAAAGCTGTTTGGAACTAGTTCCAAAACTCAAAGTTCTATTTTATATCTAAAACCAAAAAACCAAACTCATTGCCATTGAGTTGGATCCAACTCATAGTGACCCCTCCTTGGGTTTCTGAGGCAGTATCAATATCACTATGGAAGGAGATTGCCCAACCTTCCTTCTGAGGAGTGGCTGGTGGATTTGAACTGCCAGTCTTCTGGTTAGCAGTCAAATGCCTTAGGCACTACACCACCAGAGCTCCTATTTCCCATTATTTCCTTTTCAAAGAGAATGAAAATAAGTTTTGACAATTGCCATAATTAGTATTTTTATCAGGCCCAGAAAAAGCAATATTGTATCCATAATAAATATGCTTTACAGTCACTAGCTATAAGAAATTAGAACTGGCATAACTTTGTCATTACTAAACAGGATTTTAAAGGTTTTTGGCATCATATTTTACATAATGAGAATTTAAAAAATAATTTTTAAATATTTAATAAAACTTATTTTGTCAGTATGAATTCTGTAGACCAATACTACTATCAAAGGTTTTATTAGAAATATTTAAATAATGCTTCCCTAACATCCACACTTATAGTGCCTAAGGCACTTGACTGCTAATCAGAAGGCTGGTGGTTCAAACCCACCAGCCACTCCTCGGAAGATGGGGCAATCTACTTCTGTAGTAATACTGCTTTGGAAACCTAAGGAAGTGTCACCATGAGTCAGATCTGACTCAACGGCACATAGCGACAACAACAACAACATCCACACTGGAGCTCTGGTGGTGTAGTGTTAAAGCATTCAGCTACTAATCACAATGTTGGAAGTTTGAACCCACCAGCCTCTGCATGGGAAAGATGAAACAGTCAGCTTCCATAGTGATTCACAGCCTTGTGAACCCTGTGGGGTGGTTCTACTCTGCCTTAAAGGGTCACCTCAGAATCTACTTCATGACAGTGGGAATATCCATGTCCAAGTATATTAATGGCACAAATTCACTAGTTTGTTTAAAAATAATTTCTCTTATTCATATTGACTTATTTTCAACATATTTCAGTGACTTCTATTGTGAGGAGACTTAATTTAAAATAGCAGTTCCACACAATTAATTGGATTGAACATGTGGTGATCCAGACCACTTAATCCCTCAGCTAGAAACTCAGAATTACTGTCTCTTGATTGACTTTAGGTCCTTTTTTGCACATCTAGTTTTGGGTAAAAAATGTAAGTGGGGTGATTGTATTAGGTAAGGTATTTGTGTCCAGAGTCTTCATTGTCATATTGTCATTGTAATAAACGGTTTATTGGCAAAAAATAAATGAACATTTTTGTGGTAATCGTCTTGGTGATATTTGTGATTT
>NW_006921613.1:3945300-3951290 GCF_000298275.1 Orycteropus afer afer
TGTGTGTGTGTGTGTGTATATATTAGTGTTTCACTGCTATTCATAAGGTTTTCACTGGTTAATGCTTTGAGAAGTAGATGATCCCTTCCCTCTTTCAAGTCTATCTTAGTCTGGAAGCTCTGCTGAAACCTGTCCACATGGGTGACCCTGCTGGTATTTGAAATATTGGTGACATAGCCTCCAGCCTCACAGCAAAACACAAGCCACCACAGTACAACAAACTGACAGATGAGTGGTGGCCTTTAATGAGATGGATTGGCACAGTGGCTGAAGCAATGGGCTCAGGCATAGCAAGGATTGTGAGGCTGGCACAGTACCAGGCAGTGTTTCATTCCATTGTACTCACAGGGTCACTATGAGTTGGAGCTGACTCAATGGCACCTAACAACAAGAGATACACAAAAGTACACACACATACATATGTATATATATATGTGTGTATATATATGTGTGTGTGTATAGATATAGATATATATCCCTGAAGGAACATTTTCACATTTGCCAGCCTAGATTCCTCTATTCATTGTGCACATACATGTTAGCTGCATTACAGAGAAGAGAATCTGGAAAGAATTGAGGCTTAAGAACAGAGGATTTATTGCTGTGGCTCTTGTTTCCTCCTTCATGTGAGAGCTCCCTCCCAGGGCTTGTCCAGTGGAGCTCTACAAGATGGTTTATAGAAAGCAACCTGAAAATTATAAAACACTTCAAATATAAGATAAGATCTACAGTATTATAAACATACAATTAGAAAAATAGCCTTGGAACTAAAACATCTGGTACTATTTTAGAAAGTAAGTGAAAGCTACTTTGAACATGTCACTATTAGAAAAATGACAGGAAAACATTTTGCTAAATATTAACATTCTATCTCAAGGTGATAATATCTGGGGTCATTTTTTACCCCCTCTCCTTATATACCCTCCCCCAGTGTTCTGTATCTAGGGGGGAAAATTTTTTTTTATATATATCTATTATAGAAAAGATTACTTTTCAGTCTTTGGAGGATACATTATAATCATTGAACTTTTTAAAATTAAGTTTTGTGCTGTGTGTTTAAAATGGAGATTTAGAATACATTAATTCCAATTGATTTTCAAGTCTTATTTTCACAGAGTGAGTTCATTCATATCAATCTTTTGTTTTATATTGCATTAATTTTGATTACTCACTTATTTAAATGTAGTTCTATGTATCTGTTTATCCTCTACAAAAAGTTGTTTTATATTTAAAGTGACCAAAGTTGTATCTAATTTATTAGATGGTTTTATAAACATTTGCACAGTTAGCATTTTGTTTTTAGTGTTTTCAAAATTAGGATAAGCAAAAATGTTGAGAAGTTAAAACTTTCTTGAGTTGAAGTCTTTCTGAGAAAGTTACATGGCTCTATGGTTCCCAGAACACTTTGTATGATTTTATCAATAAAGATCATAGATGGCTTGTAGGAGAAAAATGTAAACTAGCAATTAAGAGATCTCCCACTTAAAGCATGTCACTGGAAAACTCTGTCCAACATGGCCCCCTGCAAGACAACTTGCATCATTTCATTATCTCATTAGCAGAGCCAGGTGAGGGTGAGCCTACCCTGACATGATTCCCTCAATTCCTTTTACCCTCATGCTGATCCTCTTAGCTCTCATTTTCATTTAAAATTTTGATACTTTGTTTATTATGAATTTTGTTTTTTTGTATTACTCTTCAGTTTTTATAAATATTGCATTAACATATTATTTGTCTCATTTACTGAATATTTGGTCACCCTTAATCCAGGCCCTGCTCGTTAAGTCAGTTTCATCCTTATCTCTGAAGGCATAGTGCAGGTAAATGGCCTGTGGCAGATGCAACATTGTAAGCATGATTAGAGTGGAGCAAATGGCAGGAAATAGTTGTTTTAATACCACGTGAAAACTAAAGCCACAGACCATTGAAAATATTTCAAATGGCTTAATTTCCCTTGTGAACATGGGAAAATGTTGAGCATACATGGTTCTTCCTTTAGACACTGTTCCTACAAAGCCCTTTTTTTCATTGCACAGAGGATATTTTCCTGTCATCAGTTTTAGGGATACTTCCTTGCATTCTATATCCTGTTAATTGGTGATGATTTTCATTCAAGTGTACAAAGATTTTACCATTGAAGATAAGATAATTAGTACATGCTTAGTACAACATTGTGTCTAATTCTGTAGAGTGCCAAATGCCAGCAGAACGTCAATATTCATAACATTATACAATAGCAGTAATTAGTTGGCACATGCTTATAAAGCCCATCATTTACTCACTTAGCAATCATTTTATTTGTGGTTATCTGTAAAGTCATCAATCAGCTTTTTGATATTGCATGCGCATTTTCCAGGGAGTAGGCACAACCTTAGCAAGGGAGCATTATGGCCTGGGATAATACCCTCTAAGCTACAGGCATAGTCTGTGATAATTTTCTTGACATATCACAAGGTTTCCTTAGGTTTTTAGAGATGTCTTGTTAACTCCAAAGTAGCAAATGCATTTTCTATTAGAAACAACATCTTACCTTTATCACAAACAATTCATGTCTATGATGTCTCCATTTGCATCAATTTATAGTTGTAATTGACTGAGGCAACATTGTGTGTGTGTGTGTGTGGCCGATTTTTTTTTTTTTTTCTCTTTTTTAGAGCTTGCCAGGAAAAAAAAAAAAAACTGTAGCCCAGTGAGATTAAGAATTTCAGTCCTCTCCCTGACATGGTTATCCTCTCCCTAAATGGATCAGGTTGTACTTTCACATTGTTTTATATGATAAGGAAGATTTTCTTTCATCAGCTCTATTTTAAATAATGAGTATGTTCCCACCAATCTAAGCAAAACTATTTAGTCTATTTTCTTCGAGATTTCAAAATGGGAAGTGAGTTGAAAATAATGAATTGTATTTCAGATGTCACTGGGATAGTCAAATAAAATAACAATTTTGAGGATTTTCAAAGTAGTTTTCTTAGGTAGTATACTGAGCTGATGCCAAAAAGGTGTTGGAGTTAGTTTGTAGTCTCCCTGCCATGTAGGTGGCAGCAACACTCAAGGCTAGAAATTTTCTTTTACATTTCCTTAGCTCTAGTCCAAAGCATATCCTTACTAAAAATCGTTGTAGAAGAGAAAAGGCTTAAAGTGTACAGACAAATTTCTCTGTGTCCTCACATATCTCTAAAGCACTATTTTAAGGCTGTGCTTAAAACGGTTCCCATAATGTGAAAACATTCATCATTTCCCTTAACACAGAAGCCATATTCTGCTCTCGTACATGTTGGTAGTATTAGGTTTCTGTTTCTTTATTTTCTAGGATCTTTCTTCTTTATCTTCTCTCAGGCTAAAACCTTTCTCTGAAGATAAAGAAAGAAAACTCTGCTTCATTCCACTACAATCTCAGCTTTTCTTAGCAACAGTAAAAGACTGTTCCTTTATTCTTTGTAAACATTTAAGAATCCAGGGTATTTAGTAAGTGTGGAGAGATTTTCCTTTAGTCTTCAAAATGAGGCCATTTTCCCTGATTGTTCTAATTAGTGGAGCCTGCATTCAAGTTAGTTCTGTGTGCAAATCAAGGAAACTCTTGCTCTGAGCAGAGAGACTCAAGCACCTGAAAGTGAGACCAGAAGACTTTAACAATGGACACGTGGGCTATAGTTGACGCCTGCACTGTTGAGTCATTGCACAAATGCAGATCATTGCCTTGAGAAATCTACTGACTCCTGTGCCCAGGATGAAATGAAACCAAGATGCCCACCCATTTGTAAGTGTGCACTTTCTTAGTATTGAAAATAATGAACAGTAGGCTCTTGTTCATTTTTACCATTTTGAAGGAATTAATATATGTTTTTAGCAAACATAAGGTCTCTGGGAGGCACAAATGGTTAAGTACTCAGCTACTATCTGAAAGATTGGCAGTTTATAACCCACCCAGAGGCACCTCAGAAGACAGACCTGGCAGTCTGCTCCCGAAAAGTCACAGCCTTCAAAACCCTATGGAGCAGTTCTACTCTGCAGCACATGGGGTCTCCATGAGTTGAAAGAGAGTGGACAGCAACTAACAACAACATAGCAAATGTAGGCAGCTTTTGTGAAGAAATCTGAGTGTTCTTTTTCTGTAGGCAGTGTGTCCAAAATACCAAACAAATATATACAACTGCAGGCCCAAATGAAGCAGATAGCAGTTAAATTACAGGGCCATGAAGAAGTCTTTCTGATTGAATGGTTTTGAGGAGAGGAGGAGAGGGTTCTATATCTACTATCTTTCACTTTATTTTATAAAAACCCTCTTCACTTCCTTTGTCCATCTACATTCTTAATCACTTTTCCCACATACCTATGTAGTTTCTAGTTTCTCCAACTTCTATTATAGTTTATCAAGCACTGTTGTGCCTAAGGCATTTGACTGCTAACCATAAGGTTGGCAGTTCAAACCCACCAGCTGCTCTGTGGAAGTAAGATGGGGCAGTCTACTCTGTAAAGATTTACAGCCTCAGAAACCCAACGGCGGTCACTATGAGTCAGAGTCAACTTCATGACAGTGAGGTTTTTTTTTTTGGGGGGGGGCGGGTATATGCATTTACTATTGTCATTGGAAGGAGCTCTGGTAGTGTAGTGCCTAAGGCACTTGACTGCTAACCAGGAGGCTGGCGGTTCAAACCCACCAGCTACTCCTCCGAAGGAAGGTTGGGCAATTTACTTCCGTAGTGATACTGCCTCAGAAACCCAAGGAGGGGTCGCTTTGAGTCAAGTTTGACTCGATGGCACGTCATTGGCTATAATATTACAAATAATTGAACTACTAAATATTCAACAAATGCCTGGTTAGAATCTTAATATGGCCAACCAAAATGGCACCCCAGTACTTGAGCAGGCTTTGTATTCAGATTTAAGAAAGTAGTTGGTATAAACAAGCAAATTAATTTATTTTAATAACAGTTTTAAAAGAAATGTTTCCATGTTAGTTCAGTATTCCCAGGAATAAGGGTTATTTTCAAAGTTTTTGGGAGCCCTGGTCGTTCAATGGTTTCTGGACGCTAGAAGAAAATGAGGTAATGACTTTTTGTTGTTGTTGTTGTTATGTGCCGTCAAGTCGGACCCGACTCATAGCGACCCCTCCTTGGGTTTCTGAGGTAGTATCATTATGGAACACTTGGTCAATTTATATATTCCATGTATCCTTTCTCATAAAACTACTACACCTACAAAATGGAATTAACCAAGAAAAAGTACATATGACATAGGAAAGACAATTCCCCAAACAAAGGTGAAAGTAGATCACATGTCTACTGCTGTACACAAGCCTAGAATGCAGCTCATCTAGATTGGAGCAGAAAGTGGAAGGTTCCTGTAGGAATGTCTCCAGGACAACCATGAAACTGATAGAAATACTTGATAAATCTGACTACGCTGACAGTATTTTAGGGTTCTGTGACTATGTATGTAATGTGTGATAAATGAGTGTGAGGTATAAACAGCTAAGTATGATGTTGAGTATATGGCTATCATAAGATTTTTTGGACAGCATCTGTGTTAGACTGGGTTCTCTAGAGAAACAAAAAGCAGTAAAGCTTATATATATGTATATATATAGAGAAATTTATCTTAGGAAAATGGCTCACACACTTATGGAAGCTGGCAAGTCCAAAGTTCCTGGATCAAATGTCAAGCTGGAGGCTTTTCCTGGCTCTTGCAACTGCAGGGGCTGAGGAGCTAAAGGCTGGCAGGCAGTACACCAGCTGTTGACTCCAATAAATGACGAATCCAAGATCTCCAGGCCGAATGGTGGACTGTTCACTCACAGACAGTTGTAGGCAGCACAACAGAATCCCAAGCCACAGAAGAATGTATCTCTTCCCAGGATGTCCTTGGATATACTGGAAGCAGGCCACACCCCTAGGAAACTCCCTTTCAACAGATTGGCCACTCAGAACATAGTCATCTGATCCCATCATGGGAATAACCACACCACAACAGCTCAAACCACACAGAATTGT
>NW_006921613.1:3953585-3954694 GCF_000298275.1 Orycteropus afer afer
GTCCAACTTTATGACTCTGTGGGTCAGACAACACCCAATTCATGATGGGCAGCTCAGGCCTCATGGTGACTTGGTGGCCCATGGTTAGGCGTTCAGTCTCTACTTAAAGCCCAGTAACAAGCCAAAAGTTGTTTCTCAAAAGGAGAGTAGTTATCTGCAGAGGATGGTAGGGCTTTGCTCCAAAACCCCAAGGGTCTGCATTGCAATTCACTAATAGGCATCTGCCAAAGGCTCCAAACAACATCTGTATCTACTACAGACACTTCAAGCACCAATGGATCAGCCAGATCATATGGCCCAAGTGGCAGAGTAACCTGCATGGAACCTGTTGCAGAGCCTTCTGTTGTTCTGGGCCCCCCTCAAAACTAGCAGCTTTCCAAGTTACTTGATAAATAGGCCACAGCAACACACCCAAATGAAGGATATGTTACCTCCAAAATCCAAAGAGGCCCACCAGACATTGTGCTTCCTTTTTAGTTGTGGGGGAAGTCTGGTACTTCAACTTAAGGTAGGCCATCACATAATCCATGCCTCAGTAAGCCAACCAAATAAACTATTAGATCCTTTCCTAACCTCTCAAGCTGAAACATTGAATGAAGTATCCATACTTAGTGGGCCTAAATCAATAAACTCAGACTGATCCAATCTTACATTCCTTGCACCATTATCCCACACCCTCAGTAGCCATTCCCATGCATATTTTCCAGGTTTCTGTCTGTACATGTTAGCAAAATCAAGTAGGTCTTTTCGGGTATAGCATACCACCTCCTCAGTCACACTTTCTATTTCACCTTTTGGGGCTCGCTTGGACTTAACTTTAGTTATCGGTCTAGCAGCAACAATGGGTGGTTGAGGCAGTTCCTGAGAGCATTCAGGAATGTCTTCCATGTGCTCTGCCTCAGGCAATGACCCAGAAGGACTGGTTTGGCTAGTCCCATCAAACTGAGGGGGAGGGGATAATGGTTTTATAGTAATCCGTTCAGATGGGAGGGATTCAACAGAATTTACAGGCTCCATATCCTGATCATCTGATTATCTGTCCATATGTCCCCATTCCTGGTTTCAGGATCCCATTTTTTTTCCAATCAATGCCCTCAATTTAATGTCAG
>NW_006921613.1:3955519-3960159 GCF_000298275.1 Orycteropus afer afer
GTCCTTGGATATACTGGAAGCAGGCCACACCCCTAGGGAAACTCCCTTTCAAACTCCCTTTCAGATTGGCCACTCAGAACATAGTCATCTGATCCCATTATGGGAACAACCACACCACAACAGCTCAAACCACACAGAATTGTGGTCCAGCCAAGTTGACACACAGCTCCAACTATCACAGCATCTAAGAATGTTGATCAACAATGCTCTGAAAAAGAGCACACGATCCAGTGGACTAGAAGCCACTGGAAACTTACATCTCTGTTTCTAAAAAATTTACACTAAAATGTTCTAGAAGAAAAGTAAGATAGTACACCATACTAGTCCCCAAGTGATACACTATCAGTGTGGAATTTATGAGACATTTTATAACTTATCTTAAATATTTATTTAAATTTTGTATGTTTGCCAAATACATAGCTATTAATATTTGACATTTACTAATTTTTTTTCTGGGTATGTTGTGCCTAGTACTTTACATACAATTTGTCATATAATCCTCACAGCTATTTTATGAGATACGTTCTACTATTATCCTCACTTTATAGATAAAGAAATAGAAACAAAGAAAGGCTTAGTTGTTTACTGAGGACTACACAGCTAGTAAGTAATGGAAAAAGGAATTAAATATTATTGTGTAGTTTGTAAGCATGCAGGTGCTGCGTTCAGACTCTGGAGTTACTTAGAGTTTTTGTTTGTTTGTTTGTTTCCTATAACTTTGTCTTACCTCTGCTTCCTGGTTCTTTATTAGAATTCTGAGGACACAGTTTGAAAAATGTATTGTTTTCTTAGGTCTGCCATAACAATTTACCAAAAGCTTGGTGGCTAATGACAACATAAATTTATTCTTCACAACTTTGGAGGCCAGAGGTCTGAAATCAAGGTGTTGGTAGGGCCACACTCCCTACAGAGGCTCTCGGGGAGAATCTGTTCTATGCCTCTTCTAGCTTCGAGCCTCTGTTGGCTCCCTTGGCTTATAGACCTCCATCACTCTACTCTCGGCATTCATCTTCACATTGCTTTCTCCTCTGTGTCTGTCTGCTTTTCTCTCTTATAAGGATACTTGGGATGACACTTAGGGCTCACCTGGATAATCTAGGATTATCTCCTCATCTCAAGATCCTTAATTTAATCACAACTGTAAAGACTGTTTTTCCACATAAGATAATATTCACATGTTCCAGTGAATTGATGTGAATATTTTTTTGTGGTGTAATTTTTTTGGGGGCCTGCCACAAAAAGGAAGAATCTGTTTCATCTACTTCCAGAAACTATTAGAATCAAGAGCAAGAATGTCACTACCTTTAGCAAATATTGATAAGCAAATTATTATTTGTTTCTAAAAGAGATAATAGTATTGTCATACTTCCAGCATTAATATAGTAAATATCTTTGTTTCAATTACCTGGAAGCCCTTTAGTGGAGAATCACTTTGGAGCCAGTGGGCTGGATATAGATCTTCTTTTGTTCCATTGATGACACATTTTACCAGCTCGCCTCACAAAGAACATGGAGATGATATTTACTGAAAGTCTACCATGTACCATCACTATGCTAGCTCTTTGTGTAATATTTAATTTATTCCAACCACAATTTGTTAAGGCAGATACTATTTTTTATCCCCATTTTACAGATAAGAAAAATGCAGCACATGGAATGTAAGATGAGTGCTTAAGTGAGTGCTTAAGATCACTCAACTAATGAGTCATAAGACCGGGAGTCAAGCTCAGACAGTTAGACTCAGCAACCCATACTCTTACACACTCTGGTATATTGCTGACCACCTTCACCTCATATTTGACAATGCAATACCCAAATTTCCTAGCCTTTTTGAAGCTTCCATGGTTTAGGTGTGCTTACCTGTATATTCTTTCCTATCTTTTCCCATGGCGTGGAACTTAACTTTACATCAACTGCTAACCTACACTGTGGGGTTCACTGGGTAAAAATGTACTTTAGCTCTGGTAGCATAGTGGCTAAGACACTTGCCTGCTAACCAGACGGCTGGCGGTTCAAACCCACCAGCCACTCCTCGGAAGGAAGGTTGGGCAATCCTACTTCCGTAGTGATACTGCCTCGGAAACCCAAGGAGGGGTCGCTATGAGTCGGGGCCGACTCGACGGCACATAACAACAACAACAACAACAACAAGCAGCTGTCAATGTGTGGGCTCCCAGAGCACTCACATGCACATCAGAGCTTTTTACCAAATAAGTGACCTTTGAAGTTAGAAAAGCCACCTGGAATGGGACTTCCCAGCCACAATACCAAGATTCTTTCATGCATTCCATCAGTGAACTCAGTGGTGTTCCTTGATCAGAAAACAATTTAAGATGATTTCAGCTCTTTCAACAAAATTGTTAGCTCAATTGTCTAAGGCAGGAGTTTCTCAACCTCAGCACTATTGACATTTTGAACTGAGGGTCTCTCTTGTCCTGTGGGATGTAGGATATGTAGCAGCATCCTCTACCACTAGATGCCAGTAATAACCCTTTACCCCCTGCCTCCCCACCCCCCACACTTTTCAGTTAAAACCAAAAACCAAAACCAAACCCACTGCTGTAGAGTTGATTCTGGCTGTCAGTGATCCCCATAGGGTTTCCAAGGCTGTAAATCTTTATGGAAGTAGATGGCCTCATCTCCCTCCTGCAGAGCAGGTGGTGGGTTTGAACTGCTGACCTTCTGGTTAGCAACCAATTATTTTCTATTTGAATGTCAGTGTCCCTAAGGGAACAAAATTGTCCCTGGTTGAGAAACATTCATCTAAGGTAAAATTCTTCCTACTTAAATTCCTAAACAAAAATTCCTAAGTATTATCTTGACGTTCATTTATTTCAGAATAATACTGCCTGACTTCAATACAAAACTTACTCAAGTTATAGTCTACTGAGATTCCAAGAGAAAGTAATCATTATGTTTTTTCCTCTTTTTTTGCAGTGTTGGCTTACTTTCTCTAACTCCTATAAGCCTATGTTCCAAAACACATGTCTCTCATGCACACCTTCATATCACACCCCAAACCCAAATATTACCTATATAATCATCTCTCCTCCTGTATATCTGATAGGAACCTCAACCCAATGTGTTCCACAATGGACTCATTATCTACCTTAAGAAGCCTTTCCTTCTTTTCTCAGCCTCAGTGTTCAATTGGTCACCAATTATTTTCTATTTGAATGTCAAGTTTGTCTTCTTGGTATTTCCACCATCACTTCATCAGTTTTGACTCATTTTCCACCCAAATTGCTGAAGAAGCCTCCTGACTAGTTCTGCTACCTCCATCTCATCCTCCACACTACTGCCTAAGATAACTTTCTAAACCATGAATATTATTATTTCACTGTCTTGCATATAGTCCAACCCCCCTAAGCAAGACTTGTTTAAAGGACATTTCTTAAAACATCCCTTGCTTTCTGCTATCTAATTATATTAAAATTAGCAAGGATTATATTTGTTGCTAGAACAAAGGCAATATAAGAACTTGAGTCAGAACTTAAATATATAAAATATTCACATTTTACACATTCTATTGTATTCAAGTATATATTGTAGCAGACTTGATGCAAACTCCTGAGGTAAAGTGACTTTTAAATTAGGATAAATATGAAGTCTCAATACATACTCTGTGTATGCCTTATTTTCTCTATAAATGAATTTAATTTTTGTTTTAGATCCCCTTCTTCATTTTTACAGGTAGAAGAAACTTCATCTCAACTGGTTCAGGATCCTCACTTTTTCCTCTGTGGTGCATCTAATTTCTGAGGGCTTTGGTAGGTGACTACCTAGTTTATAGTCCAAACAAGGACTCTTTCTAGAAAAAGAATGCTATTTAACAATTAGCCTGTGGCAACAGGCATAAATCAGGACGATACTGGGCACATTAAGACATACAGTCACCTGTGGCTTACATAATATCATCATATCCATTAGTGAAGGGGCATGGGTATCAGTGGGTATTCAATCATCATTCTAGATGGACAGATAATATTATATCCAGATATAACAATGTTCTGTCTCATTGTTATCTGTTCTTGGTCATCTGTCCATACATAGCTACTGTTTCCCTTACTTCCAGCAATAGACATCTCTCTTCTGATGGTAAGCCGCTCTGCAAAAATGAAAATAAAAACTCCCTGCCAGAGTCAATTCTGATTCATAGCAACCCCCATTACATTTCCAAGGCTATAAATCTTCAAAGAAGCAAATCTCCTCATTTTTCTTCTGCAGAGCAGCTGGTGGGTTTGAACCACTGACCATTTGGTTAGCAGCCAAATGCCTTAACCACTATGTCTCCAGAGTTCCTTACTCCAAGCCCCTCTGAGGTAGACAGAAAAGATTAAACTCCCCTGCATTTCATTGAGGTGAACCATAGCATCAGGCATCTCTACTCAATGACTTTTGTGGAGTATTCTGTGGGCATCACAACCCTCCTGAGCACCACCCAGAAATCTAGACAGTTGTCTGCTACTCTAGGATTCTGAATTCGATTCTTCCTCCTACCTCTGACTAAGAAAACAGACTGAATGGAACACAGGATCGCTTTCAGAGACCCACTTGCATCTAAGTCCTGTTGTCTTTACCCTCTTCCTGTTATCTTTAGCATAGTGCCTCAGGCACTTGACTGCTCACCAGGAGGCTGG
>NW_006921613.1:3960554-3966606 GCF_000298275.1 Orycteropus afer afer
ACAGTTACAGGACCTAAGGAGCTCTGGTGGCACAGTGCCTAAGGCATTTGACTGCTAACCAGAAGATTGGCAGTTCAAACCACCAGCCACTCTGCAGAAGGAAGACAGAGCAATCTACTTCTAGAAAGATGTACCACCTCCGAAATCCAATGGGTTTCACTACGTGTCAGAAATGACTTGATGGCAATGGATTTGGGTTTTTTTGGAGGAGGATATTATAAGAGATAAGGACTTTAAAATGCTTAAAACCCTTATTGAAATTCAGAGGTGTTTTATTTCTTGTGTATTACAACATGTCTCTGCTGAGGCAAGGACTATTGCTGATGTTATGGGTGAGGAGGTAGCAAAATGTGTAAGAAACTATAGAGAGTAAACCCATAGTGCTTGATAAGCATAATAATAATAATATATTAGATTGTTTCATCTACTGAAAAGAGTTGTACCCTAGAGTAGAAACAAACAAACAAACAAAAAGACACAGAGTATGGGAGAAAAGAAGGGCGTTTATGGGATTCCACACATTAGCAATCCTGTACTACATAGGTAGTTTACAGTGCTTTACTATCAGCAGACAGTTCAGGAGTGACAAAGAGAGTGAGATCTCTCATAGACTCTCAGACTTGACAGAACCTTAGAGTGTGGGGTGATCCATGGCATCAAATGCTATAAAGAGATCAGGGAGAAAAGAAATGATGTTCATAAAGTCTCTGGGAGAGTTGTTGCAGTGAGATTGGGTAGAGTCAACTAAAACTGTTCAAAATAGACAAAATATGTGCAGCTTTCACTAATTCTAAGACTAGACCACTAAAAGCAAAAACAAGGAAAGAGAGCAATATCTAAAGAAATTTGCAAAGTCCAGTATAAGTTTTTCAAAGATTTAGCTTGAGAATGGGAATATCTATCTGAAAATTATCTGTTTCTTCTCTGCCAAGGAGTCTCTGTCAGGGATGGTTAAGGGGCTAATTTCTCCTTTACACTAACAACACATAGTGAGAATTCTGTAGCTTGAACAAGGAACACAAATTATTCACTTCTGAAATTGTTTAAAGGACAGAAAGCAAATAATCAAGGCTTTTCATAGATGACAGAAAGGTACTTAACGAAACCCAACATCCATTCCTGACTTAAAATTTAGGAACCAAACAAGTAAAACAACAATAACAAAAATATTTAACCTCTTAATTAATTGAAAAAGAAGGAAACTTCCTTTTTATGACAAAGAAAATTGAACAGAAGTCTCTGAGAAATTTTATATATAACTATGATATACTCAAGATAATCCATTTAAATGAAACAAATACAAAGTGGCCAGCTGACACCGCTTCTCCTACAGTTGATTCTGGTAGTCTGTGTAATGCAAAAAGACAAAATAGTAAATGAATATAAGTCTTGAAAAGGAAAAACAAATTAACAGGATTTGCAAATAATATAAATAAGTCCAAGAGGACCAACAGTGAAGTGTAGTGAGATGACTAAATACAAGATAAGAGCAAAAAAGACCTCATTCACATTACCAACAGAATTTACAAAAAAAAAAAAAAATCTTAGGCTAAACAAAACAATGTGAAAAATATATAATAATTGAAAAAACATGTAAAACTTTCCCAAGTGATATAAAAGATAACTCCAGCTTATAATTTGAAATTTTCAATGATATCAATGAGTGATTAATATATTAATATTAATTATTATATATATTAATATTATATATATATATTAATTATTATATATATTAATATTAATTCCTTTTTCCATTACTTACTAGCTGTGTAGTCCTCATTACATTACATTGATACGTGGATTAGCAGGGCCCTCTTTACTAACAGACACAGGGTCACTAGTGTCTTTAAGATTAATCAAACCAGAGAACCAGTTTAGGAAACCCGTCCTTATGATTTTGTCTCTCTAGAACCACCTGGTAAAACAAAATGTAAATATCTAAAATTAATACAAGAACAAATGGAATACCTATATAAGTGAATTATCATAGAACAATATTTAAAAGCTGTCCAGCAAATACATGAAGAAATGCTCCCAATCATTAGCCATCAGAGAGATGCAAATCAAAACAACAGTGAGATACCATCTAACCCTAGCACTAATGGCAAAGTTCAACAAGACAGAAAATAACAAATGCTGGGCAAGGATGTGGAGAGATTAGGACTCTTATCCACTGCTGGTGGGACTGTAAAATGTGGAAATCCACTGCTGGTGGGACCACTGTGGAAAACAGTATGGTGATTCCTTAAAAAGCTGGAATTACAAAGACCATTTGACCCAGCCATCCCATTACTAGGTATATATCCTAAAGAAGTGAGAGCCAGGACAAGAACAGATACATGCACACCATGCCCAATGCAGTACTATTTACAATAGCAAAAAGAAGGAAAAACATAGGTGCCCATCAACAGTAGAATGGATAACCAAACTACGGTACACACACATGATGGAATACTATGCAACACTAAAGAATAATATAGAATCTGCAAAACACAGATAACATGGATGAACTTGGAGGACATTATGCTGAGTGAAAGAAGTCAATCACAGAAGGACAAATATAGTATTAGTTCATTATTATAAAAAGTCAAGGAAAGGTTTATACATGGAAGGAAACTCTTTGTTGATTACCAGGGGTGGAAGGGGAGGAATGGAAACACTACAAAAAAAAGAAAAAAAAAAAAAGCATTGACCCATGCCACTTTAGTTTTGTGTATCTCACTGTACATAAATTATATTTTCAATAAAATACATTAAAAAAGAACAAATGGAATACCTATATAAGTGCATTATCATAGAACAGTTTTTAAAAGCTGTCCCAAAACTACCTTCTCTTCAAAAACACCAAGTCAAATAGTTTTATTAGTTTTACCAAGCCTTCACAGAACAGATATTATTTAAATAGAAAAATGAAACCTTCACAATTAATTTTGTAGGTCTCTAATAATCCTGTTACCTAAACTTAAAAATAATTACACACGTACACAAAACTTATCCGTCAATTCAAACCAATCTCATTTATATTGAAGTAAAAATTCTAAATGATATACTAAATGTGTTGATTTGTAAAGTGTTCTAAATGCAAAAAAAAAAAAAAAGTGTTGGGAATATAGATACTTTTTTAAATATAAATGAATGAAATTAATAAATACAAATTAAACCCAGAAGAAATGCAAAAATTATTTAACATTAAAAATGTATTGGGAGACCTGGTAAGATGGAGGAATAGGCAGACAAACTACACAGACCCTCTTCAACAAAGAAAAGAGGAACCAATTGACACAGATACAGAAAATAATCCTAAAGCCCTGAGCTTTGAAAGGAAAGATACAGAAGTGCACTAAACTCCAAATAATAGAAGAACCTGCATGGAAACACTGCAAAAGGAGATATATAGAGCTTCAGTCTTTCAGTGATCCTGATGGAGTGGACAGCTTGGATATTGGCAAGTGATGTTAGGACCTAAGAATTAACCTAAAAATCAGCCCTTCTAGCCAGGGGCTACACAGAGGACTGCACTGGTGGCTGGTAAATAAAAGAGGAAGGAGTAAAGAGGGAGATGAACTGAGCCATGGACTTTTGGCTGTCCAGAGGGAACAGCCATTTTGAATGTTTACAAGCAGTTCAGGCATTTTGGATATTTAAAGCAACAACGTTCTCTCAGATTCCAAGGACCTAAGAATAGGCTCGTCACTTGCTGGGGACCTTAAGAACATTCCAGACATGAATGACTGGAAAGTTGTGATATTCCCATTGTTACTGTTATACCCCACACCCTCTTGGTGGATGGAAGTGAGGCCATCCCTCACTTCCACCCATCTTCTAAACCAGCAGGAATTCCATCCCCGTCTCTGTGATTGGACAGAGCCTGGGTGCCCTGCCCTGCTGAGATTTTTTTCTCCTTTTTATTCAGTTTGTTTGTTTTATCTGTTTTTTTCTTCTTTCATTATTTTTATTATTATTCTTTATTCTTCCCTTCCCAGGATCTAGTTACCAGCTTTTTCTACCCTGTTCCCGGTTCCTATTTTTTTCTGTCTCATGGTTTTCCCCATTCCTTGTTTTTCTTCTTTGCATTTTTCTAATTTTTTTTTCATCGTTATTCTCCTATTCTACCTCTTTTTTCTTATTGTTCCCTCCACAGATATTATATATATATATATATATATATATATGTTTGTTTGTTTTTGTCCTTTTGCTTTTACTTTTTTGATGGTTTTTCAATTCTTGTTTTTGTCCAGCTGAGTGGGAGACAACAACCATGCACATACAACACAACCACACTTGCACCTCCTGTGGCTCCACTTACTGAGTAAAAGCCACCACTTCCTTCTCTGCCAACTGGCCAATGATAAACAACCACCAGGAAGAGCCTGACTCACCCTTAAACAGCTCTTCACAAACAGTTAACAGAGATCTCAATACAACAATGTCACAATGTCTCAGAGACAACTGACCATCACAGTCCACACAAAGAAGCAAGATAAAGTGATAGAAACAAGGGAGCAGGACACAGACCCAGAAGAAATCCCTGAGGAAGAAGCAGCATTGGAACTCTCTGATAAGGAATTCCAAAGAATTATACTTAGGTATCTTCAAAAGATTGAGAGATCAAGGAAAACACAAAATTATAAAAACACAGAAAAAACCTAGAACAATTTCAGAAGAAAATGGCAAAATAAATGAAACATTACAAACGATACAGAATCTACAGATGAAAATCCAGAGTATAAATACTAAATTTTCAGAATTAGATGACACATTGAAAGGGCAAAGGAGTAGAATGGATGCAATGGAAGACAGAATTAATGAGAATGAAGACAAATCCCTGAATACTTCTTTGGAAAGGGATCAATCAGAAAAAAGATCAAAACAAAATGAAGAAAGCCTAAGGTTCTTGTGGGATGCTATCAAAAGAAATAACCTTTGTGTAATTGGAATTCCAGAACAGGAAGAGAAAAAGAAAACCACTGAGAAAATTGTCCAATATTTGTTGGAGGAGAACTTCCCTGATATGATGAAAGATGAGAATATATCCATTCAGGAAGTCCAACAAACTCCAAAATGTATAGACCTCAAAAGAAAATCACCAAAGCATATCATCATCAAACTCATCAAAAGCAAGGCCAAAGAAAGAATACTGAAAGCAGCATGGGAAAAATGGAAAGTTACCTACAAAGGACAACAAATAAGAATAAGCTCTGATTTCTCAGCAGAAACAATGCAAATGTGAAGGCAATGCGATGGTATATATAAAATCCTGAAAGAGAAAAATTTCCAACCAAGAATTATATACCCAACAAAATTGTCCCCCAAATATGATGGTGAAATTAGGAGATTTCCAGATAAGCAGAAATTAAGGGAATTTGTTAAAACCAGACCAACCTTGCAAGAGATACTAAAGGGAGTCTTTTGAAGAGGGAACCAATAATAGCAAATAACAATCGACTATTAATACACAAGATGACATAACCCAGAAACCAAAACAGCTATGGAAGTATCCAAAGTAAAATAAGCTTACAAGATTGTAAACAGGGAGCCAGAGACATCAATTGGCAAATGAGGACAACTACATACAAAAAAAAGGGAAAAAATAGTGTAAAGAATTTCTAAATGGTGAGAAAGTTGAGAGAGTTTTAAGATAGAACAGACTGTTCTAAACTCAGGGAGAAAATTATAAATCATAAGGTAATCTCAAAGAAAAATGATAAACCTTCACAGCACAATAAAAAAAGAAGAGAAGCACAAATATTTAGCAAATATGAAAACAATAGCAAGAAAGGAAATGATAACATGATTCATAAACATAATGAGCTCAGAACAGAAAATTATATGGATAAAAGAAACCAGGAACACCATGAAAACACACATAACAAAATTACAGCAACTTGTTTATATTTAGAAAATGACAGCATACTTCCTTATAATTACAATGAATGACAATAGATTAAGTGCACTACTCAAGAGAAGGAGAGTTGCAGCCTGGAGAAGAAAACATAGCCCATCAATATGTTGTCTACAAGAGACACACCTTAGAGACAAAGACTAAAACAGA
>NW_006921613.1:3967689-3971441 GCF_000298275.1 Orycteropus afer afer
ATAGAAAAAATCAACAAGACTAGAAGTTGGTTTTTTGAAAAGATTAATAAAATTGACAAACCACTGGCAAATTTAACAAAGGAAAAGAGGGAGAGACTACAAATACCACAAATAAGTAATGGAATGGGTGATACCACAACAGAACCAACTGAAATAAAAAGGATAGTATCAGGATACTATGAAGAATGGCCCAGCCACTCCTCGGAAGGAAGATTGGGCAATCTACTTCTGTAGTGATACCACCTCGGAAACCTGAGGAGGGATCACTATGAGTTGGGTCCAACTCGATGGCACATAACAACAACATGAAGAATGACCAGACTTCCTCTCACATACTTTGGTCATGTTGTCAGAAGAGACCATTCCCTGGAGTAGGATGTTATGCTTGCTAAGGTGGAGGGTCAACAAGAGAGGGGAAGGCCCTCAACAAGAAGGATTGACAGGGTGGCAGCAGTGATGGGCTCAAGTATAGCAAGGATCATGAAGCTGTATCAGGACTGGGCTGTGTTTCGTTCTGCTGTGCATAGGGTCGCTGTGAGTCAGAGATGACTCGATGGCACCCAACAACAACAACAATAAAGAACTTACTCCAACAAATTTGAAAATCTAGTAGAAATGGACAGACTTCTAGCAACACACTAATTACCTAAACTAACACAGATTGAGGTAGAAAATTTGAACAGATCCATAACAAAAGAAGAAATTGAACAGGTCATAAAAAAGAATTTACTAACAAAAAAAAGTTCTGGCCCAGATGGTTTCACCAAAGAATTCTACCAAACATTCAGAGAAGAACTGACACCAATCCTACTCAAACTATTCTAAAAGATAGAAAAGGATGGAATCCTCTCAAATTCATTTTATGAAACAAACATAACCTTGATACCAAAACAAGGCAAAGACATCACTCAAAAGGAAAACTACAGACCAATATCCCTCATGAAAATAGATGCAAAACTCTTCAACAAAGTCCTAGCCAGTAGATTCTAATGACATATCAAAAAAATAATTCATTATGACAAAGTGAGGTTCATATCAGGTATGCAAGGATGGTTCAACATTAGAAAAACAATCAACATCTTCCAACACATAAATAAAACAAATAAAAAGAACCACATGATCATATCAATTGATGCAGAAGAGGCATTTGATAAAATCCAACACCCATTCCTGATCAAAACTCTCAGCAAAATAGGGAGAGAAGGCACATTCCTCAACATAATACAGGGCATATATGCAAAACCAACATTATTCTCGATGGAGAAAGACTGAAACCATTCCCCTTGTGAACTGGAACCAGACAAGGATGTCCTCTATCACAACTTCTATTCAACATTGTACTGGAACTCCTAGCCAGGGTAATGAAGCAACAAAGGGAAATCAAAAGAGTCCAAATTGGTGAGGAAGAAGTCAAACTATCCTTATTTGCTGATAATATGATCCTATACCTAGAAAACACAAAAGACTCAGTCAAAAATCTACTGGAACTAATTGAGAGATTTAGCATAGTAGCAGGATACAAGATCAACATCCAAAACTCAGTTGGATTCCTCTATACCAGCAAAGAGATTGCTGAGAAAGAAATGAGGAAATCAATACCATTTACAATAGCTACCAAAAAAATAAAGTACCTGGGAATAAATCTTACGAGGGACACAAAAGACCTGTACAAAGAAAACTACAAAAGACAACTTCAAGAAACCATAAGAGATCTACATAAATGGAAAAACATACCATGCTTATGATAGGAAGATTAAACATAGTGAAAATGTCAGTTCTACCCAAAGCAATCTATACATTCAATGCAATCCCAATCCAGAGCCCATGAACATTCTTTAAGGATATGGAAAAGCCAATCATTAATGTTTATATGGAAAGGAAAGAGACCTAAGATAAGAAAGTATTATGAAGAAGAAGCATAAAGTAGGAGGTCTCACACTCCTGAATCTGAAAACCTACTATATAGCCACAGTAGTAAAAACTGAGGGGTTTGGTACAGTGACAGACACATAGGCCATTGGAATAGAATTGAAAACCCAGAAATAGATCCATTGACCTATGGTCAGCTGATCTTTGACAAATGCCTGAAATCCATTAAATGAGGATGAGATTGTTTGTTTAACAAATGGTACTGGCAAAACTGGGTATCCATTTGCAGAAAAATGAAACAAGATGTGTACCTCATACCAGACACAAAAACTAACTCCAGATGGATCAAAGACTTAAATGTGAAATCTAAAACTATACAGTTCCTCAAGGAAAAACTAAGGGCAAATTTAGGGGCCCTAAAAGATAGCATAGGAGCTCTGGTAGCATAGTGGCTAAGGCACTTGACTGCTAACCAGAAGGCTGGCGGTTCAAACCCACCAGCCACTCCTCAGAAGGCAGATGAGGCAAATCTACTTCCGTAGTGATACTGCCTCGGAAACCCAAGGAGGGGTTGCTATGAGTTGGGGCCAACTCAACGGCACATAACAACAACAACAATAGATGGCATAAATAAACTATCAAGCATAACCCAAAATGCACAAACAGTAGGAGATAAACTAGATGAATGGGACCTTCTAAAAATTAAAATTTTTATGTGCTTCCAAAGACTTCTCCAAAAGAGTCAGAAGAGAACCTACAGATTGGGAAAAAAAATATTTGGCAATGACATAGCTGACAAGGGACTTATCTCTAGAAATTATAGAAAACTCCAAAACCTCAACAACAAAAAGACAAATAACAATGGCAAAAAGATGGAAACAACTAGGTACCCATCAACAGAAGAATGGATACCCAAACTATAGTACATACACATTATGCAATACTATGCAACCGTAAAGAATAATGTAGAATCTGCAAAACACAGCATAACGTGGATGAATTTGGAGTCCATTATGCTGAGTGAAATAAGTCAATCACCGAAGGGCAAATATTGTATTAGTCCGTTATTGTAAAAAGCCAAGGAAAGGTTTATATATGGGAGGAAATTTTCTTTGTTGGTTACCAAGTGTGGGAAGGGAAGGGAGGGGACACTGTTAGATAGGTAGAGACAAGTACTGATTTAAGTGAAGGGAAGAGCAGTGTACCAAATGTGAGTGATCAACACGGTGGCATTGAAGAAGAGCAAGACATACAGAGGTGCATGGGAGGTGCAGACAACAAAGATGAACCTTTTAGCACATACAGTACGGCATTGTCAGTGAAGGCAAACATTGATATACAGGTGGAAGGATGGGTGGAAAGGCTGAACTATTAGGTATGTCTATGCAGGGGAGAGTATGCCCAAGACCATGTATAGGGTCGGCAGACAATGTTTCTACAAGTGTATTTGTATGTTGTGTAAGATTCCCAGGTGTATAGTAGAGCTGACAAGGAACAAGGTTGTAGTCACTTCTTGGCCACAGCCAGCTACCCAGAGGGAGCAAGTAGTTGGACCTGTGGGATCAGGACCATGGTCACAGGGAACATCAAGCTCAATTGGCATAACATACTACCCAAAAACATTGTTCCACATCCTACTTTGGTGAGTAGCAACTGGGATCTTAGAAGCTTGCTAGTGGCCATCTAGAAGCAATGATGGGTCTCTCCTCATCCAGAGCAAAGAAGAATGAAGAAAACCAAAGATGCATGGAAGCAATTAATCCAAGCAACTGATACACCATGCTATCCTCAGCCTATACAACTATGAGACCAGAAGAAGTAGATGGTGCTCAGCTACCACTGTCAACCACTCAGAGAGGGATCTATGTAGGAGATCCTGGATA
>NW_006921613.1:3973331-3983241 GCF_000298275.1 Orycteropus afer afer
ATATATATATATATATATATACATATTTAAATTTATCACTTATTTGGAAATTTCAAAACAGTGTCATAATCCTGGGCCAGCTATGGTTACTACATATTTAGAAAATAACAGTACAAATTCTGCAAACAAAACTTGCAAGATGCAGTCAAAGCTGTACTGAGAGGTAAATTAAATACATGGAGTAATTTTTAATAAGTAAAATCAATAAAATTTAAAATGAAAATGAAAACCTTATAATGAGAAAAAATGTACTAATTAAGAAAAATAAAAATGAAAAGCAGCTAATAAAAGAGATAAATTATTGAGATAAGTAAGTTGTTTTTCCTTCACTTGTTGTTGTTGTTATGTGCCATCAAGTCGACCCAACTCAGAGCAACCCCTCCTTGGGTTTCTGAGGCAGTATCACTACCGTAGTAGCTTGTCCAACCTTCTTTCTGAGGAATGGCTGGTGGGTTTGAACCGCCAGCCTTCTGGTTAGCAGTCAATTGCCTTAGCCACTATGCTACCAGAGGCAGTATCACTATGGAAGTAGCTTGTCCAACCTTCTTTCTGAGGAATGGCTGGTGGGTTTGAACCGCCAGCCTTCTGGTTAGCAGTCAATTGCCTTAGCCACTATGCTACCAGAGGCAGTATCACTATGGAAGTAGCTTGTCCAACCTTCTTTCTGAGAAGTGGTGCCTTAAGTTGATTTAAATTTTCTAAGGATTGCCTTGAAAGATAATCAAGAATTGCCTTGAAAGACAGATCTCATTTTAGCACTGATATAAAGTGAACTAAGAAGTTGTACAGAACATTGTCTTAAACATTAAAGATCTATTATAACAGCGTCTATCTATCTAATGCCCTGCTTAGATCTGCCCTGGTCATAAAAACTCTGATCTCTCTCTCTCTCTCTCCTTTCCTCCCTCCCTCAATTTTAATTAAAAGATATTTAGAGCTGTTGTTGTTTGCCATTAAGTGGATTCTGACTCATGGCAACTCCTTGTGTAGAGGGTGGCCAACTTGTTCTGTAAAGGGCCAAGAAATAAAATTGTATATAAGTGAATAATCATAAAATTGGATATCTTATGTAGATATTAATTACAACCATTTGAAATTTAATCATTTGAAAATGTAAAACCTATTCTTACCTCCCAGCCCTCAGGTGGTGGGCCGGATTTGGTCTGTAGGCTATAGTTTGCCAAACCCCTCAACTAAACTAAAAATACAAAGAATGTAAACTCAGTAGCCAATAGAAAGTCAGTAAGTGGCCTGCGGTAGCACACAGTTAGACATTGTGTTGAAGCATACATAGGTGTCCATCTATTAAAATGATATAGACTGCAGAGTACAATACAGGTGCTGGTGCCATGTTTATAGTGTGAATATGGTGGACATTAGGACACAATGCTGAGGGTGCTTGTCCTATGTAGAAGTTAACTTAATGTAGGAGGGCATGCCATAGAAACTGCTCTTTTTCACCACTGGTTTCCTTGTATTGAGAGAGCTTCCTAATCATTAGAACTTGAATACCTTCCACTGATAGGAAGACAAAATAAACTTATACCTACCTGTTCTTTTGTCAATATTTCAATATTCAAGAAGGTTTTCCCTTCCACATTTCTGTGCTACTCAGAATGAATGCCACATTCAACCTGCTTATAGGTTGAGTTTTCAGAAATTTCTTTTGTTAGAATGAGAAAATAAATTGCAGTAGAAGATAACTCTTGTCCTTGAAGTAGGGTGCAGAGGCAAATTCTGTAAGCCTTCATATTAATAAATTCTTTGTTGGGATTTATTCCAGCTTAACCTCTGTAAGAGTGCTTTTGCTGAGCTGGAGTGCACATAATGCAATCTGGACAAGTGCTATCCAATTGAAATATAACACAAACCACATACGTAATTATAAATTTTCTAGTAGCCACTTAAACAGTAAAAAGAAATAGGTGAAATTAATTTGAGTAATGCATTCTATTTAACCCACTGTATACAAAGCATCATATCAATATGTAAACAAGGTGGAAAATAATTAATGACATGTTTTCCTTTTTTTTTTTTTCCATTATAAGTCTTTAAATCCTGTGTGTATTTTACACTGACAGCTTATCTTAATTTGGAATAGGCAGAGAAGTTAGATTTTTTTCCAAAATCATGCAATTAGCCGGAATGGCAGAACCAAGATAAGAACCCAACATGACTCATTCTCAGCTTCAAACTTTAAATAAAATCACATAGAGAGTGTAAACAACAAAATTTTAGGCCAACCTATCATATCAGGAGTTCTAGTAGTGTAGCGCCTAAGGTACTTGACTGCTAACCAGAAGGCTGGCGGTTCAAACCCACCAGCCACTCCTCGGAAGGAAGGTTGGGCAATCTACTTCTGTAGTGATACCACCTTGAAAACCCAAGGAGGGGTCACTATGAGTTGGGTCCGACTCAACCACACATAACAACAACAACAACAACAACATATCAGTTAGGACTGAGAGGAGCCAACTATTCAAATAAGCTTAAATCATAGGAACTGTGTGATCTAAAGCAATAAGGTTCTCAGGTTGGTTGCTTCAGAGGCTCAATAGGGCCATCAGGAGTCCCAGTTTTCTGTCTGTCTGCTCTGCCATGCTCTGTGTGTCAGCTTTGCCTTCAGGCTGCCACCTCATGGCTGCAAGCTGGCTGTGCTAATTCCAGACCAAACCTCTGTTGAGAATGATGTACAGAGGGAGAAATTAATAGTCTCTTCTTCTGCCTCCTTCTTAGGAAGGAAGAAAATATTTTTCAGAAGCCCCAAAATGGCAGCATTCCCTTTGACTACTGCTGGAAGGCGTTCTTATTCTTAAACCAATCACTGCCACGACAAGTAGGATTACCAGGATTCTCTTAGATGAATCATTTGAAAGTAAAATGGATGTTGGAGGAACCAACCATAAAACACCTCTAATTAAAACTAATAGCTTAAAAACCACCTGTAGTGGAAATGTTGCAATAGCTACAACTCTAGAATTCTATAAACAGCTGGCCTACTAGCAGCCTTAAACTCCATTTGGGTTTAATAAACTAATGGCTCAATAAACACGAATGAAATGACCTGACTTATATCATGCTCATATTTCATCTGAATCCCAGAATTATGAGACAGAAAGTTCCCAGTTTGTTAAAATACAGCTTGAGCAAGTCTTTATTGAAGGCCTATTATGCAGCAAGTGCTGATTTAATCACTGCCCCCTACACCACACCACATTTAATCTTATGACCAGCCTATGAAATGACTTAAAATCATTTCCACATAAAATGGGATCTCTCAGAAGTTAGTGATTTCCTGGAGATCACAGAGTTTTGAGGTTATATAAAGCCCAATTTCAAATCCAAATTTTGGACTTTATATCTAGCAATATTTATGTATATATAAAATGAAAATTTAACCAGGGAGAGACAATAAATAAATCCCAAATGGCATAGAATTACATTGAAAACATAGCCTTGTTTGCAAAACAAATTTTATTGGAACATAACCATTTGTTTACAAATTGTCTATGACTGCTTTCTCTCTCCTAGAGAAGAGTTGAGTAGTTGCAGCAGGAACATATGGCCTGGAAAGCTGAGGGCTACTATCAAGCCCTTTACAGAAAAACTGTCCCATCATGAAGTTTGGATAATCCCTGAACCTATTGCCCTGAGGTAATCCTCAAACCTTAAATCAAAAATATTCCCTAAAGTCTTCTTAAAAACAAACGGTTTATTTAATAAGTAAAAAATGTCTGCCTTGAACTTTAAGCTGTTTTAAGAACTATTTATATAGTATCAAATTAATAACAACAACTTGAAAGATTAGATTGGAACCTTAGAGGAGCAGTGAATTTATGTTAATATAGAAGGAACAATTCAGAAAAGGTGAGAGGTGGTCTAACTTGAAGAATGTAATCAATGTCACGGATGATACATGTAGAAACTGTTGAATCGGCATACGTTTTGCTGTGTATATTCTCAACATCAATAATAAAATAAATAATTTTTTTAAAAAAACAAGATTAAAAAGAATCCCAACTCCTGGTTTAAAGCAAAGCCCTTGGAATTTGAAATAGAGAAACTTGAATTTGAAATGTAGTTCCATCTAGATTTAATAAATACATACTCTTGGGTATTACATTTAACTTCTATGAATTCAATTTCTTTCTCAAAAAAGAGATAATGACTCTTTCCAGAAATTTTGAGAATTACATAGGCTAATATACATGACAGTGGATTGTAATTGAAAAGTCATAGCCAGTGCTTTTAACAGGAACTATAATTTCTATCGAGTCTAAGAGAGAAAAAGAAAAATCTCATTTATCTGCTTTTTTGGAGTTTTCCTAAGGACAGCAGGGATCTAAGTTGTAGTCAAACTGGAATAAAAAGAGTAAGAATGTTTTACTCCCCAAAGTAGCATTATTTGCTCAGCTGAGCAATAGCTGATTGTGAAGAGTTCAGTGACAGGGGTTTAGGTATGGGTGTGACTCTCAAGCTGCTTCTTGCAGAAGATAGAAGAAAAGATAGAGAAGTCAAAGAACAACAGATGGGTAGACAATTGGCTAAGCCAAATAATTCAGGACCCAGATAATTGTCCTAAAAAGAGATTTCAAAGTTAGATTGAAAACATAAGACATTGCATTATACATCATTTTCTACTAATAGAATACATACATTTCCATTTACAGTGGTTGTACTGTCTGAAGATTATGGCATTTATTTTACAAGAAAAAGTTTAAAAGGAAAAATGTCACATTCTAGCAATGTTTGGATTGACTAGTGGTTGCAACAATGGGCTCAAGTATAGCAAAGATTGTGAGGCTGGCACACGACCAGGCGGTGTTTTGTTCTGTTGTACATAGGGTCACTATGAGTCAGAGCCAACTCTCCAACACCTACCAACAAGAAGCAAATTTTATTTTCTCCTTTGTAGTCTTTATTTGTGATGCACTTATTCAAATTCCTTCCTTGCTGTTGACCTTGACCACAATGTGAAAAATAGGCATTTTTCTGTTTTTGAGCTTTGTCAGCAAATATCTTCCTCTCATGTTCTAGACCACCCTGTATTATAAAGTAAAAACAGTAAAATATGGACCAAGGTATAACGTAAAGGGCCATTTACACTGCTATTCTGACTGCTGTTATCAGCAATAATTATCATCTCTAACTTGTTCATCATTGAGTCCATAATAAGTGGAAACTTATCATAAGTGTAATGATATCTGACATGTATATGTTGTTGTTGCTGTTGTTGTTGTTTGCCGTCAAGTCGGCCCCGACTCATAGCGACCCCTCCTTGGGTTTCCGAGGCAGTATCACTACGGAAGTAGGATGTATATAGCACCTTTCATCTGTAAGAATCCCAAGTGCCGTGTGTAGTATCCTGATCACTTCATCTGCTAAAGAAATACAACAGCCTCTGGAGTGCAGAGTGGCAATCCTTCCATAACTACAGTAATCCACAGTTCTTGGTATTCTTGGGGAGAAGGCCAAGAGAAAGTTTAACTTTTCTAGTGGAAAGAATTCACCTGGATTATACCCTACATTCATACTTTCAACCAATGGACCCAAAAAGGCAAAATCTTACATTTCTTTCTTTCTGCCGCAGTGGGAAGGCTGATTTTTGAACAACAATGGGAACTTGAAGGAACCTAGCTAACTGCTGATTTGTTCTGACTACACTTTATATAGAGAAGAGTGTGTGGAATTAATTCACACATAACAATAGTAAAATGCCTTTGAAACCCAAATAATTTATGAGACTTGGTTTTGCTACTTTCTATGGTTTGGGAGCAGGTTTCTTATTTTTTTTTCAGCCTCATTTTCCTCATTTTAAAAAATAGAGATGATAATATCTATTTATTTTAAAAAATCATACATCTATGTAATAGATATTATTGTTTAAAGAATTAAACTGTTTTAGGTGAAAGTTTACACAGCAAATTAGATTCCTCTTTAACAATTTTTCCACAATTTGTTCCATACCATTGTTTACAATTTTTACAAATGTGTCAGCATTCTCATTATTTCCATTCTGTTTGTTCTGTTTCCATTGATCTAGTTTCCCTTTTCCTCCTTGCTTTCTCATCTTTGCTTTAAGGTAAATGTTGACTCTTTGGTCTCTTGTGATTGTTTAAGGGACCACGTTACTCATGGGTGATATTGCTTATTTTATAAGCCAATGTATTATGTGGCTGAAAGGTGACCTACAGAAATAGCTTGAAATCCAAGTTCAAAGTTTATTGTAGGTTGATAGACGTGGGGATTCCTCTAGTCTCTATCAGTTCAGGGAGTCTGGCCTTTTTAAGGAATTTGAGTTTTGTTCTACATATTTCTCCCATTCTATCCGGGACCTTCTGTTGTATTCCTCGTCAGAGTGATAGTGGTAGCTGGGCATCATCTAGCTCTTCTTGTTTCAGGTTAGAGAAGTCTGTAGTTCATGTGGGCTTTTAGTCTAATAGACTAGTTTCTTCTTTGAGCCATTTATCATCTGCATTCTCTTTTGCTCCATATAAGTAGAGACCAAGAGCTGTATAGGAGCCCTGGTAGCATAGTGCCTAAGGCACTTGACTGCTAACCAGAAGGCTGGCGGTTCAAACCCACCAGCCACTCCTCGGAAGGAAGGTTGGGCAATCCTACTTCCGTAGTGATACTGCCTCGGGAACCCAAGGAGGGGTCACTATGAGTCGGGGCCAACTCGAAGGCAAATAACAACAACAACAACAAGAGCTGTATATCAGATGGCTGTTCACAAGCTTTTAAGACTCCAGATACTACTTACCAGTCTAAGATATAGAGCATGATCTTTGTGAACTATATTATCCCAATCGACTTAGTGGCGCTAAGATATTATAGTCCAAAGCCTTCTGATGCAATAAACTAATCCACAAGTTGTTTGAAAATGTCTAGAAAGTTTCTGTAACTGACCACTGTGTGATTTGTTATACATGCAGGTATAAATGCAGTTCACACAAACATGTATGTACATATGCCTACAGATACATGCCTATGCATTTACTTGTATATGCCTATATATACTCATACGTTGTTGTTGTTGTTTGCCGTCAAGTCGGACCCGACTCATAGCGACCCCTCCTTGGGTTTTCGAGGCAATATCACTATGGAAGTAGATTGCCCCATCTTCCTTCCGAGTGGCTGGTGGGTTTGAACCGCCAGCCTTCTGGTAGCAGTCAAGTGCCTTAGGCACTATGCTACCAGAGCTCATATATACTCATATACACATTTATAATATATAGCCATGATAATATCTCTTTCAAAGTGAGCTTACAAATTTAAAATGACTGGCGGAGTGGGATGATAGGTAGGACATAAAATAAATGTGACTTTTCCTTCATTTATACAGGATACCTCTATAGGAAGTAGTCCATGCTCATTGATTAAATCAGGAGGCAAAGTGGGGAGGGTAGAAAGCAGGGTTCTATTATTTCTTAACAGAGATGTTTACTTTGGTAATAGTAAAGCTATGGATTAGGAGTCAGCGATTTGATTTAATAATCTTTGAGTGTGTCAGTTATTTGATGTTTCCAATTAACCTTGTCTACTAAAAGGAAAAAATAATATCCTCTACTCTCCTCACTAAGGACTTAAGAGGATACATTGAATAGTGTTTATTATACAGCTTGACTTCTTTAGAAAATGGTGCCATGTAAAGATAATGCAACATTACTCGAGTTATGACTGTTGAACAAGACCAGATTAGAAAGAAAATAATGAAGACAGGAAGAGATTCAGAAAGCTTATGTTGAAATCATAGGAATACAAATGCTAATGTTAAAATGCCATTCCCCCTATTGTAATGCTCAGAGGGACATAGAAAAGCAGCAGAGGGTAGGCCACCTGTTTTTTTCTGAAGTGCAGCATTTTCATTTAGCAAACACTTTAAAGACCCTACTGAGTGCAAATGTGGCAGCCAAATGTTTTGTTCTCAGATCAAACAAAAAGGCATTTAGTTCAGCAAACATTCCTTGATATGTATGATGAACAAAGCACCAAGCTCAGTACTAATGTAATATAAATGTAAAATGGGTGATATTGTAAAAACCATGAGTTTTGGAATTGGCTCATTGTTTAAAAATCAGCTCCATCATTTATGTACTAGCTGTGTGATTTTCTCTAAATTCTCTCTGTTTCCTCATATTTAACTCATAGAGTTCTTTTAAACGTGAAATAAGTTTATGAGTGAAAATGCCATTCAAAGAACCTGGCCTACAGTAATTACTCAATAGGTATTAGTTTTAAAAATATTAATTTTTTTTTCATTATTATTTACTAATAATTGGGAGCATAATATTTTAGAGCAATGGTTCTCAACTGGGGACATCTTCCCCCCCAGAGGACATTTGATGATGTTCGAAACATTTTGGGTACAACAACTCAGTGGTCAAAAGGGGTTGTATTACTGGCATCTAATGGGTAGAGGCCAGGGATGTTAGTAAACATCCTACAATGCACAGGACAAGCTTCCACAACAAAGAATTATTTAGCCCAAAATGTCAGTAGTGCTGAGAATGAGAAACCCTGATTTAGAGAAAAGTTATCTATCTGTCCATCTATATCTATCAGCTCTGGTAGCATAGTGCCTAAGGCACTTGACTGCTAACCAGAAGGCTGGTGGTTCAAACCCACCAGCCACTCCTCAGAAGGAAGATGGGGCAATCTACTTCCGTAGTGATACTGCCTCGGAAACCCAAGGAGGGGTTGCTATGAGTCGGGTCTGACTCGACGGCACATAACAACAACAACAACAACCTATCCATCATCAAAATTGGTTTTGAAGTAGCTTAATTGATTTTAGGTTGCTGTTAGGTTGGCTGAGAATAAAAAGTAAACTACATTTATAAAGTGACTTAGCTAGAAGTTCAGAGCAGATGTGAGTCCTAGAGGGTAGGGAACAGACCACAGGACCCAGAAAAGTTCTTAGTAATGCTGGCAATCAAAAATTCAACTTTATTATTTTTAAGGCATTAAACATAGGACATTGACATCAGAAAAGTCTACCCATATTAGTGATATTTGCTACTCTATCATAGAAGGGAAAATAACAGCAACGATGAAAGACGGTCAAAACAGAGGCCACTAAGGCCAGTGAAACTCATAGATAGTAACATGTATAATACCCAGTCTCAGAATCTTGCTTGGAAAATGAGAAAACCTGAAGTGCCAGAGAAAGAACTTCTAGTCTGTTTCCTGGAGGAATAGGCCTCCTATTCAAGTATATAACTCTCATGATACAGAGTGGGAATGAGAAACATGTAACAGTACAATCAGTTTCCCAAGGGACAGATGGAAGGTAGAGAGTCTATGAGATGACTGGTAGCCAGACTGTCTGGTCTTCTTGGGAGGGCAAGTAGCTCAGGGAAATGTTCCAGGAGCAAGAGGAGGTGAGATGGAGTCTAAGCTGCAAAGGAGTGAGTGTCCCAGTAGAATGTATTTATTGTAACTGCAGCAAAGAAAGTTTTACAAGAGAAAAGGAATCTTACTAGAATAAAAAGTATTAGCAAAAGTGATCTGTCGTACAAGGATTTGTATCCAGGGTTCAGAGCCCTACTAACATAATAAATGGACATCAAGTAAATGTAGACAGAGTTCCTAAGTACAGTTACAACACACACAGAAAAGAAAGGATCATGTCAACAGTATGAAATAGCAGGACTTACATACTCTGAAATATTCCAATCTAGAGACTATTTACCAACTACTTATGCTTTGGGAAAATTGGTAATAGACTTAACAGATTTGATTGTAATTAATTTTCTTATTTACATTTCATCAGAATCAAATGTAAAATATATCGAGCCTCTGCTATGAGCTGATACACGTACCAGTATTTAGGGAGATTAGAGTTGGCAGTACAGTGGGATAGGGGTGCAGCGTTGATGTTGTTGTTGTTGTTAAGTGCCATAGAGTC
>NW_006921613.1:3983800-4044977 GCF_000298275.1 Orycteropus afer afer
TCCATTTATTGTGATGCTGCTCATTGGTCCAGTTGTGAGGATTTTTGTTTTCTTTATATTGAGACGTAATCCATACTACAGACTGTATTCTTCAACCTTCATCTATATGAATAGCAGTGTTGATAGTGATATAAAATAGGGCATGCGTAGACAGACAAATAAATTGCTTGTTAAACCACAGTGTATAATAAAATGAATATTATAAATACAAGTAAGGTGCTCTGAGTGCAGCAGAGAAAAACATAATTAAATACAACTAAGGGAATTGTGAAAGGTCTCATAGAGAAGGTAATATTTCAAGTAAACCTGTATCCATATATGTGATGAAGGTATTCTCAAGCAAATCTGTTTGTGGTTGAAGTTTAGTCTAAGCGTTTTAACAAGTTAGTAACTACAATATTAATGAAACTTGAACTGACACTTTGGACCTGGATAGAAAGGAATTCAGAAAAGAGAAGTGTTATCAGTCTAACATAAAAAAGCAACATTGGATATACATAGGTTGCACAGAGGATATGTCTATGTACATACTTATATGTGCTGCAAACTTATCCATGAATATATAGTAAAGCATACAGGGGGCAAAGTTATGAAAGCTTCTTAGTCATAGCCAAACACTTTGAAAGGATGAGTTGCTGGGACTGAGGGCTCAGGTTCATACTCTCATGGAACATCAAGGAAAATTGGCATAACATAGTCCACAAAGGCAATGTCCTACATCCTACTTTGATGAGTAGCCACTGATGTCTTAAAAGCTGGTGTGTAGCCATTTAATGGGCAATTGTTGGCCTCTCACCATCTGGAGCAAAGAAGAGTGAAGAAAATCAAAGACACATGGAAGCAATTAGTCCTAAGGACTAATGGACCATGAAGACCAGAAGAACAAGAAATGGAATGCATAAAGATCAATATCCTAGACATTAGTGAACTCAAATGTACTGGTTTTGGTCATTTTTAAATTATACAACCATATGATCTACTATGCCTGGAATGACAAATGGCATAGCATTCATGGTCACAAAGAATGTTTCAAGATCTATCCTGAAGTACAATGCTATTACTGATAGGAAATATCCATATGCCTACAAATACCAGTTAATACTACTATTATTCAAATTTATGCACCAACCACCAACACAAAAGAGGAGGAAATTGAAAATCTTTACCAACTTCTGCAGTCTGAAGTTGACCAAACATGCAATCAAGATGTGCTGATTATTACTGGTGATTAAAATGCAAAAGTTGGAAACAAAGAAGAATCACTGGTAGCTGGAAATAGGGCCTTGGTGACAGAAATGCATGACAGAAATTGCATGATAGAATTTTGTGAGACCAATGACTTATTCATTGCAAATATGTATTTTAAACAACACAAATTGTGGCTCTACATGTGAATTTCACCTGATAGAGTACATAGGAATCAGATTAATTACATCTGTGTCAAGAGGTGATAGAGAAGCTCAATATCTTCAGCCAAAACAAGGTCAGGAGCTGACTGTGGAACAGACTATCAACTGCTCATATGCAAGTTCAGGTTGAAGCTGAAGATGAAACAAGTCCAAGAGAGCCAAATATGGCTTTGATTATATCCCTGCTGAATTTAGAGACCATCTAAAGAATAGATTTGATGCACTGAACATCAATAAGCGAAAACTAGATGAATTGTGGTATGACATCAAGAACATCATCCATGAAGAAAGCAAAAGGTCATTAAAAAGAGAGGAAAGGAAGAAAAGACCAAAATGAATGCCAGAAGAGACTCTGAAACTTGATCTTGAACAGAGAGTAGCTAAAGCAAATGGAAGAAATGACAAGATAAAAGAGCTGAACAGAAAATTTCAAAGAGTAGCTTGAGAAGGCAAAATCAATTATTATAATGAAATGTGCAAAGATCTTGAGTTAGAAAACCAAAAGGGAAGCACACTCAGCATTTCTCAAGCTGAAAGAACTGAAGAAAAAATTCAAGCCTCGAGTTGCAATACTAAAAGATTCTATAGGCAAAATATTGAATGATGCAGGAAATATCACAAGAAGATGAAAGGAATACACAAACACTGTATCAAAAATAATTGGTCAATGTTCATCCATTTCGGGAGGTGGCATATAATCAAGAACTAATGGTATTGAAGGAGGAAATCAAAGCTGCACTGAAGGAATTGGTGAAAAACAAGGCTCCCGGAATTGACGGAATACTCATTGAGATGATTCAACAAACTGATGTCATGTTGGAGGCACTAACTCCTCTATGCCAAGAGATTTGGAAGACAGCTACCTGGCCAACTGACTGGAAGAGATCCATATTTGTACCCATTCCAAAGAAAGGTGATCCCACAGGATGTGGAAATTATCAAACAATATTAATATCACATGCAAGTAAAATCTTACTGAAGAAATTAAAAAATGGTCACAGCAGAATTTCCAGAAATGCAAGCCAGAAAGATGTTTACTTCTGTTTTATTCACTATGCAAAAATATTCAATTGTGTGGATCATAACAAATTATGGATAACATTGAGAAGAACGGGAATTGTGCTCATGAGGAACCTGTACATAGATCTGGAGGCTATTTTTCGAACAGAACATGATACTGCATTGTTTAAAATTAGGAAGGGAGTGTGTCAGGGTTGTACCCTTTCACCATACTTATTTAATCTGTATGCTGAGCAAATAATCCAAGAAGCTGGGCTATATGAAGAAAAATATGGCATCAGGATTGGAGGAAGACTCATTAACAGCCTGTGATATGCAGATGAAACAACTTTGCTTGCTGAAAGTGAAAATGACTTGAAGCACCTACTGATAAAGATTAAAGACTAGAGTCTGCAGTATGGATTATATCTCAACATACAGAAAATGAAAATCCTCACAACTGGACCAAAAAACAGCATCATGATAAATGGAAAAAAGATTGACAACTTCATGTCAAAGATTTCATATTATTAGGTTCCACAGTGAACACCAATGGAAGCAGCAGTCAAGAAATCAGACGACATATTGCATTGGGCAAATCTGCTGCAAAAGATCTCTTTAAAGTGCTGAAAAACAAAGATGTCTTTTTGAAGATTAAAATACACCTAACCCAAGTCATGGTTTTTCAGTTGCCTCATATGCATGTGAAGGCTGGACAATGAATAAGGAAGACCAAAGAAGAATTGATGCTATGTGTTGTGGTGTTGGCAAAGAATACTGAAAGTACCATAGAATGCTCCTTGGAAGTGAGAATGGCCACTCTTCATCTCACCTACTTTGGTCATGTTGTCAGAAGGGGCCAATCCCTGGAGAAGGCTATTATACTTGGTAAAGTGGAAGGCCAGTGAAAAGGGGGAAGGCCCTCAATGAGATGGATTGATACAGTGGCTGCAACAATGGGCTCAGGTGTAGCAAGGATGTATATATAGCAAGGATTATGAAGCTGGTGCAAGACTAGGCAGTGTTTCATTCTGTTGTGCATAGGGTCGTTGTGAGTCAGAGCCAACTGGACAGCATCTAACAACAACTATAGGAGCTCTGGTAGCATAGTGACTAAGGCATTTGACTGATAACCAGAAGGCTGGTGGTTCAAACCCACCAGCCACTCCTTGGAAGGAAGTTTGGGAAATCTACTTCCATAATGATAACACCTCAGAAACCCAAGGGTGGTCGCTATGAGTCAGATTTTTTTTTTTTTTTTTTTTTTTTTTTTTTTTTTTTTTTTTTTTTTTTGGTTAACAACTAATGTTGATCTCTCTCCATCTAGAGCAAAGAAGAATGAAGAAAATCAAAGACACATGGAAACAATTAGTCCCAAGGACTAATGGACCATGTGAACCTCAGCCTTCACAACCCTAAGTCCAGAAGAACTAGATGGTGCCCAGCTACCACTGCCAACTACTCTGAGAAGGATCACTATAGGGGGTCCTATATAGAGTGGGAGAAAAAATTTGGAACAAAACTCAATTTAAAAAAGTCCAGGCTTACTGCTCTGATAGACCCCATCTTGGGGTCTATGGCCCTTAGACCAAGTATGGCCCTTAGACTCCCTTGAGCCCTGGAACCGAATTCACCCCCATGGCTTAACTTTCAGCCACACAATAAACAGCCCTATAAATTGAACAATAACAGCAGGGAGGAAGGGACTCTTAGAATAGTTAATCATATAATATCAAAAGGACAGCTTTTGCCCAGGAATAAAACTCAGAAGGCAGGAAAGGATAGGAAAGAAGGATGAAAAGGAAACAGTAACCACAGGGAAGAAGCAGGAAGAGTGCTGTTACACTGGGGGGATTACAATCAATGTCGTGAAACAAAATATATATGATTGTCGAGTGGAAAATCAATTTGCTCTGTAAACTTTCACCCAAATCACAATAAAAAGTTTATGGAAAAAAAAAAAGATAGCTAAATATGGAGAAATCCATTAATTATCCTTATTGAATCTACCTTAAGAGAAGAAAATATCAGGGCAGCGTTTGTTGGGAGTTACTACAGAGCTGGAACCCAAGCAGTGGTATAAATGAGCACTCATGAACTTTCTTCATAAAAGAATCCTTTAAACATACACTTTGATCCCAGTTAGAAGAGGGCAGAGAGGCTATTGTCAAGCTCCTAATGGTAATCATGAGCAATGAAGGAGATAAAAAAAGCTGTACAAAGCATCTACAATATTTGCAATCTAGGACTACTTACTGTTGAGGTAAATAGCCCTATATGTTTTTATTTCATAAATTGTGAATTAATTAATGCTCATAGTAAAAGGTCTGAGTCATTAAGATAAGTTTAAATATCATTCAGTAATTTATATTTTAAAGCTAGAGTATATGTAACATATTTTAGAAAAATGAGTAAAAGAGACATTCAAGACTAAGCTAGAAATGAAATTATTAGTTCATTAAGAACAAGTTGTGCCCAAAATTCTGAAAATGAACAAGTGTTTGTACAATTAGAATCTCATATTAAATATCCTATAAAGTATCAGTAATTAAAACTATGTGGTAGAACTCAGAAATAGATGAACAGACTATTAAAGTAGAACAGATTTCTAAACAAAATCCAAATATATAGAAGAATTTAGAATACGGTAATAATAACACCTCAAATCAATGAGGTAAAGATGGAAATTTTATTAAAGGGTGTTAGGACTACCAGATAGATACTTGGAAAAGATAAAACGGTAACTATGCATTATAGAGGTTGCCAGTATAAACTCCAAATGAATTAAATTTTAAACATAAAAATGAAACCATAACTGTATTAATGGAAACCATATGTGAATTCCTAAGAGTAGGAAACTATGATTCTATATGAAAAACAAAAGAAAAACCCAGAGCAACTTGTAAAAGAAATGACTAACTATGGCAAAATATTTGTAACTCTTAGAAATTGAGAAGGGGGGGAAAAAAAAACATTGATAACCCAGTAGAAAGACTGTTAAAAAGACATGAATAGAAAGACTACAAAGAACAATTTCACTTCTACTTAAAGACTCCATCGATATATCCATTTCTAAACGATTAGATGGCAAATATTCAAAGGTTTACACAGCACACTTTGTTGGTCAGTGAAAACCCCTCCTTTTAGTCCTGGTGAAGAGTGAAGTATGGTACCATGTCTAGGAAGAGAAAATATCCACCAAACATGGTAATATCTACCAAAATTACTGAAGCATTTATCTTTGTATCCAGGATCCCAATTTGGGGACTATATACTGCAGTATTACTTAAATCAAACAAAGATTGGAAACAACCTAAGTGTCTATCATTTGGGGATTGGTTAAAAAAAAAAAAATCACAGGACATACAGACAATAGAAACTTACGTAGCAATAAAAAAAAAAAAAAGGAAAAATCTTTGCTTTGATATGGAAAGATCTCCAAACACATTTATATATTGGTATTATGTTTTGTTTTGTTATGTGCCGTCGAGTCGGACCCGACTCATGTTTCTGAGGCAGTATCACTACGGAAGTAGATTGCTCCATCTTCCTTCTGAGGAGTAGTTGGTGGGTTTGAACCGCCAACCTTCTGGTTAGCATCAAGTGCCTTAGGCACTATGCTACCAGAGCTCCCACATTGTTAAGAAAAAAGTGGAATGAAGAATGGTGTGTGGGGGGCTGGGTGGGGGTGTGTGTATATGGTGTGTATAATATAAAATACAATGATATGAAAAAGTATGTAATGAGAAATCTCACTACAGTTTTTTCTGCCTCTTATAGATGTTGTTGTTGTTGTTATGTGCCATCAAGTCCGACCTGACTCATAGCAACCCCTCCTTGGGTGTCTGAAGCAGTATCACTGTGGAAGTAGATTGCCCAACCTTCCTTCTGAGGAGTGGCTGGCAGGTTTGAACTGCCAGCCTTCTGGTTACCAGTCAAGTGCCTTAGGCACTACACTACCAGAGCTCCCGCCTCTTGTAGATAATTATTTATATTGTGTTCATCTTTTCAGTGTTGCTTTACTTTAATACAAGTAAATATTTGATTTTCATTTTCCAGCCTTTGTTGAACAAAAAGAGATTTTAAATATATATATATATATATATGTCAGTCTGGAAGCTCCCCTGAAACTTGGCTA
The DNA here is from genome assembly GCF_000298275.1 of Orycteropus afer afer. Classification (NCBI taxonomy): domain Eukaryota; kingdom Metazoa; phylum Chordata; class Mammalia; order Tubulidentata; family Orycteropodidae; genus Orycteropus; species Orycteropus afer. The sequence continues at coordinate 3,990,347 of NW_006921613.1, forward strand.
CCATGGGTGACAGGATGACCCTGCTGGTATTTGAGATACTGGTGGCCTATCTCCCGGCATTACAGGAACACACAAGACACTATAGTACAACAAACTGACAGATGAGCAGAGGTGACTAAGACAGACTAGGAAGAAGATCGTGGTGGAGATATTGGTCACTGCAAACCTTATGAATAGCAGTGAGCATGCATATTTTGTATGTTTATACAAATATATGTATATGCTGTGTATATATGTATTTTTGTGCATATATAAAAATATATATAACAGAAAAATACATAAGTAATTCATATTTCTATTTAAGTAAAGCAACATTAAAGAATGAACAAAAGCTAAATGGCTCTCTATAGATGAAGGAGAGAGTGAGATTTCTTATCATATACCTTTTCATATCACTGAAAATGTATAAATGTATTAATTATTCAAAACTTAAAGAAATTTATCCCTGGACTATTGCAATGCTTGTTATCTGGTCACTCTGCTACCATTCTGACCACTTTCGAATTTTTTTCATCAGAACATTAATCTGATTATGTCAGACTAAATCTTTTAGTATTTTCTTAGCCCCTTCATGATACCACCAGTTTCCATGCAGTTCATTGCCCTCAGTGATCCTGTGTGTGTCCGAGCAGAACTGTGCTCCATGGGGTTCTCAACACTGATATTTCAGATGCAGAGCACCATGTTTTCTTTTAAAGCCCATTTGTATCCAAGCACTCAGCCTTCAGGGTAAAAATCCCAATTCCATGTATGGTAAAGAAGGCTCTTTCTGATTAGTTCTTTCATGTAACTGTGTCGACTGACTTTCCTTCCGTTTTTCGTCTAAAGAGTCAGTGGTATCACTAGGGTTGGTGTCACTCAGTGTAGTAATTCATGGTGTCACCAGTCCTGTGGGGAGGCCAGCCGAGATGCTGCCTGCTCCCACCACTGTCCTGTGCCATGCTCAAACCCCAGCAATGGAGCAAAAACTGCCCCCCCACACACACACCGCAGGGCTAAGCACTCCCTGCAGCTCCTCCCCCTCTTCTTGGGCAAGGCAAAGATCCTCCTCTCTGCCAAATGGCTAGCACCAGGGCCTGACTGCTGTACTGGGTGACTGGTGAGCCCTTTCCCCCCGATCACCACAGACCGTGGGGTCATTTTGATGTCACCCCCTCTGACAGTGTCAGGGGGTACGTCTACACTCACCAGATCCCCCCCTAGTGATGTCACTGTACAGAATTCCTGATCATTTTTAATATTCAGCTCTGGGCCATTTCTCTGCCTCTTCCTTCTTCCCCCACACATGCTGGATGAGATGCTTTCTTCTGGGTCTCACCCCACTGCATTTCTCAGTCACAGATCCTATCACATTTTTTGTTTCTTCTTTTCCCTTCTGTCTTGTGTGTTTCTAGAGGGCAAGGTAGTGTATCTTAGCCTCCCATGTTTAGAGCATAATGGTAGTCCAGGAAACTCTCAATGAGGTAAATTATCCCAATATCAGCAACAATGGATTCAGACATGCCAGGAGTCATGAAAATGGCATAAGACCACACAGCATTTCATTCTGTTATACGTAGGAGTCAAAGATGGCAACTAACAACAAAAACATTCATTGTTCATTGGGGAATGAATGAGTACATTAGACAGTGTACCAGTTATTAAGCTATTGTCTTTCAGCTCCACACCCTTCCTTCTATATATGCTACTCTATATAATACAGAAGAAGATCTGGTGGTGTAGTGGTTAAGACATTTAGCTGCTAACTGAAAGACTGCTGGTTCGAACCCACCAGCTGCTCCACAAAATAAAGAGAGGGCAATGTGCTTCAGTAAAGATTAACAGCCTTGGAAACCCAGTGGGGAGTCACTATGAGTGACAATGGACTCAATGGCACTGAGTTTGGTTTTGGTTTTATATGATGCTGGGACTGAGATTATGCAAACCACATTTCAGTTTTGCCAATAGCTTCCTGTTAGTTGCTTCCAATAGAGGGGCGAGAGGGGGACTGCAGGCCTGCAGGGAGGAAAAAGGGACTTGCTCCTTCCTTTCTGTGAGTTTCCTGTTCTTGTCAGTGGCACCCTAGCCTTATTTCTTCAGCCCAGTAGGGTCAGTGTGTTCCAGTAGCAGCAGCAGAATCTGGTTTTCAGCCACAGTTTTCACAATACCTTAAGAACCAGCCACAACACACCCTCAGCACTGGCTAAGCAGTGCCTCCTCCCCCAAGATGTGAATTTTAGCTCCAGGGAATCCTCTTCCAAGCTTGTAAATTTTAATAACTTCTTCCCTTTGTTCCCTCAACCCAGAGCATAAAGCTGCTGTTGAACCCTCTGTGTTCTCTATTGCCTTTTCAATTTTCCAAAAGCTAGTAAAAAATTCTTTATATTCAATTCTCTCTGTTAAAAAACTAATGTGGCTTCTGTCTTGCTGGGAGACTGAGTGATGCTAGGAAAGTCCATCCTAACCCATCCAGACTGGTACTCATTGTGAGTCTGGACTGGATAGCTCCTAATTGCTGACTACATAAATGAATTCTGAGAGCATCCCTCAGGCTTCTGTACTACCTCTGCTGAATTCTCCAAGCATTGAGTAAGGTCATGGTATCTCTACACAGGTGTAGGTAGGAAGGAGGACCAGCTTTCAGCAGTGTCAAGTGTGGCTGTGGTTCCCTACATTGCTATTTTGCTCTACTCCTCATCTCAAAGGACCCAGGAGCATTTTCTATAATTCAAGAGCCTAAATTCAAGAGCCTAAAGTACCCTCTACACAAATTCTCTGGTAGCATAGTGCTTAAGGCACTTGACTGTTAATCAGAAGGCTGGCGGTTCAAACCCACCAGCCACTCCTTGGAAGGAAGGTTGGGTGATCTACTTCCATAAGTGATATCACCTTGGAAACTCAAGGAGAGGACATTATGAGTCGGGTCCAACTCGATGGCACACAACAACAACAATGTACCCTCTGCTGTAGCACATTATACCTGCCTTCTCCAAGAGTCCTATGTTCCACAAAATCTTTGCAATGTTTGTAAACTTTTTCTCATATGAAATAAGCATAGTAGAGGGACTAGAAAATAACAATATTATCTAACACTTATTAAACATGATTCATAGACCACACAGGTAGGAGAACCTTCCTTTAATCCTCAAAGCAGTCTTATTTTATAGATGAGGAAACTGTGACACAGAGATGTGATATCATTAGCTCAAGAACACATAGGTAGTAACTGATGACACTTAGATTTGACCCAGGTCAACTGACCTATTGCTTCTCCAGTGACCATCAGAGTCATATTAACTGTGAAACATTGCAGCTAGTTTTTCAAAAGATGATGGGGCTATGGTGTCTTATGAGAATTAAATTTAGTGTATATATGTTGGTAAAGTGTATGTAAGCTCTGTATTTTGAAGGGCATAAATGTTTAGAACTTGGAAAAGAAAAAATATCCTCTGTGAGTCTTTTCTGTAACATACAGTAAAAACAGAGGTCAAGAGTAGGGGGAGAACAGGAAAAAAAACCTGTCCATTTCTCTTGGCAGCACCTAAGTGATGGCTGGCTCCTTGGCATTAATCATCTATCGGAAATTACCTTCCCCATACCTGACACTGCTACCTTGATGATGTTTGCCTCCATGCTTATGAGTAATGGGATAACGGTTAAGCCCTATCCATCATGCATTTTGATCAGACTGTCATCCCTGTATCTCCTGGCTGAGATTGTGCCTCAAAGATGTCACCACCAAAAAATGATACCTTGTGATGTGTGAGTAAATGGTTCGAGAAGCAAGTTGATGACAATCAGTGTTTGCTGTATGGCAGCACCAGGTTGCCTACTGTGACAGATAGAGTATGCACTGTACATGTATGTAAAAGTACAGCATGAAGATGATGCTGGCCAAGATGATGCTAGCTCTTTGCACAAAATCCCCAAACCAAATTCTTTGCCATGAAGTCGATTCTGACTCATAGCAACCCTATAGGACAGAATATAACTGCCCTATAGGGTTTCTAAGGCTGTAAATCTTTATGGAATCAGATTATCTCATCTTTCTCCCACCTTTAGCATAATGATGAGCCTAATTAGATAGGTGCTCAGCTGTGCCTCATCTGAGGTCAAGACTGGGTCAGAGAAGGACAGGACTCTCACCAAGTCTGGAGGCAAAGTTTCAATGTTGTCTGAGCACCCATTGATATTGACCGTGGGAAAGAAAGAATTGGAAACTTACGAAGTTTCTAGGACCCTGAACCCCAAAGTAGAAAGATTTGGGGAGTTAAATCATGAACATCTAAAAGTGGACTCAGCTTTCTTAAAAACTAATAGTTTGTATTTAGCATAATATTCTGTGGGTAATTAATTTCATGATTCAAGGTCAGTAAAATCTTTCTCCAGTAGGGAAACCCAGAACATTTTTTTGTTTGTTAACAATTTCACAGTATCTCTGATCTTTTATGAGCTTTATATTTTTATCTGATTAATAATCTAGATCCACCTAAAATTCATTCTCCACCTGTAAATCTTTATGCAAATTAATGTTGTACTTTTGCTCTTTATTATAAAAATCATATTGTGTTATCATACTATACCTTATTTACTATGTTGTATTGAGAAAGCAGTTTTTAAAATTTGTCTTCTGAATTTATCAGTGTTTGCATTGCTTTGCTTCTAGTTGACTATGAGGTCTTTGAGATTTGGGATTATATCTTATTCATTTTCGGTTCTCCAGTACTTGGCACTAGTGTATATACTCTGGAAATGTTTATTGATTGATGATGCTTATGCTCTTTCCCTCTGCTAACACCTAAAACACAGGGCTAGGTATCAAGAACCTAAGTAAAAGTTTGGGTAGGGGCTGGTGTCCTGCTCAAAGGTGTGTCACTGAGCCTTCTGTAAGGCACATTCTGCATGTTTTTTCTTTTTGCCATTTTTTTCCTCCAGAATCCAACAAATTGAAAACATTTCGTGGGCCTCATGCAGTAAGCTCTTTGCAGTTGAAATGGTCTATGTTTCAAATGCCACTTATAAGAGTCAGTAATAAAAAAAAGGGCTTGATCTTGACAGCAGAGAGATGTGTTAACTTTCCCAATGTGCCATGTTTTCTGTAATCTTCAGTAAATTTCACTTCTTTTTTTTCTCCCTTTTATTACCTCTACTTTGAACTCTCTCATTTGGAGAGTTATTTCTTCAGTATACTGCACAGGTTAACAAGGAACTTCCTTTCTTGCTTTGGTCCTGATGTTGCCTTTTACTTGAATGTGTAATTTCCTAATTCTTATCAAACAATCTTTTATATTTTTCTTTTGACTTTTTATTTTGATTTGGGTGAAAATGTACAGAGCAAGTTGGTTTTCCATTCAGCAGTTCATACACAATTTTTTTCATGACATTGATCGCAGTTCCCACAATGTAACAGCACTCTTTCCACTTCCTTCCTGTAGTTACCATTTCTTTTTGTCCTTCTTTCCAATCCACTCTTGCCGTCTGAGCTTTATCCCTGGGCAAATGCTACCCTTTTAATCTCTTGTGGTTGATTGTTCTAAGGAGTGCATAGCTCCCTGATGTTGTCGTTCACCTCATAGGTCTATCCCTTGTTTGGCTAAAAGTTGAGCCATGGAATTGAGTTGAGTTCCAGGCCCAAAGGGTAACTAAAGGCCATAGTTTTAGGGTTCTACCAATATCTGTCAGATCTGTAAGCCTGGTCTTTTTTATATATATATAATTTTGAGTTTTGTTCCACATTTTTCTTCCATTATATCCAGGATCTCCCAAATTTATCCCTGACAGTTGTTGTTGTTGTTATGTGCCGTCGAGTCGGACCGACTTATAGCGACCCCTTCTTGGGTTTCCGAGGCAGTGTTACTACGGAAGATTTATTTATTTATTTATTTTTCTTTTTATCTGCAAAGAGAACTGAACCAAACACATTGGAAGGGAAATTCTAAGCCTCTAGAGCATCACTTTGGTGGCATACCTAGGGCACTTGACTGCTAACCAGAAGGCTGGCGTTCAAACCCACCAGCCACTCCTCGGAAAGAAGGTTGGGCAATCTACTTCCATAGTGATATCACCTCGAAAACCCAAGGAAGGGTCGCTATGAGTCGGATCCGACTTGACAGCAGTGTTTTTTTTTTTTTTTTTTTTTAGTTATGTACATATAATGTTATACATAGGAACTCTGGTAGCATAGTGCCTAAGGCCCTTGACTGCTAACCAGAAGGCTGGAGGTTCAAATCCACCAGCCACTCCTCAGAAGGAAGGTTGGGCAATCTACTTCTGTAGTGATACTGCCTTGGAAACCCAAGGAGGGATCGCTATGGGTCGGGGCTGACTTGACCACACATAACAACAGCAAAAACAACAATGTTATATATACATATACATCACAACAGTTATCACTCCAAATTGTAATTTAGTTGTTTCCTCTGCAAGACTGTGAATTTCTCAAGAACAGAGGTCCTTTACAAATATCCTGACACCCATCCCTACCCTAACACCTTAGCACACCCTCGGGTGTATGTTAGGCACTTAAATCTTCATGAAGCTGAATTAAAATGAATCTGCTTGAAGATAATGGGATGCCATAGTGACAGCTTGGTTGCCCAACAGCTCTCAGAAACACAACTGATGAATACAAGCCCCTTGTCAAAAATGACACTGTCTGCTAAGCAAAATGTTGCAAGCATTTCTGAACACAGCAGGCTTTTGAAATGGAACTCCAGATACTTTTGAAAGAATCCACCTAAGCCAAGAACTCCTTCCCTGAAATGGCTTGGGAAAATCAGTTTGCCTTCCTGTCTGAGATTTCTTGGTCACTTCTAACAGATGTAGCGGTCTTTGCTATGCACTAGCTTTCCCATAGTCCTTTCAAGATCAGAATTAATCCCAGGTGTGTTTCATGACATATGAAGAGCTCTCCAGCATTCCAGAGGACCTGGTTCACCCCACCGCTGATATCTATTGAGCACCTCTTGCGTACTTGGCTCTCGGTATGGGCTGGGGATAGACAAATGGGCAAGACACAGTCTCTGCCTTAAGAAACATTCACATTCTTATAGAAGGCAACCAAGGAAGTCCATATTATGCTATGTCACTTTATAGAGGTATGTTACAGGCTGCTTAGAGAACAGGAAATGGGTCTCAAACTCTGTGGGGATCAAAGGGCCTTCAAGATAGCTTTGTCGGGGAGGTGATGCTTGAGCTGAGCCTGTAAGGAAAGTGAATTAGTCAGAAAGATGGGAAGAGCAAGCAGAGGGAACATCATTGCATTATTAATTCCACTCCATGTGTCTCTTAAGTTTATCCACTATTAACCCTTTCCTTTTTCAGAGCAATCTTGAAAAAATGTAAATTTAGTCATGTTACCTTTTGATTAAATACAACCAACAGCTTCTAATTGCACTTGGAATAAACTTCCTTGATGTGAGCTACAAGGCCCTGCATGATCTGATATGGTGCTACCTCTTCATTTTTACTTCGTACTGTATTTCCCACCCTGACCATACTCTAGCTACCGTAGCCTTTATCGAATTCCTTGAACCTGAGGTCTTTCTCACCTTAGAACTTGCACGTGTTTCTTCTGGCTAGATGTTCTCCTTGCCTCCAGTATTCATTTGGAAGACTGAACCTTGGTGTCTCAGCTAAAATGTCATCTCCTCAGAGAGCCCTGACACCTAAAGAAGCCCTCTGTCCCCTTTAGGTTCTGTCTCAATGTTCTATTTTTTTGTTTTTTTGCTTTTTGTCTTTCCTTCACCTGTCACAGCACCTATCACAATTAGTAATTATTTTTGCTTATTTACTTGGCTTTTTTTTTTTTTTTTTCAGTGGGGAGGGATTGCAATTTTTCTTCTTTATCCTCACTAGGCCACAAATCACATGAGGCCTTGGATCATATTCCTTGTTCATTATTTATTCTTAGCCCTTGGCACTACATGCCTGACATACAGTAGGTGCCCAAGAAATATTTACTGAAAGAATTGAACAAAGGCAAGGGGACTTGGGAACATAGTCCATTTAGGAGGTACAATCATTAATTGCAATACAACTGTGAAAATGGGCAGATGTGTGTCAACATATGAAGCTGAAGAGGTGGGCAAGAGCTAGGTTGTGAAGTGTCTTGTGTGCCATATAGAGTGGTTAGGATGCCATCCTCAAAATGGTGGGCAACCACTGAGGAATTTTTAAGCAGTCCCTATCTTTTTTTCTCTTTTAACATTTAATTGTGTTTAGGTGAAAGCTTACATAGCAACCTAGTTTTCCAATCAATATTTCATGCAGATTGTTCTGTGACATTGGTTGCAATCCCCACAATGTGTCAGCACTCTCTTCTCTTCCTCCCTTGGTTCCCTGTTCCTATTCATCTGGTTTCTTCATCCCTTCCTGCCTCCTTATCTTTGGTTTTGGGCAAATATTGCCCTTTTGATCTCATATAGTAGATTATTCTAAGGAGCACATTATTCCCAAGTGTTATTGTTTATTTTGTTGACATGTCTATTAATTGGCTGAAAGATGGCCTCTGAGAGTGTCTTCAGTTTCATGTTGGATGGCTGTCTCAGGGCGATAGTCTTAGGGGTTCCTCTCTTCTCTTTCCTACCAGTAAGTCCGGTCTTTCTTTTCTTCGGACTTTGAATTTTTGTTCTAGTTCTTATTAAATCCATTCTAACCAGGATCTTCTTGATCAGAGTGGTTGGTCGTGATAGCCAGGCATCATCTAGTTCTTCTGGTCTCAGGTTAGAGGAAGCTAATCTGATATGGGGCCATTATTCCTTTTACTTCCTTGGACTAATTGCTCCTTTGAATCATTGGTTTTCTTCATTCTCCCTTGCACCAGGTGAGAAGAGACAAATGGTTGTGCCTTAGATGGCCACTCAAGCTTCTAAGACCTCAGATGTTACTGATCAGACTAGTATGTAAAACATAATATTTATGAATATTTGCCAATTGACCTAGATGTTCTCTGAGATTATGGTTCTTAGTCTTCAAGTCCAGTAGTTCAATTGAAATATCTAAATAGTTTCTATATCTGTGCCCCCAATGTGCTCTATTATATATATATATTTAAGGACACATGCAGAATTTACAAATTTGTATGAAGAAATATCCACAACCACACTTATATATGTATTGCAGGTATACTCTCATATGACTTCCATCACCTATTTAACATACATATTTACCTATGTATCTACTCACAAATTATTGTTAATTACTATTATTTCAGCATTGTATCTGTTACATTTAATGTAGTTGTTCCTCTTGCATACCTCTTAGTGTCTTCCTTTGCCTTGGTCACATTGTGCTGACATCCCCATGTTGTCTTTCCATTCGCCATAATTCCACTTATGTATTATCTAGTAAGTGATTTTCTCTATATCCTACTCCCATCCATAGTAACCATCAAATAATGTTTTTTTCTGTGTGTAAACCTATTCTTGACTTTTTATACTAGTGATCTCACACAATATTTGTCCTTTTGTAACTGAAATATTTCACTTAGCATAATGTCCTTCAGATTCATCCACATTGTCAGATGTTTCATGGATTCATCATTATTCTTCATCATTGCATAATATTTCATTGTATGCATGTACCACAGTTTGTTTATCCATTCATCCATTGATGGATGCTTAGTTTGTTTCTATTTTTTTTTTTTTTTTTTTTGTGAAAAATACTGGAATTTCATGGATTCATCATTATTCTTCATCATTGCATAATATTTCATTGTATGCATGTACCACAGTTTGTTTATCCATTCATCCATTGATGGATGCTTAGTTTGTTTCTATTTTTTTTTTTTTTGCTTTTGTGAAAAATACTGTGATGAACATGGGTTTGCATATGTCTATTAGTGTCACAAGTCTTATTTCTCTAGGATATGTACCTAAGAGTGTGATTACTGGAACATAAATACCAAAAACCAAAGTCACTGCTGTAGAGTTGGATTTGACTCATAGAGACCCTCCTAGGATTTGCAAGGCAGAATCACTATGGAAGTAGATTGTCCAATCTTCCTTTTGAGGAATGGCTAGTGGGTTTGAACTGCCAGCCTTCTGGTTAGCAGTCAAATGCCTTAGGCACTATGCCACCAGAGCTCCCACTGGAACATAAAGTATTTCTATTTTTAGCTTTTTAAAGAAGCACCATACTGCTTTTCATTATGATTGTACCATCTTGTAGTCCCACCAGTGGTGTATAACAGTTCAAATTTCCCGCAGCCTCACCAGCATTGGTTATATTATGTTTTTTTTTTTTTTTTAAATCAGTAGCATTATTGCCAAGGTGAGATGGTTTATCATTACAGTTTTTTTTTATTTATATTTCTCTAGTGGATAATGATCATGAGCATCTTTACATGTGTTTGTTAGCTTCCTGAATGTCTTTGGTAAAGTGTCTATTTATGCCATCTGCCCAGTTTTTAATGGGTTTGTTTTTTTGTTGTTGAGGTGTTAAAATTTTGTATAAATTTTAGAGATTAGTCCCTTGTCAGATATGTCATTGCCCAAATTTTTTTCAGTATGTAGGTTATGTTTTAACTCTTTTGGTGAAGTGTTTGGATGTTTATAAAAAAAGTAAAAATCCACTGCCATCAAATCGATTTCAACTCATAGCAACCCATAGAGTTTCCAAGGCTGTATAGCTTTACAGAAGTAGATTGCCTCATCTTCCTCCCATGGAGCAGCTGGTGAGTTTGAACCACCAACCTTTTGATCAGCAGCCACATGCCATAACCACTGCACCATCAGAGCTCTTTTGTTGAGCATAGGTATTTAATTTTTAGGTCTCATTTATCTAGTTTATATTCTGCTGTCTGTGTATTTTTAGCTATGTTTGATAGTCCATGCCATAAAGTAGGGCCCTTAGGTTTGCCTCTGTGTGTTCTTCCATGAAATTTATGGTTTTATATTTTATGTTTAGGTTTTTAATCCATTTTGAGTTAGGTTTTGTGTATGGTTTGAGATATGGCTCCTGTTTCATTTTGCTGTAAATGATTATCCAGTTTTGACAGCACCATGTATTAAGAATACTACGTCCTCCTCCTTTAATGGACTTTGACACTTTGTTGAAGATCAGCTGTCCATTGTTATTGTTACATGCTGGTGAGTCAGTTCCAACTCATAGCAACCCTCTGTATAACAGAATGAAGCACTGCTTTATCGTGCACCATTCTCATAATCATTGCTATATTTGAGCCCATTGTTGCAGTCACTATGTCATACAATTTCATTGACAGTCTTCCTCTTTTTTGCTGGCCCTCTACTTTATCAATCATGGTATCTTTCTTAGGGACTAGTCCCTCCTGATGACATAACCAAAGTACATGAGATGAAGGAAGTCTCAACATCCTTGCCTCTAAGGAACATTTTGGGTGTACTTCTTCTAAGACAGGGTTATTTTATTCTTCTGGCAGTCCATGTCGTTTATTGGTCCAGTCATGAGGATTTTTTTTTTCTCTGTGTGTGTGTGCTTAATGTTGAAGTGTAATCCATAGTGTAGGGTGTCGTAGGTAGATGAATTTACTTCTGAGTTCTTAATTCCTTTCCTTTGATCTCTATGTCTGTCATTGTGCCAGTACCAGTCTGCTTTGACTATAGCAGTTGTATGGTAGATTCTGAGATTGGAAATTGTGAGGCCTTCTACTTTGTTCTTTTTCATTAATGTTTTACTTATCTGGGGCCTCTTTCCTTTCCATATGAAGTTGGAATTTGGATTGGGATTGAGTAGCTTATTTTTGACCAAAAATCTTGGTTAAAAATCTTGGCATTTTCACAATGTTAAGTCTTCCTATACATGAGTGTGGTATGTTTTTCCATTTATTTAGGTCCCTTTTATTTTCTTGCAGAAATGATTTATAGTTTTCTTTGTATAAATCTTTTATGTCCCTAGTTAGATTTATTCCTAAATATTTTATCTTTGGGGGTCTATTATAAATGGTATTTTTTTTCTTGATTTCTTTTTGGAGTTCTCTTTGTTAAGGTAAAGGAATTCAACTGCTTTTTGTATGTTGATCTTATACCCTGCCACTTTGCTAAATTGTTTTATTAGTTCCAGTAGCTTTCTTGTGTAATCTCTAGGATTTTCTATTTATAGTATTATATCATCTGTGAATAAGAATAGTTTTACTTCTTTTTTTCCCCTTATTTCCCTTTCTTGTCTTATTGCTCAAGCTAGGACTTCCAGTACAATATTGAATAAGAGTGGTTCCCATTCTCAAGCAGAATGTTTCCAGTCTCTCTCTATTGAGGATAGCAATAGAGATACATAATGAGGTTTTTGTGTTTTGTACAAGGTCACCCATGTGAGAAATGTAACTTAGGGAAGAGAGAATGCTCAAGAATTATGCAGTCCCTGCCTTGTGTGAGTCTGTGGGATTTTCAAAGGAAATGCTGCATTCTACCCTTGCCCTAAGCACAGCAACTACTTCCTATTCCTTGCCAATCACTAACTATTTTACTGCTTTTTTTTCCCCCCTTCTTCTGAGGACAACTTTGGGAAAAGGTGTAAACAAGGCAATTGCTGATCTTATTTGTTAAATGGTGACAAGAATTTAAGTGGAAGTGTGACTGTTGCACATGATTTTCTGCCTTCCATTCCCACCTGAAACATAAGAAAAATTTATATGTAATCATTTGTCATTTTCACACTCTGACAAATCCTTTCCATATTTTTATTACCAAAACGCTATAAACTGTACAAAATGTACATGATATAGTGAAGCTTTTATGTCACTTTTCAAACCAACTCTATTGCAAAAGAACCAAGCAGGCCATCTCTCAAGATATATTTGTACAAGGTTTGGAATAACATTCAATATATTCTGAATTCTCCCTCTTCCCAACCCCCAATTATTTGACCAATGTGTAGCTTTTCATTATTTGAACTGAAAATGTCTTTGTGATTAATTTGTACAAGTTTCAGCTTTACTTAGGAAAGGAATCTGCTTCGAGTATTTTCTGGGAAAAGCAGTATGTTGAATCTGAAAAAAATATTTTCACTGGATAATATTTGTCACAAAGTAAATCATGAGGGAGTCGTATATTAATGACCTGAACTGAGTCTTTTTGTGTCTTTGAAATGTAACTGGTATAGAGTAATTGAGAAATGCTATCTAAAAATCTTCTTGTTTAAACCAAGACCACAATATTTCTTCAAGACAGCAATGTGAGAGTGACTAAAGACAGCAACTATTTAATTTAATTCCTAGTAATGAATTGTATTTAGTTTTTCCTATTTTTTATGTCATTTTTTAAAAGGATTCCTACCAATTGCTTCATTTTCTATCAAATTTAAACAAAATTTAATTCCAATATCAGACAGAATATTTGATTTTTAGATAGATTTTATATGCTACAAACAACTTTTATATCTTGGACATGTCTCATACCTACCTATACTTTCCCTACCAAAACCTGAACAGTCCCAGAAAGATTCTACAGGCAACTCTACTTCCTTCCAATCTGATTCCCCAAACTGAAGACATGTGATAATTGTTTCTCAGGGAAAATCTTTTTAGCAAAGACCATCTAGCTCTGTTCTTTGGTGCATGACACACATCTTTGCACTTGATTGCCTTATGTAGGTCCTCCTACCAGAACATGACAAAAAAAAAAAAAAAAAAAAACTTCCTATATGCAAAACTAGAAAAACTCAGGATCAAATATGGTGCTTAATTTAATCAGGGCCAATTGGTATATATTTCATTTGAGTTCAAATGCATGTAAGATCTTACAGGAAGTTGAATATATGAATCCACTGGACTATGAAAGGCTTTTGCTTCTAGCACTATGAATTTCTATGAATTTCTCAGCAACATTTATGTTACAGAAAACATTTACCAGCCCTAAAGTAGTTCTCACAAGATAGCTCATTGTGTGTTTCCATCAGCACCGAGTATGCTCTTCACTCTGGAAGGGGCTGAAAGTCTACAGCAGGGTAAGTGGGGAGGAGAGGACGAGAGGTGATCCAGACTTCACTTTCCACTTTCATTTTTCAAGAGCAAACCAGTTATTGTCAAGTAACTCTGAAATTCCACTTTGAGATGAAACTGAAATTGAGCTCTGAAAACCTCCATTGAAAAGCACCAAATTACAGGAGAATTTATGTTTAAATACAAGACTCACTAGTTGTCTGATAATCCCTATAGGTGAGGGGGAGGTAATATGTGCACAGAATCTGAGATGGCCATCTAGCCCACTCCCTATTCCTGTCATAATCCCTCCAATATCATGGCATTTCATATCCTATGAACAGAATCTGCATCTTCTCTTGGCAACTCTTGGTCCTGTGAAAGATATTATTATCAATATCTTCCTTACATTTAACCGATCCAATAAAATTGAATATTTGATTTTCTACCCCCGCCCCAAGAAAAAATGCAGTGTTTTATTGACGATGAATGAAATTAGAAGGTCTATCATAGATTTTGGGAGCTCTGGTAGCGTAGTGCCTAAGGCACTTGACTGCTAACCAGAAGGCTGGCAGTTCAAACCTGCCAGCCACTCCTCAGAAAGAAGGTTGGGCAATCTACTTCTGTAGTGATACTGCCTCGAAAACCCAAGGAGGGGTCACTATGAGTCAGGTCTGACTTGAGGGCACAGAACAACAACAACATATCATAGATTTCACATCAAACACATTTCAAGATGGCTAAGAAAGAAGGAAATAAGAAACCTATGGTTGCCTTGAGAGAAAGAGCTATTCAGTGCTGATAAAGCTCTTTGAAAACATGTCCTATATGAAACTCAGCTCAATTATGGAGTTTGAGTGTGTCATTTCTTTCCTGCTGCTAAACTATCAGAAGAATTTATGAAAGAACACAATCTATTCCTCAGAATGTGGCAGGGTCAAGGTCCTTTTGCACAGAGTATATTTCTACGTATGTCCATGGAGATTTGCATATTGGTATAATGCTGAACTGGTTTCGGTGGAGCTTCCAGGCAAAGCCAGACTAGAAAGAAATGCCTGGGCGCCAACTCCTGAAAATCAGCCAGTGAAAACACTGTGGATCACAATGGTCTAACCTGAAAATAACCATAGGCAGAGAGTGGAATCAGGCAGCATTTCCTTCTGTTGTGCATGGGGTTGCCATGAGTTGGGAGCAGAATCAACAGCCTTTTACAACAGCAACGTGTTTTCTACAAAAAGAAAAATTGGTGATTTATTAAATTCAGGAGTTTATAAGAAGTTCAACTAGATCTACATTTCCACTGTAAATTCTTCTGCATAAATGGAGGGAAATAAAGAAGAACAGAGAGTAAAGCCAAAAGGATATCCAAAGACAATAACTTCCTGTATATTCATTGGTAGTCATGTTTGAGAAAGTTGGCTTAGAGAGTCTGTAAACAGAGCAGTTGTGGAGCAGGCTTTTTTGCCAAGAGTCCTAGGATCCACAAATATCTGGAGTAAAAGGGATCTGAAATATTTCCTTAAACCCCACTTCCAGTACGTGATGCCTTCAGTGACCACTCTGCCAAAGGATGGCTTAGCCTTTGTTTGCACATTTTCTGGGACCTGGAAGCTCACTACCTTCTAGGCTACTCACTCCCATTTGGACAGATCTAATAATTTAGAAAGCTCTTCTGCCCCTGGAACCTCAATCTGCCTCCCTGTAGCTCCCACCCACCGACTCTTAGTTCAGCCCTCAAGGGCAGCACAGAGCAAGTCTAATCTGTCTTTCTCCTGACAGCTTTTCAGAATATGAAGACAGCAATCATGTTCTCTCTAAACTTTTTCATCCCCAAGCTTCAATCCCTAGTTCTACATAGTGAAGGAATTATCCTCTGGACACAGAGGATATTTTATCAAGTCCTGAAAACAATATTGTGTTTGAGATGTGAGCTGACCAGCACAGAGTAGCACTATCCACTTCCACACCCCAAACACTGAATTGTATATCAACACAGCCTCCAAGGGTATGCCTTACACAATAGCCCCATGACACAAGAATGCCCAGAGGTAGAAAGACATGATTTTTTTATGTATTGGAAGAGCTAACTAAGACGGTGTAGCTGCTATGGAAGATAGTTCAGCAGTTCCTGCAAAAGTGAAACATAAAGTTACCATGTTGTTGTTGTTGGTTGTCGTTGAGTCAGTTCCAACTCACAGTGACCCCATGGGACAGAGTAGAACTTCCCCATAGGGTTGTCTTGGCTGTAATCTTCACAGAAGCAGATCTCTAGGCCTTTCTCCCATAAACCCACTGGGTGGTTTGTACTGCTAACTTTTTAGTTAGTAGCTGAGCACTTAACTATTGTTCCATCAGGGCTCCATAAGGGAAAAAAAAAAAAAAAAAGTAACTCACTGCCGTCAAGTTAGTCCTGACTCGTAGAGACCCTTCTTGGGTTTCTGAGGCAGTATATCTATGAAACTAGATTGCCCAGTCTTCCTTCTGAGGACTAGCTGGTGGGTTTGAACCACCAGCCTTCTGGTAAGCAGTTAAATGCCTTAGGTACTACGCCACCAGAGCACCTACCATAGGGTTACCCTATGACCCAGAATTCTACCCCTAGGTGTATACCCCAAAGAATTGAAACTGTGTGTTCAAACAAAAACTTGTACATGAATGTTCATAGATGCTCTATTCACAAAACCAAAAGGCAGAAATAACCCACGTGTCTATCAACTAATGAATATATTAACAACAAAATATGGTATATACATGCAATGGAATATTATTCGACAATGAAATGGAATGAAGCACTGATACATAATATGGATGAACCTTGAAAACATTTTGCTAAGTGAAGGAAGCCAGACATAAAATGCCACATATTAAAATATCCCATTTATATGGACTATCAGGAACAGATAAATTCATAGAGACAGAAAGCAGATCAGTGGTTACCAGGAGCAGGGTTGAGGGGAATAGGGAGTGACTGCTTAACAGGTATGGGATTTCTGTGATGAAAATGTTCTGGAACTAGATAGAGGTGATGGTTGTACAACATTGTGAATGCATTTAATGCCACTTAATTGTATACTTAAAAATGGTTACTATGGGAGCTCTGGTAGCATAGTGGCTAAGGCACTTGACTGCTAACCAGAAGGCTGGCGGTTCAAACCCACCAGCCACTCCTCGGAAGGAAGGTTGGGCAATCCTACTTCCATAGTGATACTGCCTCGGAAACCCAAGGAGGGGTCGCTATGAGTCAGGGCTGACTCAACGGCACATAACAACAACAACAACAATATATTTTACCACGATAAAAAATGTTGATGAAAAAGCATACCTAGACTGCAAAACACCGCATAACGTGGATGAACTTGGAGGACATTATGCTGAGTGAAATAAGTCAGTCACAAAAGGACAAATATTGTATTAGTCCGTTATTGTAAAAGTTAAGGAAAGGTTTATCTATTGGAGGACATTTTCTTTGTTGGTTACCAGAGGTGGGAGGGGAGGGGAGGGAATGCCGTTAGATAGATAGAGATAAATATTGATTTGGGTGAAGAGAAGGGCAATGTACCAAATGTGAGTGACCAATATGGCAGCATTGAGGATGAGAAAGACATAGAGAGTTACATGGGCAGTACAGACAACAAATATGAACCCCTTTGCATATACAGTACTGAGTTGTCAGTGAAAGCAAACATGGGTATAGGGATGGATAGATGGGTGAACAAGCTAAACAATTAGGTATGTCTAAATGGAGAGTGTATCCAAGATCATATATAGGGTTGGCAGACAATGGGCCTATAAGTTCATGTGAATGATCAGAATTCCCAGGTGTATAGTAGAGCTGACAAGGGGCAAGGTTATGGTCATTGCTTGGTCACAGCCAGCTACCCAGAGGGACCGAGTAGTTGATCCTGCAGGCTTGGGACCATAGTCGCAGGGGACATCAAGCTCAATTGGCATAACATACTATACAAAACATTGTTCCACCTACTACTTTGGCGAGTAGCGACTGGGACCTTAAAAGCTAGGAAGCTGCCATCCAGATGCAACAATGGGTCTCTCCTCGTCAAGAAGAAAGAAGAAAACCAAAATTAATGGAAACAATCAGTCCTAGCGACTGGTACACCATCCGATCTGCAACCTATATAACTATGAGACCAGAAGAACTAGATGGTGCCCAGCTACCACTGCCATCCACTTGGAAGGGATGTAGGAGATCCTGCATAAAGAGGGAGAACAATGTGGTACAAAACTCAAAATCATTTGGAGGCAAAAAAAAAAAAAAAGAAGATGGGGACCAGGTTTGCTGGTCCAATAGAGCCTGGTGTAACCACTGAGACTATGGTCCCTAGTTGCCCTTCAGGTCTGGAATTGAACCCACAACTGTGGTTTCCAGCCAAACAAAATACAGGCATGTGAGTTAAACATTTACCTCAAGTAGACACATGCCCTGGAGAGAACAATCATGGGAGAAGGAAGGGCTGCTTATGCACAGGGAGATAGCTCAGGGTGCAGAAGAGTATGAAGGGATGGACACTGGGAGGAGGTAACTATGGGGAGGAAGTGGGAGGGGAGCTGCTGCACTGTAAATTTTGGTCAATGACATGAGACAAAGTATATGTGAACTGCTGTATGAAAAGTGAATTTACTCTGTAAATCTTCACCCAAATCCTAAAAAAAAAAAAAAAAAAAAAGCATACCTAGATATGTAATGCTCCTGGTCAAGGTATGAAAAGTGCTAAAGTGATGATAGATGGCAGGAATAAATAAGTTGAGAATTGATGGAATTTCTTGGTGAATTTCCATAAACTATATTGGTAGAATTACTTTCACAGAACATTAAAGGTGCTGTGACCACTTGCCTATCAGCAAATGTTTAGTCCCTTTAGCATTACAAGTTAGTTCAGAAAGGCATTCCAATCAAGCTGACTAAGGTCCTGAAGATCACTTCATTCTTTGGGGTCATCTATGTCCTCATCTATAATTTGGAGAGTTGTGGTTACGAAATGAATGTGGAGACAGCTGCAATAGAGCTTTTACTGGTATTGGTTCAGGGGAGAAATTCTCAATTTATTTGATTATATCATTGACCATTAACTTCACCAGATCTTGAGAGGCACTTGTTTTTCTCTGACCTTCATGATGTTAGTAAATCTACAACTCATGTGCACGCCAAAAAATTGTATTATGAGTTAGCACATTTAGCTGCTAACCACAAGCTTGGCAGTTTGAACCCACCAGTAGCTTTGTGGGAGAAAGATGAGGCAGTGTGCTTATGCAAAGATTTACAGCCTTGGAAAGCCCTATGGGGCAGTTCTACTGTGTCCTATATAATTGCTGAGTCAAACTCAACAGCAGTGAGTTTAGTTTGGCTTTGATAGTTTATGTTATTCCACATAATTATAGGATTTTTATGCGCCTCCAAAATGACCCATTTATGTGTGGAAAGGAGTTGACCACCAAGAGAAGCTAAGCCAGAAAAGAAGGAAAAGATTAATATACCTTAATCTCATTCCTTGGGCTACCATCCAGAAGTGAAGTAAGAGAATAGACCTTCCTCATTCTCTGAACTCAAAAGATGCATATGTTGATATCCTGGCTACTCTAGCATTGAATTTACAACTACCCAGCAATCCTATTTTAGGAACAGAGCCCTTTGCATGCAGAGAAGGAACCTGGGCATATCTTTGTAAAGTACATCGCATGCTGGCACCAGTGAAGGGTGTACACTGAATCCATCTGGACATAAATTGGCAGGGCTTTCTGGAACACAAGACCTAGTGTCTGCACAGAGCTACAGTTCACAGCAGCCCTCTCTATGACCATCTGGACCACTTTATGAACAACAGAGCTTTTCTCTTTTTTCCCTCCCTTTTTTTCATGTAATAGATTCCAAATCTGATATTTTCTATTTAGCTGAGTGAAGAGAATCAATGGAATCAGACTAATCCCAATTGATATTTGACAGTTTTCAAGTAAAATTGAACCACATATGGAGTGGTGAAAGCACTTGGAATGGATGATTGAGCATTGTTCATCATTTTAACAGTGGCTTAGAAGATCAAAAGATGGTTTCTGCAGTAGTAGTGCCAAAATAATTACTACATTACTTAGACTCAGTGTAAATAAGATAAACCAACTTATGTTAATTTTCCAGAAAAGTTATATATTTTGCTCAATTCCTTTTCATACTGTCTCATCTGAATCTCTGTAGACCTGGTAGGTAGTCAGGATAGGAATCATTATCTCCATTTCATCGGTGATTAAGCTGATGGCACAGTGGTTATATTCTCAGCTGCTAACTGAAAGGTTGGCAGTTCAAAGCCATCTAGCAGCTCTTCAGTAGAAAGATCTGGCCATTTGCTTCCATAGAGATTACAAAAACCCTACGGGGCAGTTCTACTCTGTCACATGGGGTCACTATGAGTCAAAATGGACTCAACAGCACCCAATAACAACAGCAATCTGAGCTTTAAAGTACAAGATACTTGCTTATGCTCATATATAGATTAGCATATAAATAGGTCTTCAAAATTTTTTGTTGGGATGATATTATGAATATGGGAATGTAATAGTTATAGGTATCAAAAGGACATGAAGCTAAGTCTCTGACTTCAGTTAGGTTCAGTATTTTCTGTTATACCAGCCTTATTCAAACCTAAATAATCCATGAACCATTTAGCAGAAAATGAATTTCACTTGAAATTGTATTTATTATAATGTCATAATGGGTCATGTGGTTCTGGTATTAGTGCAACCATGTTAACTTTTCTTTTGTCATTAAGACTTTACATTATATGCTTGTTCTGTGGTCTTTGATTTTGTTTTGCCACTCTGAACTACACTTGTACCTTCCTCTTAACACTGGCTTTTCATATCAACAGCAGAAAATTCTCAGTCTTTCCCTCTGCAATTGTGTGTGGTTATTTTAACTTGATTTTTAGCTACTCCACTGCTCTGACTGCTGGTGTTTCTACATCCATGATTCATGATGCTAAACCAGAAGGATGGGCTCTTAAAAGACCTACTTGAGTGACTTCCTTTCTCTGTTAATCCAGCACTAACATACCATTTTACATTTTGCATTCCATGATCTGAATGTCTGTATATTTGCTGCCTTATAAAGTGCTGGGAGGGGGGTGTGTTATACTCTGTTCTTTTAGCAGAGGAGCACAAGGAGAACAAGGTTCATAGAGAAATAGCAGCTTTCTTGTGCACAAGTCATGGGCACCACTGACATTACTAGGTCCTCCCTCTGCCAGTCATCCCCACTCTTTGACTGCAGGCACCTTCGGTTTGTCCTATTTAGGTAGTTCACAGCCACTGCTTTCTAACCTAAGTTAGGACTGCAAAGAATACCAAAAAGAATCATAAGATATAGATCCAGTTTTCAAGAAGTTTATCATATATTTGGGTTTGAAGATTCAACACATACAGCATAAACAGAGAATAATGAAGTGTCATACCATGTTGTATTGACCATAATTAAACTAGAAATTCAGAACATGAAGAAAAATCTATGTGGTAAAGTGATTTGGAAAGAACTCTTGAAGCATCCAGGAGCAAAGTAAGATCTTGAAGAGTAAATAGGACTTATACAGGAGAGGAGAGCAGTGAGGGTATCACAAGTGGAAGAATGGCACCATTAAAGGATGCCTGGGAAGAGCACAGCATGTGCACAGTCCAATAAGCAGTTTTGTCTGGTTAGATGAAAAATTAAGAGCTGGAAACTAAATCATGGAAAGAAAGAATAAAGACTTAAGGGGTGGGGGAGTAGAAGGAGCCATTGTAGATTCTGGAGCAATAGAGTGACATGAAGCCTGACCTTGTAAAGTTCCATCTGGAAGCTATACTCATTTAAACTGTTTAGTCCACAGAGGATAGAATCCAAATTTGAATAAACAAACATGAATACTATATGCTAGGTACTAGGGATTTTAAAAAATATATATCTATAGAAGTAAATTGCCCAACCTTCCTTCTGAGAAGTGGCAGGTGGGTTTGAACTGCCAGCCTTCTGGTTAGCAGTCAAATGTCTTAGGCACTATGCTACCAGAGTTCCTCTTTTTTTTTTTTTGTATAGTTATTGAGAAAAATAATGTAGGCTTAGGCTTAGAAATGGCACACTTTCACTTCCAATGCAATCTATTGGCCAAAGCAAGTCACAATGATCCACCAGATTAAAGAGAGGGGAAAGAGACTTCACCTCTTGATAGGAGAAATAACATACATGTTCTGGCTTGAGAGGAATTAGTGACCATCTTTGAAGACAATCTATGAAAGTCACTGATAAATTAACATAATAAAATAGAGAATTGGCAAATGCATTTAGCCACGTAGAGGTCACAAGTGACAGTGTCTAAAGTAGTTTCAGTCAAGTAGTTGGAGCAAAAGCTTAAATGGAGTGGATTCAAGAAAGAATAGAGAGGAACAATAAAAAGGAGCAAGTAAAAAAAGAGTAAGTAAAAAACTATGTAATGAATGGAGAGAGTTATGTAGCAAGAGACTGAAAAAGTTTTTGTTTTTTTTTTCTCCCATTTTAGGGCAAGAAAAATAGTATGTTCATGTATTGATGGGTATAATTGTGAGTAGCTTGGAAAAATTTGATGGTACAGAAGAACAAAGGGATAATTGTTAAAAGTGATGTCGCTGAGTTGACAGGGAGGATAAGATGTCACATAGGATTGGAGAGTTTTGACTTAGACAGTAGCAAGGATGGTTCAAAGAGAGTAACAAGAGGAAGGTAGAGAATATGGATTCAAACACAATCAGATGGGCAGATGTGAAGTGGTAACACATGGAAATACTATTCTAATTGCTTCTGCTTCCTCAGTAAAACAGAAAGTCAAGTTGTCATGAGAGAGTGAGAAGAGGAAAGATCTGGAGCTTTGAGGAAAGAGGGAAAAACTATGAAGCACTTGTGTAGGAGAAAGTGCACTAGGAAAGAACTCAAGGATTGCTGGGCAGCACTAGAGCCTACATAAAATTAGAGGCCACGAACTAAAGTGAAGTCAGGCAGCCCAAATTTGTGTTTATCAAAACTATCAGTTTTGTGTATGTAGGTATAGAGCCAAAGTAAAATTGGGTGCAAGTAAGGTTATAGATTCTTAAGGGAGTGGGATAAAGGGAGACTTGCCCAAGGACCATCAGGGTGAAAACAAAAGCCATTATAAGGATTGATCGTGAATTTAAATTAGATAAGGAGGGGAGGAACAGCATGAGATGGAGGAAGGATAGAATTAAATAAAAGTGATAAGATCAGTGGATTGAAAATACCCAATGTAGTTAAAGATTGGAAGGAATAAATGTATTAAAAATAAATAAGAGTATTAGGAATAAGAATATTATTGAAAAAGTAAGAATACTGCTTGAAACTGGCATTATGAAGCAGGTGCAGTTATTGTTATTGGAAATGGTACTCCCATGTAACTATGGGAATAATTGGTTGAGGTAAGATAAAGGACAAGATTAGCGAAAGACACGAAATTAAGGAACTGAGAAGGATCATCTGGGTAGAAATTGAAATCAACAAAAATTATTACATAGTTGTGTTGGTGAGAGTGGCAGTGATCTAGATGCTAAAAAATCCTTAAGAAATGAGAAGTGACCTCTGAATTTGCAGATGGCAGGGTTTGTAGATGGCATTTAAGGTGAGGTAGCAGGTAATACACTCTGAGGGTTTGAATGATCTGGAAGTGACAATGAGGAGCAAGGAGGACACCTAAACCATATTTTAGACAGTTCAAGGCTGAAAATAGGCATTTATGAGAGGGCTGCAAGAAAACAGAGTCCTGGGGAAGAACTAGGTATTAGAGCAAGAGTCCAGCCAAAATATGTTCCACATGTAAATTTGATTCTGACCTCTACTCTTCAGAACTGGAACTTGAAGCTACCTTAGTCACAGCTTTCTTTCTTTCTTTCTTTCTTTTTTTTTTTTAATAAGTATGATTTTGAAAAAAAAAAGAAACACTTTGAATAAATTTTATCAATTCCCTGAAATGTTGCTTTCCTTGAAGAGTTTGATGCATGCTGCTCTACTCTTAGGTATCCCGCATTTTTGTAGGTAATTGATGTTGTCATTTCAGATTAAGATAGAATTTGGGGTGTCAGTTCTGGACTGCTTCAATGGTCCTGATCAGTTAGCTCTCAGTTTACCAATTTGTGTTCCACTGAGTTGAACAGTAAAAATCCTTGGTAGTTTACCTGAAAGGCCATGATGATGACTTATGGGCCACAGCACACAATATTTCTTTTCTGTACTTTATCTAGACAAATAAGTGCTTATAACTCTGGATTCAGGAAAGACTGTTTATTCTTCAGAACTGACATCCCATTAAAAAGAAAATAAAGTAAGCATCAGGATTAGTCCCCTAAGCTTCCATCAAGTCTTTTGCCATGAATGTCTGTGTGTTTTCCCCTGTCAGTTGCTGACATCCAAAACACATTTTTCTACTGAAAATAATACTGTGTTACTTTTTTCTCTCTCCACTCTTTTTGCTGCTACATTCCTTTGCCACTCTTCCCCCCCAAACATTTTTTTTTTTTTTTTTACAAAATATCAAGCTATGGACCTTAACAAAAACCAAAACAAAACACTACAAAATAAAAGCTCTTGTGGAGTAAGGATGATGTCCATACCTTCACCAAAGAACTTCCCTTCCCAAGTACTATCCTTCCATTTCTCTTAGGAAAGGGGCATGGGACACATTCAGGGTAAGCCCAGTGTCATAGTGACATGAGGGAACCCAGGAGAGGTAAAAGTTAAGAGAAAAACAAAGGAAGGGAAAGATCACTATTTTCAGTGCCAAATGAGTTCTAATGGGATAGGCAGTTTCTTCCGTTATATCTCTTACCAATCAAAGCAAGCTTTTAGTATATTTTGTCAGATGAAGTCAGAGAAGCAAGAACATATTTTGGTCAATTAAGGCATATGACTGCTAACCAGAAGGTTGGCAGTTCAAATCCACCAGCTGCTCTGCAGAATGAAGATGGGGCAATCTACTTCCATAAAGATTTACTGCCTCAGAAACCCAGTGGGGGTCACTATGAGTTGGAATCAACTTGATGGCAGTGAGTTTGTTTTTTCATTTTTTTAAGTTCTGATGCAGAATGTTTAAGTCCCAGGTTGTAGGAGAAAAGAGAACCTGTAAAATCAACTGGCCTGACCTGGTAGTTTGGTCACCAACTGGGACCTGAGAATGACTATTTCAGCTCTGGATCTCAACTTGAGCAATCTGAAACCCACCTTCTCTTTTCTTTGAGTTTCGTTAGTAGTAGATGGAAGATGATCAACAATCATTGAGAGCCAATGCTGTTATAACTTCAAGGAGAGAAGCCTTTTGCAGTTGTATGTCTTGATGAAGAAATGAGTGCCTTTCCCCATTTTCCTTCAAAGTCCACACACTCAGACTCCAGAAAAAAAATGAGATAACATTATTTATTATCCAGTAGCTGATAAGTCTCAATATAAAGAGAACAAAAATCATCACAACTGGACCAATGAGCAGCATCACAATAAATGGAGAGAAGATTGAGGTTGTCAAAGAATTCACGTTGCTTGGTTCTACAATCGATGCCAATGGAAGCAGCAGTCAGGACATTAGACGACGTGTAGCATTGGGAAAGTCAACTGCGAAGGAACTGTTTCAAGTGCTGAGGAGCAAGGATATTTCCTTGAGGATTAAGGTGCATCTGACAAAAGCCATGATATTTCCAATCACCTCCTATGGATGTGAGAGCTGGACAATGAATAAGGAAGACTGAAGAAGAGTTGATGCTTTTGAGTTGTGGTGCTGGCAGAGAATGCTGAAAGTACCATGGACTGCTAAAAGAACTAAGATCTGTCCTGGAGGAAGTGCAGCCAGAATGCTCCTTGGAAGCAAGAATGGCCAGACTTCGTCTCACCTATTTTGGTCATGTTGTCAGAAGGGACCATTCCCTGGAGAAGAATGTCATGCTTGGTAGGGTGGAGGGTCAACGAAAGAGGGGGAGGCCTTCAACGAGATGGATTGATACGGTGGCTGCGATGATGGGAGCAAGTATAGCAGGGATTGTGGGGCTGGCGTGGGATCGGGCAGTGTTTCGTTCTGCTGTGCATGGGGTCGCTATGAGTCGGAAACGACTCGACGGCACTTAACAACACAACAACAACAACAGCTGATAAGTGGGAGATCTGGCAATCTTCTTCCATAAAGATCACAGCCTTGGAAACTCTGTGGGGCAGTTCTACTCTGTCCTATAGGGTCACTATGAGTCAGAATCAAGTCAACAGCACACAACAACAGTGGCTGGCCGCTGGGAAGCAACTGGCATTGAGTTTGTGAGGCAATTAGCAATGGGAGTGGGGATGTTTCTACCTCAGCTATACCCTATCCACACTCCTCTGCTTCTGTGTAGCCACAGAGGAGCCTGGCAACTAAGTTTCTCTTTCGTACAAATTCCTCAAGCTATATGTTGCCTTTTGAACTTCTTAGACTGAAATACAGCATTCTCAGAGTGGAGATGATCCTAGTCACCATCTGAGTATTCACATTCACTTACACAGTGAGTTACCAGAGGTACAGAAAGGGCACACTGCTGGTTAGCATCAAATCACCCAAACTTGTTCCTCCCAGTGAACAACACAAGGTTGAAGACAAGGTTGTTATCTTTTCCAGCTGCCTTTGGTGCTCACTTTTACCCGATAGTACATAGATCAAAATGTTTGAAATGGGGGTCTTACTATCCTCAAAAATGCATTTCTGGGTTATAGTCCCAAGGAATGGCCCTCTCAGATCCTGTCAGATGATAAGAAAGAGAGATTCTGACCTGCCTTTGACTCCAAGAAGGAGTATTATTGAGCATGGTGAAGCTGGATGAGGAGGATATGTCTTTTGTTTGGAAAACAGAATGTAGATATTATTAAAGCAAAGGTGTTGCAGAATTGAAATAAGAATTTCTGCAAAACAGGGATGATGTCAAGTTATTTAAATGTTGTTTTTGTTCTTGTTGTTCATTTGTACCCCCTAATTTTTATTATCCAGTAGCTGATAGGTGGGAGGTGTGACAATCTACTTCCATAAAGATTACAGCCTTGGAAACCCTGTGGGGCAGTTCTACTCTGTCCTATAGGGTCACTATGAATTAGAAGCACTGGGCAGATAGGCTGCGAAGGAACTCTTTCAAGTGCTGAGGAGCAAGGATGTCTCCTTGAGAACTAAGGTACGCCTGACATAAGCCATGATATTTCCAATCACCTTGTGCATGTGAGGACTGGACAATGAATAAGGAAGACCGAAGAAGAGTTGATGCTTTTGAGTTGTGGTTCTGGCGAAGAATGCTGAAGGTACCATGGACTGCCAAAAGAACTAACAAATCTGTCCTGCAGGAAGTGCAGCTGAGATGTTCCTTGGAAGCGAGGATGTCCAGACTTCGTCTCACCTACTTTGGTCATGTTGTCAGAGGGGACCATTCCCTGGAGAAGGATGTCATGCTTGGTAAGGTGGAGGGTCGATGAAGGAGGGGAAGGCCTTCTACGAGATGGATTGATACAGTGGCTGCGACAATGGGCTCAATTATAGCAAGGATCATGGAGCTAGCACGGGATTGGGAAGTATTTCGTTTTGCTGTGCATGGGGTCTCTATGAGTCGGAAATGACTCAACGGCACCTAACAACAGCAACAACAATTTTTAAACAGAGAACATGTATTTCTATATAATTAAAATAGATAGAAAAAGTCAAATGGAAATTGCAAAGTGTGTGTATAATGTTTCAGTTTTAGCTCCAATAGACCAAAATAATTCTCTACTGTTACTAAAGGAGAAGTTATCCTGATGTCCTAAGAAAAGTGTTGCCATAGAAGCCAAAGCTCTGAGTCTACACAGAGGGAGTGAGTAGTTGAACCTGTGAGCTTGGCACCATAGCCACAGGAAATATCAAGCTCAATTGGCATAACACACTACACAAAACATTGTTCCACCTCCTACTTTGGTGAGTAGCAGCTGGGATCTTAAAAGCTTCCAAGCAGCCATCTAAATGCAATGATGGGTCTCTCCTCATCCAGAGCAAAGAAAAATGGAAAAAAAAAAAGAAAGATTCATGGAAACAATTAGTCCTAGTGACTGGTACACCATGTGATCCACAGCCTAGATGACTATGAGACCAGAAGAACTAGATGGTGCCTGGCTACCACTGTTAACCACTTGGAGGGGGATCTATGTAGGAGAAATTGGATAGAAAGGGAGAACAATGTGGAACAAAACTAAAAATCATTTGGGAAAAGAAAAGGTGGGGGGCACCTGGTTTGCTGGTCTGATAGAGCCTGGTGGAACCACTGGGACTTTGGACCCTAGCTGCCCTTCAGGTCTGGAATTGAACCTATACCTGTGGCTTCCAGCCAAATAAAAGAGAGCCATATGAGTTAACATGTACCTGAGGTAGATACACTCCTTGGAGAGAACAATCATGGGGAAAAGAAGGGCTGTTTACGCACAGGGAGACAGCTCAGGGGGCAGGAGTGCATGGAGGAATGGACACAGGGAAAGGAAACTATCGGGAGGAAGTGGGAGGGGAGCTGTTGCATTGTGGTAAATTGTAGTCAATGTCATGAGACTACATGTGTGTGAACTGCTGTATGGAAAGTGAATTTGCTCTGTAAACTTTCACCCAAATCACGAAAAAAAAAAAAAAATGTGAGTCTGAGATCTGGGTCTGTTACTTTTGAGTAACTTTGCTAACAATACTGAGCCTCTGCTGTGCAGCAGAACTCCATTAAGACCTAGAGATATGATGAAAGTGGAAACACAGTCTTCAGTGAATTTACAAGAGACAGAACTGGGACAAATAATTTCTATGAGCATAAGCATCCTCATTTATACCATGGAAATAACTATACCTTAGTAGGTCATTGTGAAGATTAAATTATATATGTGACTCCTCCAAGGACAGAGGAACCACTTAATTATTGGATCTGGTCAAAAGTGATCAAAAGCAAGATGTGCTATTAGAGTTTTAGGAGAAATGTTAGCCCACTAGTAATAGACATGTTGTCTCAAACCCATGTTTCTATGTTAGTTATTATGAGTTTAAGTGAAAACACATTAACTTGGTCAAGTACAAGCTGTTAAATTTACTTCCCACTTTGATTTACCGTTCCCACTGTACTGTTGGTTCACAAGATCCCAGTGACAGAATGCAGCAAACATTCATTTCCTCTTGTTGCCTGAGGGTTTCAAGTCATCCAAACTGTTCATAGCTCTATCTAGAAGACCAGATAGACAGGGTGGAAAGATAAATGTGTACTTCAACTAAAGAAACATTCAACTGATGCAGTCTCATAATTTTAACCATATACTCTCCTTTTGTGGCTCGAAGCTTATGCAGCAACTTCAAACACATTTTTCACATTTTTCTCTGTGTGTAGTCCATACAGAGCTGTGCTCATAGCAAACCATGAAGAGATGAGTGAGAGAATGAAGGCATTTCAAAGAATGCACCCATGAAAGGCAACTGTGAAAACTGAAGGTTCAGATTTCCCCATGTGTAGAGACCAAACAAAACAAAACAAAAAAAACACCTCACTGCCATCCAGTCCATTCTGACTCACTGTTGTTGTTATGTGCCATCGAGTTGGATTCAACTCATAGCGACCCCACCTTGGGTTTCTGAGGCAATATCACTATGGAAGTAGATTGTCCCATCTTCCTTCCAAGGAGTGGCTGTGAACCGACAGCCTTCTGGTTAACAGTCAAGTGCCTTAGGCACTACGCTACCAGAGCTCCCATTCTGACTCATAGCAACCCCTTATTGGGTTTCCAAGGCTGTAAACTTTTATGGAAGTTGCCCCATCTTCCTCCTGTGGAACAGCTGGTGGGTTTGATCCATTGACTTTCTGGTGAGCAGGCAAATGCATTACTCCCTATGCTACCAGAGTTCCCTATGTGTAGACAGTACATTGTAATTTCCCAAAATAACTGTAATTCTACCCTGAGCAATTCTTCTCTCTCTTTTTTTTTTTTTTTTAACAAATTTCCTCAAGGAACTCCTACTATGTATAAGCATTAAAAAAGAAAAGGAAAGAAAAAAGAAAGAAAACTTGCTGAAATTGACTCAGATTCTTTCTTTCCCTACTTTGAAGAGAAAAAAGACAGCCAGTGGCCCAGACCCTCCTCTGCATCTCCTCTGCAGGCATGCCCTTCCTCTGTGGGGGATGGGATGTTCCCCAGCCCCCAGGGGAGCTCTGACAAGCCCTGTCTGCTTTTGTGAAGCCTCAGGGCACAAGAGGAGCCTGTTCTCAATCTTCACTTTCAGTTCCTGTAACATAGGCAGGGATTCCCTGGTGGTGCAAATTGTTAACATGCTCAACTTCTAACTGAAAGGTTGGAGGTTCAAGCCCAGTCCGTGGTGCCTTAGAAGAAAGACCTGGTGATATACTTCTGAAAAATCAGCATTTGAAAACCCTAAGGAGCACAGTTCTACTGTGACACGTATAGGGTCACCATGAGTCAGAATTGACTCCAAGGCAGCTGGTCGTGCAGGCTGAAAGGTCCTCCTCTCCCAGAGTGCAGATACTTCAGGACACAGTCAGGCATAAAGGCTTAGTTCCTGCTGACAGTAGAGAGGAAGTGTGGAGTATTAGGAAGGGAAGATGGGTCTGGAGTTTTAATCCAAAGGTCACCAACCGATGTAACAGTGGTTAAAAAACATTATGTTCTCTCAATTTCATTTCCCATAGTCTTTAAAATGAGGAGACTACTGCCTGCCTCCTAGGATTATTATTGGGAGAATTAAATGAAGAAAGAAATGTAGGTAGCATGCATGGGAAATTACTAGGCAATTTTAGAAATTTTAATCTTGACAGATCTCTTCAGTCTTGCAATTCAATTGACCAGACCCCCTTGCCAAACACTCACCTTGAAACTGGCCTTTTGTAACTCTTGCAGCTAATATAACGTGACAGTTAAAAGTGATTCTAGATATTTACTGCCTATATGATTTTGGCCAAGATGTTTAACCTCTCTGGGCCTTGATTATCTCATCTGTAGAAGTAAGCTAATAATAATAACTACCTCATAGGGTTGTTGTGAAGATTAAATTAGCTATTAAATACTACATAGTAATGGTTTATCCCTAGAATGTAAGTACAGGGATATTCATTTATTTTGTTCCTTGCTATATCCCAAGCACCCAAAATGTATCTGGCAACATAGTCACAGTCAATAAATATTTCTGGAATGATTGAATAAATAGCCCTCCTACTTTTTCTGACTGGTTTTCAAAACCATCTATAATTTGGCCTTCCTCAGGCTTCTTATCATTCATCTGTTAGTTTGTCATATTGTGGTGGCTTGTGTGTCTCTGTAATGCTAGAAGCCATGCCACTAGTATTTCAAATACCAGGAGGGTCACCCACAGTGAACAAGTTTCAGCACAAAAACAGACTGGTAAGAAGGATGCGGTGGTCTACTTCTGAAAAAATTGGCATGCTTGGTAAGATAGAGGGTCAGCGAAATAAAGGAAGACTCTCAAATAGATGGATTGACACAGTGGTTGCAACAATGGGCTCAAGCATAACAACAAGGATGGTGCAGGACTAGGTAGTGTTTTGTTCTGTTGTACACAGAGGGTCACTGTGAGTCAGGTCCAACTTAATAGTATCTAACAACAACAACGAGCTTTCTGGTCTTACTTTTCCTCTACAAACAGCTCTGGAACATAGGTTCCCAGTCATACCAACAGACTGGATATTATTTTGAACAAATTCTGCATTTTCATGTTTCATTTCCCATGCTCTCGCTATTTCTTCTGCTTGTAATCTCCCCAGTACCTAAACTATCTCAGCCTCCTAACTCCTATCCATCTTCAAGGCCAGCTCAAACCACATTGACATCAGTAAGTGTTTCTTGAGTTTAATGAACCATCCACAATTCCAGGAGCTATCTCTGCTCCTCTTCCTCATACCCTATCTCTTATAAAGGTGAAGGTGCTCCTCCTTTCTTACATGCACACAGCCACAAACACACAATCCCAAAGGTTCTTTCTGAGACAGGAATCAGGATTCTCAGGATCCTGCTGTCTCAAACTCTCAGAGCCCTCCCTTGATTCAAACTGAAACATCCTACCAGCACACTTTGGATTCCTTGAGCACCTCTTCATCTCTTTACCCCAAGAAGAACTGCCCAACTGAGAAAGAGTAAAGGTATCTAGAGATAGTTACCACATATTTAAATTCACTCTGTCATGATATTTCCAATCACCTCGTATGCATGTGAGAGCTGGACAATGAATAAGGGAGACCGAAGAATAGTTGATGCTTTTGAGTTGTGGTACTGGCGAAGAATGCTGAAAGTACCATGGACTGCTAAAAGAACTAACAGATCTGTCCTGGAGGAAGTACACCCGAAATGCTCCTTGGAAGCAAGAATAGCCAGATTTCGTCTCACCTATTTTGGTCATGTTGTCAGAAGGGACCATTCCTTGGAGAAGGATGTCATGCTTGGAAGGGCAGAGGGTCAACAAAAGAGGGGGAGGCCTTCAACAAGATGGATTGACACAGTGGCTGCAATGATGGGCTCAAGTATAGCAGGGATTGTGGAGCTGGCGCGGGATCGGGCAGTGTTTCGTTCTGCTGTGCATGGGTCACTATGAGTCGGAAACGACTCAACGGCACCTAACAACAACAACAACAACAACAACTCTGCCTTCAGCTTGGGGAGAATGTTTTCAACATCATTTGAAATGACCAGAGGAGACACCTGGAATGTTGTATATCCAGGGTTGATTCTTGCAGCCTTGGAGGCAAAGCTTGCAGATGAAGGGAACGAGCCTGAAACTTTCTCCCCATTCCTCTACCCACAAAAGCTCATGACTGTCTCATACCTAGAATCTGAGCAGGGCTCTTTCTGTCCCCAAAGTTATCAGAGACTATGTCAAAATTTGGTGAAAAGATTAGAGAATAGAGACATTGGAGAGGCTCTGATCCTTGCAGCCCTGTGGGTTC
The DNA here is from genome assembly GCF_000298275.1 of Orycteropus afer afer. Classification (NCBI taxonomy): domain Eukaryota; kingdom Metazoa; phylum Chordata; class Mammalia; order Tubulidentata; family Orycteropodidae; genus Orycteropus; species Orycteropus afer. Next base: position 4,023,192 of record NW_006921613.1, read on the forward strand.
TCCTTCCCTAGAATCTGGATAGAAGGCCCTTCTTCTACCTCCCCCTTCTCCCAAGGTTGGCCCTTAATTGTGAAAGTGGGTTTGTTTGATAAAATCCTGAACCTGTTTCCACAAACAAGAGTTGGAAGGTAAGCTTGGCTATGCTTGTTTTCCTGGGGTGACAGATTTTGAAGCTCTTTTCTGCCAGTGCCCCCTGCCCACCCCAGGAGAGCAATGACATTGTCTCTCAGTTCTTAGAGTCTCTCTAGCTTCTCACAGTCACAGAGGCATCCTGAGGGCAGAGTCCAGCTACTATTACATATATATTTTTTTTAATATGGAGAATAGATTGGAAAATAGCCTCATGGTGTCCAGAGACCTGAAACTACAGCTACAAAGTCATCCTAATTCCTTCTCCAACTCTGTCTGTATTTTGTCTTTTTTTTTTTCCTGTACTTACTGATTATTATCTTGGAAATGAATTTGATGAGTAACCTAGTTAAAGGATATATATTTTTTTCTCTACCAAAATATTCATAATCTGTCGACTCCCAGAGAAACTAGACATCACGTATAATTAGCAGTATTTCAATAATGCTGAATTGTTGTTATGTGCCATTGAGTAGATTCTGACTCATAGCAAACTGACATGCTGAAGCCAGAGAAATCTGACCTGATCATATCATGTCATCTTCCTATGTAAAATCCTTCTATGGCTTTCCATTACTCTTAGGATAAAACCAAGGCCAAGAGATGACTTGTAATGATAGTTCATACCACCCTGTCCCAAGAGTTCTATTTCTGCCTATCTTACCTCACAGTCATTCTCATTCTTTTCAATCCAGCCACACTTTCAGTTCCTTGAATGCACCATGCTTTCCTGAAGGACGTGGCCATACTGTTGCCACTGCCCAAATGCTATTCCTTCACCTAGTTTTAAGAACTCCTTCTCTTTCAGATCCAAGCTTACTCAACACTCCCTCCAGTATGTGTTCCTTGACCTTTCTGAGTAGGCTGAACAATCCTATTATAGGTTTTCATAGTCCCATGTCCCTCTGCTTGGTGGGCTCAGTAATTTTATGATTAGTTGATTAATATGTTTCCTCATCTATACTGAAAGACACAAGTGTTGGATTTAGCTCACTGTATTATCTCAGTACCTACTATCACAGTTGGCATATAGTAGACACTCAATAAATATTGATTGAATGCATTAATAAATGAGCAAATAGAGAATGAAGGAGATTCTTCCAACTAATTAATCCTCATTAAAATTTAAAGTTTCAACAGAAACCTATATCTCTCTTGCTAAGTGTCCCAAGGATGAAATAGACAGTGAGTTAGATATGATTTTGTTCTGTGTTTTGTTACAAAATTTTATGAGCAAGATTTGTCTCAAAGAACTGAGGTGTTCTTATGTAAGTGATTCATCTGCCTTTTCATTGAGTGATCTTCCCTGCCCTTCCCTCCCCTTTCCCACAAGAAATAGCATGATCTTTTTATAATGACACTTAAATGCTGATGGTGAATAATTCCTCTAGCAGGAAGCTAGACTGGCTCATTCTAACACAGGAGCTCTGGTCCTCAGGGAGGACAAGATGTTGAGCCTCTGTCTGAAGAAAGGGCCACCTTCTTCTTTCATCTTCTTTTAGGAGTCTTTTCTAGGAGTCTTTTAGGAGTCTTTTTTAGGAGCCCATGTTGAGATATTTATCTCAAGAAAAGTATTAGCAGCAGACACACATCTGTTTCCAAATATCCTCATGGGGTGCTGTGAGATTTCTTCATTAAAGGTTTTTTTTCTCAAATATAGCTTACTAAATATGACTCTTTCAAAAAAATTAATAAGAAGAACATTTTTAAATCAGCTCTGTCAAAAGGAAAGTACTGAGAAGAATTTTAAGACAAAACAGCAAATAGGTAAATCATTAAGAAATCACATTGAACAGAGTTTTGTTCCCTAAAGTAGAAATGAATGTATATTTTCTTTTGTTCCAGCTGTCTCAGAGAGAGAAGAGTAATTTAGCAGATTAAACTGACATTTACACAATGGTCTTGAAGTCACTAGTTCTTGGGGACAGGGAGGAATATGGGAAGGAAGATTTAAAATTGGCTAATTTGGGGCTGGTGTTGGCCAACCCCAATACATTTATCAGGAGTCAGGTAAGGATTTAGCCCCTGCCTTGATCTCTGCATGTGCCTGAGGGACAGCAAAGTTTTGAAGGAAACCAATCCAATGGAGGATTTGTGTTTTGCTTCATCAGTTTGGACCTAAGAATCTAAAAAGATGCTTGTAGCCCTGTCTTCCTTCTTAGTAGATTTTTTTGCTCTAAATCATCACAACATGTAAAGCCCTGACACCTAAGATATCCTACGGGAGAAAGCAAGAGAGAAGGATGTAATTGTGCCAATTCATCTGGCCAGGAGACTGAGGCCACAATGTCCTTTGGGCAGAATAAATTGTTATTTTGGGACCTTGTGTTGATCATTTTGGCAGTAGTATACTGGAGAAACAAATCCAGAGTTGCAAGAAGACATTTGGGTGCCTGGGGCAAGAAGTCAATTAGTTGTAAGGTTCTCCTTTCCTGCACCCATGTTTATACAGCATAAATATCTATTAAAAGTCCAATTGAATGAGATGATGTCTGATTTATATTCTATAGTTCTGTAATACCTAATTTTAAGAGCCTGTGATATTCCTTATTTCATTAATTTTTCATGCATGTAAATAAAAATAAATAATCACATCTTACAACTTGCAGAATTTAACATTCAGCAAAAAGCTTAAGTAAAAAATATACATATGCTTGTTCTGCAGAAGCCCAATGTCTCATATATTCATGTTTTTGTTCTCTTTACCACACAGTTCCTTTTCTTATACTTGATAAAAATTTTCCCATCATATATTTTAACAAGAAACTTTTTTTTTTCATTTCTGTAAATATCCATCTGGGCCTCATTTCCAATTGCTCCTGCAAAGCGGACTTTCCAGCTGCCATCCACCATCACTGTAGACTTAAAAAGAGTTCTCAGATTTGAGAATTAAGGAATTAGCAGTCTGATCACTTTCAATTTTTAAAACAAAGAAAGAAATACCAATAAAATCTGCTTAAAGAGATATCCTGTGTCAGCCACTATGACCATGAGACTAGATGAACTAGATGGTGCCCTGCTATCACTATCAACCACTCAGAAAGGGATCAGTGCAGGAGATCCTGGATAGAGTGGGAGAACAATGTGGAACAAAACTCAAAACCATTTGGAAAAAAAAAAGGGAGGGGACCAATTTTGCTGATCTGATAGAGCCTGGTGGAACCACTGAGACTATGGACCCTAGCTGCCCTTCAGGTCTGGAATTGAACCTACACCTGTGGCTTCCAGCCAAACAAAAGATAGGCATATGAGTTGAACATTTACCTGAGGTAGATACACTCCTTGGAGAGAACAATCATGGGAGAAAGAAAGACTGTTCATGCATAGGGAGGCAGCTCAGGGAGCAGGAGTGCGTTGAAGGATGGACACAGGGAAGAGGTAACTGTCAGGGGGGAAGTGGGATGGGAGCTGTTGCATTGTAGTAAATTGTAGTCAATGTCATGAGACAATGTGTGTGTGAACTGCTGTATGGAAAGTGAATTTGCTCTGTAAACTTTCACCCAAATCACAAAAAAAAAAAAAAAGAAAAAAAGAAAAGAAAAAAAAAATATATATATATATATAAAACAAAATCATAAAAAAGACCAGGTTTACTGGTCTAATGTTGTTGTTGTTGTTGTTATGTGTCAAGTTGGACCCAACTCACAGTGACCCCTCCTTAGGTTTCTGAGGTGGTGTCACTATGGAAGTAGATTGCCCAACCTTCCTTCCAAGGAGTGGCTGGTGGGTTTGAACCACCAGCCTTCTGATTAGCAGTCAAGTGCTTTAGTCACTATGCTATCAGAACTCTGGTCTGATAGAGCCTGGTTAAACCCCTTAGACTATATGGCCCCTAGTTACCCTTCAGGCCTGGAATTGAACTCACTCCAGTGCCTTCCAGCTAAACAACTGTTGGTGGTGGTGTTGTTAGGTGTTGTTGAATTTGCTCTGACTCATAGCAACACCCATTGGGTTCCAAGGCTGTAAATCTTTACAGAAGTAGAATGCCCCACCTTTCTTCTCTGACCTTCTGGTTAGCAGCCAAATGCCTTATCCACTACACCACCAGAGCTCCTTAGACACGCATATAGGGTGAACATTTACACCAGGTAGACACACTCCTTAGAACAATCAATCATGGGAGAAAATAAGGGCAGTATTTGCACAGGGGAATAGCTCAGGGGGCAGGAATGCACAGGAAAGGACACAGGGAGGAGAACTCCAGAGAGGAAGTGGGAAGAGAGCTGTTACATTGTGGGAATTGCAGTCAATGTCATGAAACAAAATGTATATGAACTGCTGTAAGAAAAATGAATTTGTGCTGTAAACTTTCACCCAAATCACAATAAAAATGAAAGAAAAGAGGAAATATCCTGTTTGAGGAAGTGCTTTTGTTAAACTAAACCCTTTGGTTGACTCTTGTTAGTTGCCATCCAGTTGGTTCCTGTCTCATGTCTACCTGATGTGCTGTGGAATGAAAAGCTGCCTGGTCCTGCACCATTCCTGAGATGGGCTGTGAAGCAGATCTGCTGTGATTCATAAGGTTTTCACTGACTGCTTTGGAATTAGATTGCCAGGCCTTTATTCATGGTCCTTCTTAGTCTGGAAGCTCCACTGAAACCTGTTCAACATCATAGCAACATGCAAGCCTTCAAAAATAGGTGATGGCTACACATGAGGTGTATTGGCAGGGAACTGACCCCAGCATGGAATGTGAGAATTCTACCACTGAACCACCAATGCTCCTCAGCCTACTCTAGCCACACCTTACTCTCTAGTCAAACCCACTCCAGTTCTGTCTAAAGTCTGGCCCTCACAAGGTCCCAGAGGGGAAAAGCTGGGGAAACAGTAGAATCCTGAGCCACCAATTTCACCAAGAAGAGGGTGAATATGAAGATTGGGATGTTGGTGGTGGGGGGTTGACTCCCTTTTCCCAGCTAACACCCTTCTTTTACTTTAAGACTGATGCCTCCAATGTGCTTCTGATTCTCGCCTTCTTCTTCCTCTTTTAAATAAGAGAATCTCTAATTAATAGGATACGGGATTTGCTATGAGGGAGGTGGCTGTAGAGGCTCTTGATTGGATGAGATCTATACAAAGGCAAAATGCCCAGGGTACTAGGGAAGGATAAAGATAAATGAGGTTTCTGCTTGCAAAGAAAAGGAACCTTGGTGGTTTAATGGTTAAGCACTTGGCTGCTAACCAAAAGGTCAGTGGTCTGAACTCACCAGTTGCTCCACAGGAGAAAAGACCTGGAGATCTGTTCCCTTGAAGATTTCAGCCTAGGAAACCCTATGGGGCAATTCTACTCTGTCCTATAGGGTCTCTATGAGTCATAATGGACTCAATGTCATGCAATAACAAACCTCCACAGAACCTGAAGAAATGTCACCAATAACATCAAAAAGGAGAATGGAGTAGACCACAAGAAGATGGGATGTTACTTTTTTGCATATTTTAGTGCTTACCTTTCCTAGGTGATCAACTGAAATAAATAATATTTTTCTCACACTTCCTATTATATATTATTTTTTTCCCATGGTCATTTAGAAAATGTGTGTCCTTCCTGGTTGGCATAGCCTGCTTAGGATAATCTCTTTCATCTGTATTGATAGTGACCTTTCACCTGAGACACATTCTTCCTTGTGTGACCCATTCCACATGTCACTGGAGAATCTCAATAGTTAAATTTTTACATGATAGAGAATGCATCATTGAAGAACAAACATACTTGAGATTTTTTTTTGGATTTGTTTAAAAACTGCAGCTTGGATATTATCAGATTCATATGTTTACACTGTGATGTGTCCCATGCAACTTGTAAATATTTGATAAATGTTACCTTTTAATTCCTGATAACATTATGAAAGTGTTAAGAAATGTTAAAGCCGATAACCTCTTTTTGAGCCTAAGATCCACATTTACTATATAAAGTTATTGATTGACTAGAGTAAAATGATTTTGTTTTAAGGAAGCAAAGTCTCTCAGAGGCCATATTCAAACTTTCCCTTGATTTAATTGTGTTTTTTCCAAGGACAGAGATAAGATTTTTTTTCTTTTTCCTTCTGATTCTCAAACAGGTCAACATGAGTCTGTCAAGATCAAATATTTATGGACATATGTGGGTATGCAGTTTCCCAATGACAAATGTGTGATAATATGGCAGAATGAAAAATTTCTGAGACAGTAATGTTGACTGTCTGAGCTGAGCATTTACTTAAGCTGTGTTGCTGGGAAGCAAGTCCTGGGCCCGCAGTCAAATAAAGCACTTTTGAATGAATGAGTCCACATTCTGAAGTTTAACCTCTGAGATCAGGACATTCAGGCACAAAAGTATCATCCTGTGCAGAAAGAGCTGGCACTTTTGACGCAAGCCTTAGACTGCATCATCCCAAGCTTATGTTTCACAGTGGATCTATCTTTGCTGCTTTACTTTAATGAATAAAATATCTAATACTGAACTTATATGTGATGGAAAAGCATTTTCAAAATCTGAATACTATGTTATACAATTCTATTTGTATAAAATACAACTCAAAACCAAACCAAACTCACTGCCCTTGAGTCAATTCTGAATCACAGCAACCCCTATAAGGTATCCAAGGCTATACATTTTTACAGAAGCAGACTGCTTCATCATTCTTCCTTGGAGTGGCTGGTGGCTTCGAAACACTGACCTTTTGGTTAGCAGCCAAATGCCTTAATTGCTGTACCACCAGAACTCCTTATAAATACAAAGGCAAGCAAAATTAACCCATGCTGTTGTTGTTGGTTGTTGTTGTTAATCCATGCTATTAGAATATAAGATATTGGTTGCCTTGGCGAACAGTGACTAAAAGCACCAGTCTCCTCATCTATAAAATGAGAATAACATTACCTCAACCACAGTTAAGAGATTAAAAAAGACAAAGCACATGGCATCATCACACTATTCATAAATTACTTGTAAATATTGATTGTAGTCATTCCTGCTAAGACAGGTCTGGTTTCTTAATCTGTATACTGGTTTCATAAGTGTATCCAATTTGTGGAAGTTCATTGAGCTTTACAGCTATGATATGCATATATGTGTGTATATACTTGAAGTAGTCCCTGGGTAGTGCCAATGGTTAACATGCTTGGCTGCTAACTCAAAGTTGGCAGTCTGAGTCTACCCAGAGGTGCCTTGGGGGAAAAGCATGGTAATCTACTTCCAAAAAATTCAGCTTCTGAAAACCTTGTGGAGCACAGTTCCACTCTCACTCACATGGGGTCTCCATGAAATGAAATCAATACAACAGCAACTGTTGGGTATGTACTTGATAGAAATTTCATTTTTTGTATATGTATTTGATTAAAAATACACATATATTTATATTGTACATATATGGATACACATATATAGAAAGTCTATTTATATTCTTGATAGATTTTAGTTTTATTCTTCTTTAAAGAAAGTTAATATTTCTTTCTTTTAGGTATGAGGCAAAGGCCATGTCATGGTTATACCCTAGGAGTCTGGGATATGGAAGGCAATCAATTGTTATTGAATTGGATCCAAAAAGCCAGGTAGAGTAAGATGCCTGATGTTCCCCAACTCTGACCCCCAGTACTTTCAGTCTCTTTCTAGTTGAGAGTTCATAACACTGAGTACAAAAGGGAGTTAAAGCATAACCACTTTTGCTGTCGCAGGTTACATGATCACAGGGATCCAGTCCCAAACTAGAAGATATTACATAAGGGCCAGAAAAGAGCCAAGGACAAGAACTAAAGTGACTTCATCATCATAGTTAAGTAAATAGCAGCTAGCACAATGGCAACACCAAACAAGACAAGCTCAAAGTGCAGTGTCATGGCCAGATCCTCCTTTCATCAGAATGGGCACAGGTCTTTGGCAGACCTTTCTACAAAAATGATTACAATCAATATTTGCCAAGTAACTAATGGATTATGTGATAGCATGTGCTTTGTCTTATTTAATCCCTCAACTGTGGTTGAGGTAATGTTATTCCCACTTGAGAGATGAGGAAACTGATGCTGACTCAGGAAGTTAAGCAATTTAACTCTTGGTACCAATAAATTGGTACCAATTTAACTCTTGGTACCTCAAACCTACGTTAGTTGATCCAAATACCATGAACTGATGGCATCACACATTTAAAATGAAGGGGGAAAAGAAAAAAAAAAAAAACCTGTGATAACTCAGAATCAATCTTATTAAACTCAGAATTCAAAGAAAAGTGAAGGAATATTGGACTCTTCTGTATTATTTTTTATTTAATGGATGATTTTTAACTAGAAATGGGAGTTAAAAGAGGCACTGATCCTTGTTTTCTTTTCAAGGATAAATAAGACTACTCAGATGCTGTGCTCTGCATGTAGTAGCTCATTTTATTCCTCACAACAACTCTGGGAAGTAGGTACTACAGTAAAACCTGGGAAAGCCAGAACCTGTGTAAGGCAGAAACCTATCAAAGAAGGACTAATAGAAAGGGATAGAAAAGTGGTAAGATTGCATGTAGGCTGTCAAAGGTGGAAAACTTGTCCCATTGAATCCTAGCTATCATAAGTTTCATGTATTATTATCTTCATTTAATGATGATGCAACTGAAGATCTGCAAGGATAAATAACTTCCAAAGATGTTACTGGCATTACCAGAATTGAAAACTAGGTCTTATTGACTCCAAAGTCTATGCACTTCTCACTCCACTGAGAATGCCAAATAGGTTTCCTCTGTAGAGCCAGCCCTGATCAATGGCTAGTGGAGTTCTGTGCTGAATAGACTGTGAGGCCACTGCAAAGCCTGCTGGAGAGAGAGCTGGGATAGATTTGCCATTTGCCTGTTTTCCATCCCTGTGTTATGCAGTTCCCACAACCCACTTCCCTTAAGCCACTGGGGATCCACTAGCATTCAATTATCAGAAGCTCCAACCTGCAAAGCAGGTACATGCCATGTACATGAAGATCCCCACCTTACTTGGTCAACTTTGTACTTTGCAGCAAAGGCTCTATGACCATTCCATAACTATCTACTGCCATTGAGTCGGTTCCAACTCATAGTGACCTCTGTGGGGTTTCCAAGGCTATAAACCTTTACAGAAGTACATTGTCCCATCTTCCTCACACACAGCAGCTGGTGGGTTTGAACTGCTGACCTTCTGATTATCAGCCAAATGCCTTACCCACTGCACCAGAAGAGCCCCTTATTCCATAAGTAAGTAGCAGATAAAGAGGTTGGTAATATTTCTGCTTAGGTTTTAATTTCAAGAAAGAAAAGATTTAAATCACTATGGCAAACATAGGCTAGAATTATTCTTATTAATATCAGTTCAGTTAAAATGAAAGCACTTATAGAAAGCCTACATGATTTTGTGAAAGTAGGAAGCCAACTAGGACAATGAAAAAGTACTTTTGATTGGAGTCAGGACTCTAAGGCTCCCATTTGACTACTCATGGGTTCTGCAGCCTTGAACTAATCACTCAAAAGCATGCCAGCTGGATCTACAGAAGAGGTCAATACCACTCCACTTTATTATGGGTTTGGGAGAGAATCAAATCACATATATAAATTGTATGTCAACTTTTAAAATTATGAATTAATGAAAATCACCCTGCACTTATGAAGAATTGTTAATGCATGTCCTCTATCTATAGTGTATAGGATAGTTATGCTGAGGACTGCTGTGTAACTCATGCCAGACATAGAAACAGTTGCTATGTGCCATTTGTGCAAACTGGCCATTAAAAAGGAAACAGTGTTTGGATAAGCTAGTAGTTTTAGCACAGTAATTTTTGAAACAAAGAACTATTAGGATGTAAATTTGGAGCAAATAGAGCGTTGGTGGGCTTTAGTGTCCAGATATCTAAAAAAAAAAAAGTACTAATTCTATTCCCTTATGTTGTTGTTGTTGTTATGTGCCATCGAGTCGGCCCCAACTCATAGGGACCCCTCCTTGGGTTTCTGAGGCAGTATCACTACAGAAGTAGATTGCCCAGTCTTCCTTCTGAGGAATGGCTGGTGGGTTTCAACCACCAGCCTTCTGTTTTGCAGTCAAGTACTTTAGGCACTAAAAGCTTACAGGATCATGGAGGGTCAGAGACCTAGGAAGTCATTTTTGCCTATAATGGGAAAGTTCTATTTATATGTCTAAATTTATCCATTAATTATGACTTCTACAAACACTGTCAAATGAAGGGTTCTAGAGCTCAGCCAGGCTCAGTAGGAAAGAGTCACAATTGACTAGCAATGTCTATCACAAGTGTGAGGTAGATGAGTAGTGGCGTGCATGCCATGCACATGTTTCCTATGAACTAATTTAACCATTTTATTTTACAATTGATAAAGCTAAGGCTGTAATAGGGGAAGTGACTTAATCAAAGTCAAGAATTGGACTCAAATTCTCCAACCCAATGCGATTCCTTCACAATCCACTTCTCTCAAATAAGTCACAGAATATTTTGTTTGTAGCTGAGTTTATCTGTGCTTTACATTTGAGTCCATATTGTAAGATTCAGGATTTCATGGTGACACCTTTCTTCAGGATGATTTTACTCTAGCTTAAACCACATATTTTCCAGACTGCTCTCTCAGAACTGCAACATAATGGGAGCTTTCACTGAATATGAAACAGATTCCTAGAAAACAAGTGGGCATTGATTTATTTTTATTGATGTGCTTTTACTAACTGACAGGAAGTGTTCTTTGAACACCTCTATCCCAACCATTCTACTCCAATAAACCACTGAGTTTGATCATTTCCAACACACTGTCCATCCCACCATCTGGAGAGCTGAAAGCTTCACCAGCCATAGTGCTAAGTAGGGGGGCAACAGCCACCCATGTTTCCTCCATTCGGATGTAATGTTTTCTTGACGCAGGACTTGCATCCTGACCTGAAGGTAACCCACCTATTTTGGAACATGTGAACAGGAAATGGGCTGGGATATGAATACCTTGGTATATTCTTCGCTTTAAAAAAAGAGAGATTTAGGTAGAAATAAACTTACAGGTGAACTATTCACATATCCAGTGTTTAAGGAAAGGCAGGTATTTTAGGAACAAGATTAGAAAATGAAAGGAAAAAAAATTATTCCCCTTTGAATGCACATTTTAGTTATTTAGACATCATTGAGCACTGGGCATTGTCTAGGGTCCCCAGACTCTATATCATTTTCTCTATGGAAATCAGATGTACAGAGGAGTACGATGTTTTGAAGGCTGAGTCTGGGAGGGTCCTGGAGTCATTGCTATTGGAAGCAGAGTGAAATGACCTGTTCTGAGACAGAATGAGTCCACTGGGTCCTTTTAAGCCCAATTTGCCATGTGAGCACTGGAGAAATGTGGTATTAATAAATTCTAATAAAACCTGGGGTGGAGGGGTGGTACTTTTTATGGATAGTCTCATCTACAAAAAAGGGCTTCTCAGGGCTTAGTTCTGCCTAGTTTTTATTTTTTAATCAAAATAATATCCACATCATTAACAATTGAAATAGAAGGGAAGACATATTTCCCTCGTAATCATATTGCCCCCATATAACCACTATTAGCATTCTGGTATATTTCTCCTTGGTATGTTTTCCTGGTATATTTTCCATAATTGCAATAGTTTTTTTTTTTTCACTTAACTCCACAGCATATATGCCTGGCTGACTTTTCAGAAGGAGATCACCTGACCTTTCTAGGACTTGAACTTCCAGCCTTTTAGTTAGTATCTGAGAATATTAATTATTTGTAGTACTCATGGTCTCCTGCATTTTTCACATTTTTTTAACCATTATCTCTTTTTTTCAAAAATATAATTTCTTATAGCTACATAATGTGTTATCAACTATATATTCTGCAGTTTATATTCTAAAATCTTTTAATGCTAGATATTTATTTTCAATCTTTGGTTGTATTATTATAACTAATACTTTATGAACACTTTTGTGAAGAACAGATTTGCCATATCTTTGGTAGTCCCTAAACCTGGATGTATTTGGTTAATTTCCCCTATTATTCCTACTCTCATTTTCATTTTTCAAGCATTATTATTATTATTGCAAATGGTTGAATATTTAACACATTTGAACTTTTGCCAAAATCTTGTCCTCTGCTTCCTCATTCATGACCTTGTCCTGCATGAATGCAGTTTTCCTTTCCATACTCAGTTGGGGGCCAACTTTCTATGAAGAGAAAGTGTGTGGAACTTTTTGGGAAAGCTTCAGTGACATTCTACATACAGTACTCGTCTGTGCTGGTGGCCATAGCAGGGACATTACTGAGCAGGCCTGCCTGAAATAAAAATGGCACTTTTAGGGCAATGGATGTGTTTGTCCAAAGACCATTTAATCATTTTGAAGGTTTTTCCCCCTGTCTGCAGTGAGCAGCATTTTGTAACTGTAGAGTTCTGCTAATGCACACTTCTGCCGGGAAGCTTCCCAGGGTGGGGCACAAAAGATGCTAAGTGGCAGGGGGAGATGGGGAGAAAGCCATTAACACTCCAGCAGCGAGGTCAGATTTGATGCTTCCTTTTGTTTGCAGGATCCAAATTAAGAAGCTGCTTCTGTACTTTTGCTGTTGCTTCCCACCTAAACACACTCTTGGGTCATCTCACTCTGGTCACATCTTTTGACAATTAGCCACCCATTAACAGGATGATTGAAAAGGAGCCAGAGTGGATTACACATAAAGTGCTTACTCTTTTCCAGGAAGAACACGTATCTTTACAGTTTCATTAATGCTCTGGCCGATTAGTACACAAAATAAAATACTTATACTCTAGAAAGCACTAGCAAAGAGAAGAAAGAGGGGTGAGAAGGAAAAAAATTAAGGAGCAAAAACAGCCCTTAGAGGTTTTCTTCTTTTTCTTTCTCCTTTTTGCAAACATGCTTCAAAAAAGGAGGAGGAGGGTGTTATCTTGCTTCTATCTTTCTCTACCTTTCAAGCCAGTATTACCAGCCATTTTACTTGTACTTTACTATTATTATCTGGGTGATGGCTGTGACATGTTGATCATATATGGCAGTGAGAAAATTGATTTCCCTCAACAGAAATGCTTCCAATTTTCCCAGGGCCATAATTTTATGTCCACAACAAAATAAAAGGGTCATTTTCCTTAAGATGAGAGGAATTGAAATCTTTGATAAAAGCTATGGTAAATGTTGTACTTTTGATTGTGGAAACTGCAGTTTTCACAAACATCTGGCCTGTCTGATTTGAGGGTGTTGGCTGGGGGCAAGGGGGAGGGATTTAAAGGCAAAGAATTAGTGTTGTTATTTTTCTTTAAAGAGCTGAATTTGCTTTAAGAATGCCCTGTCAGTCCGTGGATTCACTCTAAGTGTTCATATTCCCATTAAAAGGAAGCTACAGGGGTGCTGCTTTGAGCTACCTGCCAACAAGCAAGAGGACTCAAAAGAACTACCGTCATACAGATGGCCCTTTCTCAAAGATCGAACACCTGTGCAGACGGTCAGCTCACAGGGAACCTGTCACTAAATATATTAATAAACTCACCAATGTCACTTTGTGAGCCAAAGACATGTTATACCAAAGAAGATGGTGGGTGGGAGTGTGGAAGCCAGGGACAAATCAAAGTTGCATAGGTAGGGGAAGAACAACAAAAAATGAGGCTGTTTTCTGACTGGAGTCCTAATTGCTGCTTTTGTTTGGTTAGTGGGCTTTACCCAATCTGATAGAAACTGATTTCCAAGTAGCTGATGGAGCAACATTTACCAACAAATATTTAGAATTAGAGACCTTTGTTTCACCCTGAATCTACAAGTGGGGTTAAACTGTAAACTTTCTAGCCAAATAGCTAAGGGTTTTATTTGACATTTGATTCACCAACAGAAAATTTTGTACGTATTGACTGTGGACAGATGAGAGGAGATAAAACAATCTAGTTGTTATAAATGGTAATTGTTCTTGAACTAGAAGTGTCTGTGCTCTGGTGCATTTACTGTGTCATGTACAATACATAAGCATGGCTTTTGTAATCAGAAAAAATTGTTATGATAGGATTTCCTTGCATAATGACTATTCACTTGTCAGAAAGTAAAATTCACAATTCGTTATGAATCTGGGGAAAAACATTAAGAGTAAAGTGCAAGAGAACTCACAGCAATCTTTTTAAAAGCACGTATGGTAAGGAAAATGTCTCGATGCCTCTTGCTTTGTTTCTTCTTCTTGAATATACTTTGAACTCTACAAAACTAAAATCTGAAATGTCTAGTATTTCTCCACTGAGGTAATTGTTCTGCGTTTTTCTGATTTAGCTGGTTTTCTTATCAAATCGGATAGAATGAGTTCTTGTTGATAATCCCATTCCATTGCTGTAGAGTCCATGCTAACTAATAGCAAACCTATAGGACAGAGCAGAACTGTCCCATAGGGTTTCCAAGACTGTAATCAATGTGGAAGCAGACTACCACATCTTTCTCCTATCAACTGGCTGGTGAGTTTAAACCACCAAACACTCAGTAAGCAGCCAAACACTTGACCACTGAGCCACCAGAGCTCCACATGTTGATAAAGAATTTGAAAATAAAATGTCAACAAAAAGCTGATAAGTCTTACTTTCAAGATTATAGGGTACAGTGCTGTTGTTGGCTGCCCTTGAGTTGATTCCAACCCATGTGACAGAGGTGCCCAATAGGGTTTCCTTGGCTGTAATCTTATGGGAGCAGATTGTCAATTCTTTCTTGAAGAGCTGCTGTGTGGGTTTGAACTGCCAACCTTTCAATTAGCAGCTGAATGCTTAACCCCCAGGGTTCCTAGCCTGGGGAAAAGTAGGAGTTAGTAAACTGTAAGCTGCAGGCCAAATGCAGCCTGCTACCTGTTTTAGTATGGACTGTGAGCTAAAAATGGTTTTAATTTTTTTTTAAAACAATCAAAAAAAGAATAAATATTTCAAGAGACATGAATATTATATAAATTTCATTGTCTATAAATAAAAAGTTATTGAAGAATCACCCCCATTCATTTACTGTTTGTCTGTGGCTGCTTTTGCACTGCAAGTACAGAGTTGAAGAGTTGTGACAATGACCATATGGCCCATAAAATTTAAAATACTTACTATCTACCCCTTCAGCTTATGCATTCCTTTACCTATGTATAATTAGTTGCTCTTGAATGGATTCCACTCATGGCTACTGCACGTGTGCAGAATAAAACTATGCTGTGTAGGGTTTTCAAGGCTGTAACATTTCTAAAGCAGATCACCAGGCCTTCCTTCCAAATGCCTCTCGGTGAGTTTGAGCTGCCAACCTTATAGTTAGTAGTTGAGCACTTAACAATTTATGTCATCTGGGGACTCCTCAATTTCTCTATAGGGAAAGTTTATTAGACAATTATCGCAAAGCATTCTGAGTAGAAGTTATCACAAAAATTCACAAATGCATAAATATCTCTATTATGCAGGCTTGAATGTTACCTTTTGCTATGGATAAAGGTCATTGATAGGTGTGAAGCCATCAAGAAATCTTCCCTTTCCAACTCACAATTGGGACAAAATTTAGATCTATGGTATAGACCTTGCATCTGTGGTATAAACTCACTGAAGAGTAAGTCCTAAAAAGTGAATGAGACATTTTCAAGGGGACCCTTCAAATAATAGAAATTCTTAGAGCACTTGAAATGTCTGCAGGCAGAAGGTCTAAGTGCTTACACTTTGCTGGCTAAGAGCATTTATGCTCCTCTATTTAGAGGTGCAGATGATTTAAAAAAAAAAAAAAAAAAAGCCAAACCCAATCCATGCATTCGAGTTGATTCTAACTCATGGCAGCCTTATGGAACAGAATAGAACAGTCCTATAGAGTTTCCAAGGCTGTAAATATGAAAGCAGATTGCCATATCTCTTTCCTGCAAAGCAGCTGGTAGCTTGTAACTGCTGACTTTTTGACTAGCAACTGAGTGCTTTAATAACTGCACCACAAGTCCTCCTCAGGGAACAGGGGAAAAAAATTCACTTCATTTCTTGGGACATTTCTTTGGACATCCAGCTCTTTTTGGTGTGCTTTAGATGACAGCAATTATAAATGGCTCTGAGGACGCTGGCTCTGAGGATGCTGGCTCGGGGAAGATGAGTGATAAGCCATAAGTTAGTGATACTCATTTGAATACACAGTCCCGCCTCTTTAATGTGAAAAGGTCCCTGCGTTTAGAATAGTAACAGTGAATTAGAGTAACTTGCCTGCTTCATTAACATGCGGTATGATCTAGGTAAATCAATTTGGAGGATGTCAGCGTATTTAATCCTTCCCCAGGGTGAATTGTGGCTTTTTCCAATTTGTTGACCTTCTGGCTATGCCCAGAAGTTTCCTCTTATCATCACAAGCCTGTCTTGGATACTGAGCATGCCTGTGCTGAACCAGGAAAGGGAATGAGTCCCTTTGCTTTTATTCTGGCAAACACAGTAGATTAGTTCATACTGAAAAGTCAAGGGAGCTGCAGGTGTTTTCAGAAAATCATCACTGAAAACATACCTCCTCAGAAAAGTTGTGAAGTTGTGCTTTTCTTTGCTGGTGTAGCATCAGCCTTCTGGTGTGAATAGCACTTCTCAAGGGCTGGCATTTGAGACATTGCAGAGCATGTTTATGTCTTTAGGACAGAAGGATTTGCAAGTAAACTATAATTTGGGAGACCAATGGATTTTTCAGGATCTCTACAATGCCCCAAATATGGTTCTGTAACTATGTGATATGCATGGGTAGGCAAGTCTGCATCAAAATTGCTCAGACTGTCATGCACATCTATTCAGCCTTGACTCCCACCTGAAGATTCATGTGTAATGCCTTCAACAGCCAGTGGAATCTGGGTCTCTTGTTCCCTTGGCTGACAGTGTCTTTCCATCAGTGAAGAGCTTACAGTGTTCTTTCAAGGCAGTGCTCCATGATGTGTTAGTTGGTGTTCAATGTGGAGAATAACTGTCCTGAAGACAAGCAAATTTGCAAAATGCTGAGTTAAATAATGTTAAACAAATCTGTTCACTGTACTTCTCAGAGCTTTTAATATGGTTTATGCACTGAGTATTTCTAAGAGGACAATGTTATATGCATTTACCAAATTATTTGACCAGAAGCACTTCATTCAATCAACAACTAGATTTCCAAGATACACAATTTAGAAAATGCTGAATTAAGGCTTTAGGAAATCAGCCAGTAAGTGAAGTTACCTAAACTAATAGAATTATACAGTGTTAGAGGTGGAACAGATCTTGTGTTTTTCTAAGGAGTTCTCAAACTTTGGGCAGTGGATTCCTAAGAGTCACTACAGTTATCATAGGCCTATGTACTCACATGTCTTTTACATGTAGGTACTAAAATTTTTCAAAAACATGTAAATTACTTCTGTGATTAATGTTTGTTGTTGTTATATGCCACTGAGTCGGCCCCAACCCATAGCGATTCCTCCTTGGGTTTCCAAGGCATTATCACTACAGAAGTAGATTGTCCAGCCTCCGTATACATTTGTTTTAAATCATTAAAGAATTCACCAGATAATTTTTTTTATCATTTGTCAGCCAACAGGACCAATGTTAATACCTAATGTATTCAGAATGGTTCCTTCACAGATTCTTGGTAATCTCCATTCTCTTTGTGGTTGGACAAGAAAGAAGTCTTCATTGAATCACTGTTTTCTGGACAGTTTATACTTTAAGTGGGGAGCTCTGGTGGTGTAGTGCTTAAGGCATTTGACTGTTAACCACAAGGTTGGTGGTTTGAACCCACCAGCCACTCCTCAGAAGGAAGACTGGGTAATCTACTTCTGTAGAGATATTGCCGCAGAAACCCAAGGAAGGGTCGTTAAGAGTCCGAATTGACTCTACAGCAGAGGCTTTCGGGTTTTTTTTTTTTTTTTTTAATATACTTTAAGTGATTTGCAGAGGTGGTTTCCAGCCATATTGAAGGCAGATTGAAGTGTCAATCTGACCAAGGAGGAAAATAGTATGTAGGGTCATTAGTGATAGCAGGGTTAAGGTATTAGGAATCACACAAGCACCTGTGTCATTTGGGTTTCTTGAGCCTGAACAGGATTTGCAGGAAGTCTCTGAGTGGTTGGAGATGGTTTAAAACAGGACTGGTGATGGATTAGGACATCTTGTCCATAAACCAGTGTCAAACCCAGGGCATGAAAAGAAGCTTATCTGGTAATGTGAGTAGTCAAAATGAACCATCTAGCAAACAAGCATCAAGACATTATTAAATCTAGATGTTAAGGTTTCACTCCAATTCGGATAGATTATAGGAAGTTCCAAATCAGTAGTGATAATAAAAAGGGAGACGATATATTGAGAAATGGGGGAGGGCAGTGGTAGTTCAGTAGTAGAATTCTTGTCTTTTTTTTTGTAAGAAAGGGTGACTTTTTTTTTTTAATTGTGATTTGGGTGAAAGTTTACACAGCAAATTCACTTTCTATACAGCAGTTCACATACACTTTGTCTCACAGCACTGACTACAATTTACCACAATGCAACAATTCCCCTCCCACTTCCTTTCTATAGTTACCTCTTCCCTGTGTCCTTCCCTCTATGCACTCCTGCCCCCTGAGTTATGTCCCTGTACATACACAGCCTTTCTATTCTCCCATGATTGTTCTCTCCAAGGAATATATCTACCTAATGTAAATGTTCACCTCACATGCTTATCTTTTGTTTGGCTCGAAGCCATGGAAGTGGGTTCAATTCCAAACCTGAAGGGCAGCTAGGGCCATAGTCTCAGGGTTCCATCAGGCTCTATCAGGTCAGCAAAACTGGTCGCTTTTCCTTTTTTTCAAATGATTCTGAGTTTTGTTCTACATTGTTCTCCCTATCCAGGATCTCCTACATAGATCCCACTCTCACTGGTTGACAGTGGTAGCCAGGCAGCATCTAGTTCTTTTGGTTTCATAGTCATATAGGCTGAGGGTTGCATGGTGTACCAGTCACTGGGATTAATTATTTCCATGAATCTTTGGTTTTCTTTGTTCTTCTTTGCTCTGGACTAGGAGAGACCCATCGTTGCATCTAGATGGCTGATTGCAAGCTTTTAAGATCCCAGTCGCTACTTGCCAAAGTAGGAGGTGGAACAATATTTTGTGTAGTATGTTATGCCAATTGAGTTTGATGTCCCCTACGACTATGGTCGCAAGCCCACAGGTCCAACTACTCACTCCTTCTGGGTAGCTGGCTGTGCCCAAGAAGTGACTACAACCTTGTTCCTTGTCAGCTCTACTATACACCTGGGAATTCTTACAGAACATACCAATACACTTGTGGAAACATTGTCTGCCAACCCTATACATGGTCTTGGGCACACTTCCCTCTGCATAGATATACCTAATAGTTCAGCCTGTCCATCCATCTATCCACCTGTATATCCATGTTTGCTTTCACTGACAACACAGTACTGTATGTGCAAAAGGATTCATCTTTGTTGTCTGTACCTCCCATGCACCTCTGTATGTCTCCCTCTTCCTCAATGCCACCATGTTGATCACTGACATTTGCTACATTGCTCTTCTCTTCACCCGAATCAATACTTGTCTCTACCTATCTAACAGTGTTTCCTCCCTCCCCTCCCACCTCTGGGGACCAACAAAGAAAATTTATTTCCATATATAAACCTTACCTTGACTTTTTGCAATAATTTACTAATACAATATTTATCTTTCTGTGCTTGATTTATTTTACTCAGCATCATGTCCGCCAAGTTCATCAATATTATGTGCTGCTTTGCATATTCTATATTATTCTTTAGAGTTGCATAGTATTCCATTGTGTGTATGTACCATAGTTTGGTTATCCATTCTTCAGTTGATGGGCACCTAGGTTGTTTGCAACTTTTTGCTATTGTAAATAGTGCTGTGATGAACATGGGTGTGCATATGTCTGTTCTTGTCCTGGCTCTCACTTGTTTAGGATATATACCTAGTAATGGAAGGCTGGGTCAAATGGTATTTCTAATTTCAACTTTTTAAGGAATTGCCATACTGCTTTCCAGAGTGGTTGTACCATTTTACAGACCCACCAGCAGTGTATGAGAGTCCCAATCTCTCCACATCCTCACAAACATTTGTTATTTTCTGTCTGGTTGAACTTTGCTACTAGTGCTGGGGCAAGATGGTATCTTATTGTTGATCATTTTTTCATATGTTTGTTGGACGCCTGAAAATCCTCTTTGGTGAAGTGTCCATTCATGCCTTCTGCCCATTTTTTAAATTGAATTATTTGTCTCTTTGTTGTTGAGGTGTTGGAGTTTTCTATAAATTCTAGAGACAAGTCCCTTGTCAGATGTGTGATTGCCGAATATTTTTTCCCAATCTGTAGGTTCTCTTTGACTCTTTTGGAGAAGTCTTTGGAAGCACATAAAATATTTAATTTTTAGAAGGCCCCATTCACCTAGTTTCTCTTCTGCTGTTTATGCATTTTGGGCTATGCTTGATAGTCTACTTATGCCATATATTGTTGTTGTTGTTGTTAAGTGCCATTGAGTCATACCCGACTCATAGCGAACCCTCCTTGGGTTTCCGAGGTGGTACCACTATGGAAGTAGATTGCCCAACCTTCCTTCCGAGGAGTGGCTGATGAGTTTGAACCGCCAGCCTTCTGGTCAGCAGTGAAGTGTATTAGGCACTATGCTACCAGAGCTCCTATGCCATATATTAAGGCCCATAAATTTGTTGCTAGTTTTTCCTTGAGGAACTTTATAGTTTAAGGTTTCACATGTAAGTCTTTGATCCATCTGGAGTTAGTTTTTGTGTATGTTATGAGGTTGCCTTTTTTTTTTTAATAAACTTTTTTTTATTGAAGATATACATATAGAGAGCATGTCTGTTTTTGCTCAGTATTATATTCTCAGTGCAAGTTTAATAACACCTGTTGAAGGAATAGATGAATGGAAAATAGCTCTTACATGCGGGGTGTTTATAAAATTCATTTTGGGCAGAGAAATCTACCCTCTCTCTCAACTAAAGAAGCCCAGATATAACAGCAATCATGTATTGAGCAGATTCATCCTATGTGCTAGGCCTTATGCTACGTATTACACACAAAATACCTTCTCATTATTTTTTTCCAAAACCTAAAGGTAAATAGGGAGCTCTGGTAGCGTAGTACCTAAGGCATTTAACTGCTAACCAGAAGACTGGTAGTTCAGAAGGCTGGTAGTTCAAGGCTGGTAGGTGAGCTGAGGCGAGGAGAACTGCATCTGGAGATGGCTTGGTGAGGCCATGGCAGCAGGGCATTAGTGTGAGGGAGTCCTGGGAACTGGGCAGGGACAATGGCTTCTCGGGCAGGCCCACAAGCAGCTGGCACCCACGGAAGTGACTTTTGGCACCGGGAGTACATCGAGGAGCACAGAGGGCTTCCCTTTGACAGAAGTCTGGGGCCTGGGAGAGATGCCAGCCCAGCCTTGGGGGTCTTACTCCCCAGCCATCCCTAGTACATCTGCAAAGTGCCCTCCTCTTATCATTGGTCTGTCCCCAGTCTCTGGAAGCCCTGTCACCCCTGCAAGCTCCATCCCTTGATCCTCCCTGTGCTTTGAGGGGGTCTAGCTTTGCACCAGCTGTGGAGCCACATTGATCCTGGTTCTGCTGTGTGACCTTGTTGTTGTTGTTGTTGTTATGTGCCATCGAGTCGGACCCGGCTCATAGCGACCCCTCCTTGGGTTTCTGAGGCAGTATCACTACAGAAGTAGATTGTCCAACCTTCCTTCCGAGGAGTGGCTGGTGGGTTTGAACC
>NW_006921613.1:4045247-4057090 GCF_000298275.1 Orycteropus afer afer
GTTGTTGTTATTGTGTGCCATCAAGTCGGATCTGACTCACAGCCACCCCTCCTTGGGTTTCCGAGGCAGTATCACTACAGAAGTAGATTACCCAACCTTCCTTCCGAGGAGTGGCTGGTGGGTTTGAACCGCCAGCCTTCTGGTTAGCAGTCAAGTGCCTTAGGCACTATGCTACCAGAGATACTGCCTCGGAAATCCAAGGAGGGGTTGATATGTTGGTTCTGACTCACGGCAGTAAGTTTGGTTTTTTTGTTTCTTAATCTTATTGTGCATGGGGTTGCCATGAGTTGGAGGACCACTCAACAGCAGAGAACAACAACGTATTTAGGAATATAAGTCTATTATTACTTGTGGCAGGAGCTCTAGTAGCGTAGTACCTAAGGCACTTGACTGCTAACCAGAAGGCTGGTGGTTCAAACCTGCCAGCCACTCCTAGGAAGAAAGGTTGGGCAATCTACTTCTGTAGTGATACCACCTTGGAAACCCAAGGAGTGGGTCGCTATGAGTCAAGTTCGACTCGACGACACATAACAACAATTACTCGTGACAGTTAAGGTTGTGTGTTAACTTGGCTGGGCCATGCTTTTGCGTGGTTTGGCTGCTGGATGTTATTCCCCATGATGAGATTGTGATCACCTCCATGGTGGAATCTGCTGTGAGACATTAATCAGTGGAAAAGGAGCTGCCTTTGGAGTGTGGCCTGCTTCTAGTATGTAAGGAAGAGGTTTTAGACATGTCTCTAGCTTCTGGCACATTTAGATCCTTCATTGGGCTGAGTCTTCATCTCCAATTCCTGGACTTGAACTAGTGGCCTACTATGTTGTCTGCCAATCTTGGGACTGTGCCATTTTACCTGACAACCTTGGGTTCATCAGCTTCAGTAGCCAGGAGTTGCCTGACTTAGAAGATGCCTCTAGCTCCAGTGTTACTCCCCCATTAATACAAATTCACTGCCCCTTAATGTCCCTATCTAATCTTTGGAGTTGCTGTTGTTAATTAGAGCCCATATAGATTCTTCTTAAAAGAGCATAATATTCAGGGCAGACAGTTTTTACTAGTTAAGCTATTCTTTTTTTTTTTTTTTTTTTTTGGTTTTAAGAAGACTTAAGAGAATGGTTTTCGTTTAATGTTTAAGGATTATCTCAGGGCAGTAATTTCAAGGGTTCATCTAACCTTTATGGCTCCAGGAAGTCTGGATTCCATGAGAATCAGAAATTCTTTTCTGCAATTTCCCCTTTTTATCAGGATTCTTTCATAGAATCTGTGATCAAAGTGTTCAGCAATGGTAGCTGAGCACTATCCAATTTTTCTGTTCACAGGGCAAATGCAGCAGTTGTTCATGAAAGCAATTAGCTATGTGCTGCCTGTCCTTCTTCTGTTCCTGACTCTTCTTCCTCTGTTGCTCCAGGTGGATAGGGACCAATTGTTGTGTCTACAGAATTTTCAATGGCTGATTTTTTGCAAGTAGATTACCAGGTCTTTCTTCTGAGGTTCCTCTGGGTAGACTTAAACCTCCAACCTTTTGGTTAGCAATTGGGCATATTAACCATTTGTACCACCCAGGGACTCCAAGTCATGGGGCTACAATACTAAAAACAACAACAAAACATATTCCTTGCTCCCAAGAGCTTACAAACTGGTTGGAGAGAGATAACTAAAGAGGCATTCACAGTACAATGACAAGTGCTAGGATAGATGTAAATATAGGTTGCTCCATGGAAGGTGAGCCTTTGTCAATCATGAGGTGTAAAGGGAGTAGAATGGGAAATCAAGCAAGGAAGTAATAAGTTTATTATTTTAATAAGTTTATATATTATTATAATAAGTTAATATAATAAGTTATATATTATTATAATAAGTTTATTATTCCTGCAGAGGAAGTAATAAGTTTACTAAGGTTTGAAGGGTGTATTGTGTCATCAGATAAGTAAAGAAAGTATGAAACCAAGTTATTGCTAGAGAGAATAGCAGGTTGAAAAGCTTTAGGTGAGTGACATTGGAAGCAGGATCAATTTGCAAACTGGAAGTACTTCAGTCCTTTAGGATGTGTGTGTGTTTGGAGTGCTGCGAGAGAAGAGATGACATGTTGTAGGTCCACCAGGTGAAGCTAAGGGCCATGCAAAATATTTAAAATGGGTGAGAACTTTATTACAAATGCAACTGGGAA
The DNA here is from genome assembly GCF_000298275.1 of Orycteropus afer afer. Taxonomy (NCBI): domain Eukaryota; kingdom Metazoa; phylum Chordata; class Mammalia; order Tubulidentata; family Orycteropodidae; genus Orycteropus; species Orycteropus afer. The sequence goes on from NW_006921613.1 coordinate 4,047,415, forward strand.
CTCTTAGAGGATATTAAGCAGAGAAATGACATGATTACTGGCACGAACAGAAAGTTCAACCTGAACTTGAAAAGAATAGTTTTTGTCATTATGGGGTGATCAATTAAAGAAATTATAATTAGAACTTAGCAATAATCCAGATGATAGATTATTTAGTGTAGCGATGGTGGGTCTGGAAAGAAATGGACAGGTTTTAGAGATAGAAGATAAACTTAATAGGACATAGTGATTCACTGGATGTAGAAACTGAGAAGCACAAGGAAGAGTTAAAGATAATGCCAGATCTCTTCCTTGGGCATATATGTGATGGGACTGTCATTTATTGAGCAGGTATCTTCTTTAGGGTGAGGTGGGGGTGAGGGCTAGACAATATAATCTGGTTACTTTTGTCCTTAATTTTTTTTAACTCAATCACTTTGTTAAAAGTGTAAAAGATGTCTCCATCTTTTATAGTTGTTGCTGTTTTCCTCATATGATGACTTTTCTTAGGGAATAACAAAGTAACTCTTATATTTTTAGTACTCATATTTAAACTTACATTTTTCCATTACTAAAGAATCTATCTGCAAATGATGAAGTTCTATCCCCTTCTTTTCCCATTTTTCCATTTTGAAAAGGCAAGTCATAGATTAGGAGAAAATATTTGCAAAATAAATACCCAATAAAGCACTTGTGGCATAGTGACTAAGGCATTTGACTAATAACCAGAAGGCTGGTGGTTCAAACCCACCAGCCACTCCTTGGAAGGAAGCCTGGCCAATCTATTTCCATAGAGATACCTCCTTGAAAACCGAAGGAGGAGTCACTATGAGTTGGGACTGACTCAATGCCAGTGAGTTTGGTTTTAAAGCACTTGTATTTAGAATATATAAATAACTCATATAACCCAATAATAAGACAAAACAAAACAAAACTCACTGCCATTGACTTGATTCTGACTCACAGTGATCCCCTTTGGGTTTCTGAGGTAGTAAATCTTTATGGAAGTTGATTGCTCAGTCTTCCTCCCATGGATTGGCTGGTGGGTTTGAACTGCCAACCTTTGGTTAGTAGTCAAATGCCTTAGGCACTATAACACCAGAGCTCCTTAACTCAATTATAAGAAGACAAATAACTCAATAAAAATAGGCAAAATATTTTAACAGATATTTCATAAAACAAGATAAATTAATGCCAAACAACCATGTGAAAAATGTTCAAAACTATTAGTCATTAGAAAAATGCAAATTGAAACTACAATGAGATACTGCCATATAGCAAGTAGAAAGACCAAAATTTTAAAAATTGACCATGCTAATATTTGGGGAGGATGTGGAGAAAATGAAACTCTCTTACATTGCTGTAAGAGTATAATGGTACACTTTGGAAAAGGGTTTAACATTTCTTGAAATTTTGAACATACCAACCCTGTAACTCAGGCATTCTGCTGCTAGGCATTTACAAGAAATGTAAAAGTAAATGTCCCCACAAAGACTTACAATTACAATTTCATTATAGGAAAAAGGATACAAATAAGGAGACATGTAGAACAAGTTCTGGGAGGTTTCCCAATGTGATCTTCCATCTCTCGAAAAGGAACATACTACCCTTCCACATGCATTGATATCTTTCACCAACCAGAAAGTCCCTAGAGCTTCTTTGTTCATGATTGAATCAACTCATCTCCCCGGTCAGCTGATACCACTCCCTCAGCAGTCATTCTCACCTGGCCAGCACACACCTGAGTCACCTTATTAGCATATTCTTCGGGTGTGGTCTGGAGGCCTCATCAAAGGCACTTCAATTACTAAAGAATTTTTATGGTTTTAGAGGTTATTTCTCAGGAATGAAGAACAAAAATCAAAATCTTTGAATAAAATTTATGTAAATTCCAGAACAGGTTATTATGATGAAGATGTGGATGTCTTGTTGGGGGAAACATTAATATACTTACCACATGGGCTACAAAGTGCTCTAGTGAAGGGTAAGAAGAAATAGAAAAGGCAGGAGAGGTTTAGACCTCAGCAGGAATTAATCAAGACCTGGAATATTTGTATTTCCAAGAGTTCTGATCTAGGTCAGCTGGCTAATAAAATAGTCATGTGTTTTTCGGATTCCCAGCACAAACTGGAAACAGCAGTGGTTTCTGAAAGCCATCAGGAGAGGCCTGAATTGAGAGGAGGAGAGTCCAAAGATACTAGCAGCCAATGGGCATTCACATCAATCTACTAAAACAAAACCACACCCACTGCAATTGACTTGATTATGATTCATTGTAACCCTATAGTACAGAGTAGAACTGCTCTGTATGGTTTCCAAGGCATCAATTTGTATTTACAAGCAGACTGCCTTATCTTTCTCCCATGAAATGGCTAGTGGCTTCAAACCATTGAGGTTCTGGTTAGCTGCCGAATGCCTTAACCACTATGCCACCAGAGCTCCTCAATCACTAAGGAAACGGTGAAAATGGGATTCATCTATTGCATTTATTCATTCTTTTAACAAATATTTGTTGAGCCTAAAGCTCTGGTGGGCTCAGTTGAGGGTGAAAATAAGAGTGGGTAAATAACAAGTACAAAGTTAAATCATTTTAAAATGCAAGAAGTGCCACACATGCTCTAAATGACAATAAGCTCTGATGAGTTCAGAGAACAGGGAGCTCAGGGAATATTAGTCAAGAAAGCAAGCAGGATTTGTTAGACATTTGTGGTCAGGGTTCTTCCATTGGCTCATTGTGGAAAAGAAGTGAGGCATTGATGAACAGAGACAGACTGACCTGGTGTCTATTGCAGAAATACTGAGGAGACTGTTAGGCTTATCATCATTTCTTTATCTTTGAATCATTACTTACATCTCAACATTCATTAAGTCCTATGTTTATTTCATAGAAAGTTCTTGCAAGTACATTCCTTTCTTCTTCTTTGCCTGCTACCACATTACCCAAATTTTACATCTAAATTTTTCTCAGAAATGGAAAAATCAGGAAAAGGAATATTTTGGGGGAGAAGTGATAGATTAGGTTTTGTACATGCTAATCTTCAGAAAATGGTGAGGTAAGTGATATAATCTTCAGAAAATGGCGAGATAAGTGACCTGGAGAGGCAAATTTAAAAGTCATCCACATAGTGGTAGTATTGAAACCTGAGTCTGAGTAAATACTCTGAGGATGAGATTGTGGAGCAGTAAGACCTGATGCTGAAGGACTTGAAGTCCCTACATGAGGAGAATGAATCAGAGAGACGGAAGAGAAATAGGAAAGATAAGCATTGTTGTTAGGTGCCATCGAGTCATCTCCAACTCATAGTGACTCTATGCACAGCAGAGTGAAAAACTGCCCAGTGTTGTGCCACCCTCATGATCCCTGCTATACCTGATCCCATTGTTGCAGCCACTGTGTCCATCCATCTCTCCAAGGGCCTTCCCCTTTTTCATTGACCCTCCACTTTACCAAGCATGATATCCTTCTCCAGGGAATGGTTCCTTCTGATAACATGACCAAAGTGGAAATCTGGTGGCATAGTTCCTAAGGCATTTGATTGCTAACCAGAAGTAGGTGAGACAAAGTATGGCCATTCTTGCTTCCAAGGAGGATTCTGGCTGCACTTCATCCAGGACAGATTTATTAGTCCTTCTAGCAGTCCATGGTACTCTTAGCATTCTTCTCCAACACCACAACTCAAAAGTATCAACTCTTCTTCAGCTTTCCTTATTCATTGTCCAGCTCTCACCTGCATAAGAGATGATTGAAAATACCATGCTTGAGTTGGGAACACCTTAGTCTTCAAAGAGACATCTTTGCTTTTCATCATTTGAAAGAGATCTTTTGCAGCAGATTTATCCAATGCACTATGTCATTTGATGTCTTGACTGCTGCTTCAGCATAGAGAATATCATTGGTCAGGGAGAGTTTCATCAGAAGATTTGCATGAAAGAGCACTAGTGTTGAAAGTAGCAAAAGGAGGAGGCAGGACTATAGTCAAATGATATTCCTTGGATTTAGCAAGAGGAGATCATTAGTAACTCTGAAGAAAATTAATTTGGTGGGTAATTGAATATTGAACTTTATATAATTTCCTTGAAGATGGTAGTATTTTGTAGTCACTCTCTGTTCACCATGGTCCACATTCTTAAAGTTAAATAATATACATGTGACATTAAATGGAAAGTGGTTGTAAGACATAGAAGGTCCCAGTTTAGGTAAGATGCAAAAGGGGAATTTGAAACCCAACTTCCCATTAGTTAAGAAGTATACTTGAAGAGGTGGGGGAGGTAGTCTAATGATAGGAAAAGCAGGAAAGAGATGGAAGTATATGGAGAAAGGTCATGGTTTTAGGTTCAGAAAGGAAAGGTGGAAGAATATTTTGACCAATGGTTTTTGTGCAAATCCAGCAGCAATGTTGATTCCAACGTATTGTTGAGTCTCTTGCTTGGAAAATCAGTCAGCATGTGATCCACATCACTGTGATAGAAAGTTCAGTGGGACAGAGTATCATGATGAGAAACTCAGGAACATGCTGTTGCTCTGCACCATTTTACTTGGATCAAGACAGCCAATACGGCCGGCACTTAGCATTTCATGGCCAGACCATGTTAAGTACCTGGACTCATTTGGTATTTCCCAAAATTTTGGCTTTTTGAGGAGGATCAAGAAGAGCCTCTTAAGCAAAGATTTCATAATCTAAAATCTCCTGTCACTGCCTTTGGTGTCATTGAAAGGTGTCTAATATGAAACTTGATTTGGAGCCACTGAGGGACTAGCATGAGGCAGAGGAGAAACAGTACCTATGAAAGAAGTCTAGCTTCTAGAGAGAGAAGATGTTGAATAAGAAAATTGTGACTCACTGGCTTGAAAGATGCACAGACATTCTCAGAAACTATTCTGATGCACTAACAATGATAACCAGGCAACTGGGAAGTGTGGTTTACAGAGGCTAGACTGTGTAAGTTGGAGGATTCTCTTAACTAGACATATACTTACGTGTTTCCAGGATAGACAGACAGAACAGGAGTGAGTGAATGGGGCATGAAAATGACCTATTCCATTTTATAAAATATAAATTCACTCCAGAACACACTTCTTCCTATTTGAACATCAGCTGATCTGTAGCAATGTAATGGAGGGTGTATGTGTGGTGGGAGAGTGGGGGTGGATGATGATAGTTTTTGCTTTACAGAAGCAAGAGTTTCTTTCATATAATGGTTGGTTTTTAATTTCAGAATTTAGAATGCTATTTAAATAAAGAAAGAAAAGTACATATCCGTCTCTTTCACTCACTCTCTTTTCTATGAGTTCCAGTTTTCTCTGTGATATGTGGCATGAGAAATAGTATGGCATTTTTGCATAGTTTTAAAATTTGTCTCTTTTACTTATGAGTTTCATAACTTTGTCACAAGTTACTTAAACTCTCTGAGCCTGAGTTTATCCATCTATAAAATGACACTAATAATAGTGTCAAAGGGTTGTTGTGAAGATGCAATGAGATAACGTAGGTACAGCAATAGGGCCTGGAACACAGCAAGTGCTCAGTGAATAGTTACTGTTGTTATTATTATTGTTTATATTTTATTAGTTAATATCCCAGTGCAATAAAAAGAAAATGAACCAGAGAATTGGCCTAGGCTTTAATTCCAAATGAATCACTTCTAGCCTTTTGACCTCACCTTTTTAAGTGGGAAAAATAACATCTAAATCAACAGATAGCCCAGGCTTGTTCTGTGAATGAATAGAGTAACAAATATTTGCACTTTGTAAAAGATATTTAAGTTTAACCTATGGAAAAGAATATTGTCTGACACAGGTAGAAAACAAGCCTCCTAGAATGATAGTCACTCAAAACCCACAGTGGCCACTGCAATGGACTTGAGCATACCAATCATCATGAAGATCATGAGTCAGAGCTGACTGGACAGCAGCTGACAATAACAAAATGCAGAGAACATAAAGATTTACTGCAGTTCTACTTCTATGCTCAAAACTAGCATAAGGGCAAGTGAAACATGGTATTTAGTTAGTTGGGACTTTATCTGAGTGCCGTCACTTATCTAATGGAAGCATAAATGATTATTATTCAGGCAGAGATTTTCAAACTAATTCAATGAGTCTGTCTTAAGTCAGTCTTGGATAAAAAAGAAATGCTTTGAAGTTGCATTTTATTTTATTGTCTATTGATCATATAATAAAGTTCAATAGATATTTTTAAATACCTACTATGTACTATGCATAATCTAGTAGTAAAATTTAGATATGGAGAGCTAGGACCCTTGAACTGTACCTCTTGTAATAACTTGCAATGACATTGACCTTATAATGTATATGTTTCCTCTGAGTCATCTATTAAAAGACTATTATGATACTTATCTACTATGCAAAGGAACTATAAATTGGTTTGAATGTTAAGCTTCACTCAGGAAAAATACTATCTAAGCAAAACCCTCACTATTGTGTCATTCCTGCATTTGGTGCCATGGTTAATAAATGCAAAGTACAAACCACTGAATTATGCATTCACCGGTGCAATTCTGCCCCAGAGCAAGATACTGTTGGAAATCAGCCCAGTGAAGGGCAACAGAAAAAGTGCCTGGTTTTGAAAAACACTGATGAGAAGAGGATAAGATAAGAGAAAACAAGTAGACCCCAAGAAATATACTCTAAGGCTATGTCCACTGACAAAACAAACCCCTGCCTTTGGTTATGAGCCAATCTTTTAACCAAACTGATTGATTGATAAAGAATGTTAAGAAAGGGTCTCACAGGAAATACACATAGAAAACCACTTCATTGGGAAGAATGATCTGCCCAAATGTAAGCAATTCATATGTGGGACAGAGAGCAAGAGGGGGTTCAAGTTTGTTTACAAAAGTCTCTGCTGCATGAATGGAAGTCCCAACAGAATAAACAACATTGGCACATTGCTTTACAGTTTATAAACCCCTTTCACACACATGTTTAACCCTTATGATTCCAAAGGCTCCTGGATTGTATCTATATTCTAAGCCACCTTTTCTATTTGTGTTTCCAGTTTACTCTGGTTTTGGTCCTTAATATGTAACAGCATACCCCTGGATTCTGGCTGAAGTCAGGAGCCTTTGCTCTTCTTAGAAGATAGGGTCATAATCTTTGGATTCAAATTCTCATAGGGACTGTGTCCTTGGTGCCTTCAATTTATCCATATATTCCATTTCTACTGCTCATTTTCTCATGTGTCACAGAGCTATACAATTCAGTTCTCTGAAATCTTCAGTTCACCACGGTTTAATTGACCTTCCCTGAAACCATCAGATCACCTAGGTTAAATCAACATTCCCTGAAATCTTCAGATCACTGGGTTGAATTGACCTTTTCCCAGCCTCCAAGCATCTGAGATTTGGAAGAGATTTCCAAGGTCATTTACTCAAACCTTTACCCATGGTAGAAACTCCCTGTATAGTTCCAGCAACCTGCTGGTCAATGATCCTCAGTGTGAATGGCAGTAAAAAGAAGTTTGGTAAGATAGTCTATTCTAGCAGATTCTATTTTCCTAAATGACCAAAATGAAATCTCCCATTCCACATGCTTTCCTTTCATGACTTTGATGCTTCTCTCATGGAGAGTGGGGCATAGGGTTCCTCCACCTTGAATTTGGATAGAGTTTGAAATGGCTCTAACCAATAGAGTGTAGCAGAAGTGGTGCTATGAGACTTCTGAGGCCAGTTCATAAAAAAGACTACAGCTTACGAGACCAGATGAACTGGACGATGCCGGCTACCATTACAGATTGTTTTGATCAAAGACTCTATAGAAGGATTCTAATCAAAAGGGAGAAAACACAGAACAGAATTTAAAATTCTCATGGAATTCAGATTTTCTGGAGCTATGGATGCTGGATGAACATTTGAAACTATTTCTCTGAAATAATCTTTAAACCTGAAACCAAAAATAGCTCCTAAAGTCTTCTCAAAACCAACCAGTAGTTTAGCTTATGTCTGCCTTATACATTATGGGATCAAATTGATAACAGCAACTCATAAGATTAGATAGGTAATTTAGAGAGTAGTGAGTTTATGTCAGGGCTTTTGAACCAGATGATTTTGGTTTGACACCCTGCCCCATCATTTCTATCCCAGACATACTGAATCAGAATCTATAGTTTAACAAGATACCCAGGTGATTCTTATTTATATATAAAAATCTAGTTAAAATATGATTCTGTCAGTGTATCTGGGGTGGAAATACAAATTACCAGCAGGGGGTCAAACTGTAATGAACTGATTCAAAGACCTGGTTTATGCTCATGGAGGAGGAAAAATTGGAAAATGAGGGTAAGAATGATTACACACTTCAAATAACATAATCAGTGTCACTGAATTGTACATGTAGAAATTATTATATATTTTGATATGTATATTCTCAATAACACCAACAAAAATACATTATAAAAGACTACAGCTTCTAGCTGGCTCACTTATTTGGGAATATTTGTTCAGCTATAATTGCTCTTAGGAAGCCCAACCATACAGAAAGACCCCATGGAAAGACCCACATGAAGAAAAATTTATGCCTCCAGCCACAAGCCAGCCTCAATTACCAGGCATGTGAGTTAGTGACACTTCAGATGATTCCAGCCCCCAGCCTTAGAGCTACCAACTATATCTAATGCCAAGTGGAACTGAGATGAGCACTCTCCTTGGAGCATTGTCCCTTAAGTTCACACATCTTCATATCAAGAACAATGCTTAATAAGCTATCCATGAGTAAATGTACCAGACAGACCTCATTCTCCCCTGAACCTGATTTAGATGATGAGACCCTTAACTTCAAGATGATGCCTCAATAGGCTGAAAACGGCATGTGGGGGAAAGAGTGAGTATACATTGCATGTGGGAAAGATGTGAATTATTGATGCCAGAAGGCAAAACATGGCAGATTATATTTTTTCTAACTGCAACAGTATCCCCCATTCTATTTGTGCATCTTACAATGTGACTTGGACACTCCTACCTACCAAGAGATGGGGTCTCTGTTCCAACCCCTTCAGTCTGTTCAGAGTTTGTGACTGCCTTAACCAATAGAGTGAGACAGAGGGACTACATGACTTCCAAGACTAGATCTTTCTGGAATGCTTGCTTTGAGAAAGCCAGCCATCATGCTGTGAGGCAGCCCAAATTAGCAGCCCCCTGGGGAGACCCTCCCCTCCACTGAGAGAATGATGCCTCAGCCAATATTCAGCATAAACCACTAGGTGTGTGAGTGAAGGAGCCTCCAGGTGATTCAAGATGTCCACGCTGATGCTAACTGGAATAGAGATGAGCTATTGACATCAAGTTTTATCTAAAATGCAGATTTATGGATAAAATTAATGCTTATATTTTGGAGGGTCACCAATTTTTTGAGTGAGGTGTTAAATGTCATTAAATCACCAAAGCAGAAATAAAGCCCTGTTTGGGAGAACAGAGGTTTACATTAGGACTAGAGCCCTATATTAAGGTAGAGCTCTGTATTGAGGTTACCAGTTATCATTGAGTTGACTCCAACTCATGGTAACTCTATGTGTGTCAGAGGAGAATATGCTCCTAGCATTTTCAATGGCTGATTTGTTGTTGTTGTTGTTAAGTGCCGTCAAGTCTTTTCCGACTCATAGCGACCCCATGCACAGCAGACTGAAACACTGCCCGATCCCGCGCCAGCCCCACAATCCCTGCTATACTTGAGCCCATCATC
>NW_006921613.1:4060021-4086423 GCF_000298275.1 Orycteropus afer afer
GGCCTCTTCCTTCTTCCTAGTCTGTCTCAGTGTATAAACTGGGCTGTTACCTATGCACCAGGTGCATCTCGCTGGGTTTTAAACACCAGAGGCTCAGCCTCAAAACTCATGCCTACATGTCACTACAGTAGGACAAACCTGATTTACCAGGCCTTTATTCCAAGGTGCTTCTGGGTAGACTCAAACCTCCAACCTTATGCTTAGCAGCCTAGGGAATTAACTGTTTGCACCACTCAAGGACTCTATGTTGAGGCTAGATCTCAATTTTAGGGGTTGTTGTTAGTAGCTGCCACTAACTTGGTTCCAAATGATAGCAACTATGAAAGACTAGCCTTCACTATGAGATAGTATGTACAACAGAAGAAAACACTGCCCCATCCTGCACCATTCTCACAATTGTTATTACGTTTGAGCCCATTGCTACACCCACTGTGTCAATCCATTTAATTGAGGGTCTTCTACTTTTTCACTGATCCTCTACTTTACCAAGCATGATGCCCTTCTCCGGGGACTGGTCCCTCCTGATAACATATCCAAAGTACATGACATGAAGTCCTTCACTTCTAAAGAGCATTCTGGCTGTACTTCTTCCAAGACAGATTTGTTCATTCTTCTGGCAGTCCATGGTATATTCAATATTCTTTGCCAACACCATAGTTCAAAGGCATTGATTCTTCTTTGGTCTTCCTTATTCATTGTCCAGCTTTGATATGCATACGAGGCAATTGAAAATACCAAGTCTTGGGTTAGGCACACCTTAGTCCTCAAAGTGACATCTTTGCTCTTAAACACTTTAAAGAGGTCTTTTGCAGCAGATCTGCTGAGTGTAATACATCATTTGATTTTTTGACTGCTGCTTCCATGGGGGTTAATGGTGGATTCAAGTAAAATGAAACCCTTCACAAATTCAATCTTTTCTCCATTTATCATTATGTTGCTTATTGGTCCAGTTGAGAGGACTTTTCTTTTCTTTGCATTGAGGTGTAATCCATAGTGAAGGCTAGTCTTTCATCTTCATCAGTAAGTACTTCAAGTCCTCTACTTTCAACAAGCAAGTTTATGTCATCTATGTATCACAAGTTGTTAATGAGTCTTTCTGAAATCCTAATGCTGCATTCTTCTTCATATAGCTCACTACTACTGAGTCGGTCCTGACTCATAGCAACTCCCTTTGGGTTTCCAAGGTGGTATCTCTATGGAAGTAGATTGTCCAGTCTGCCTTCTAAAGAGTGGCTAGTGGCTTTGAACCACCAGCCTTCTGGTTAGCAGTCAAATGCCTTAGGCACTACTCCACCAGTCCAGCTATTATCGGAAACTGCACTGAATCCTGTCCACCATAGGTTACCCTGCTGGCATTTGAAATACTGGTGGCATAGCTTCTAGCATCACAACAACATGCAAGCCACCACGGTATAACACGCTGACAGGCAAGTGGTGGATTTTTAGGTGTAGAGCCCTTTGTTGGGAGGTAGAGCTCTGGAACACTGGTACAATCCTGTATGAGGGTATACCTCTGTATCAGGAGACAAAAGCACAGGAGTCCAGTCTTCCCTGCACTCTTAAGTGGGAGACCATGGGCATGATGCCTAAGGTCTCAGGATTTTATGTGCCTGATGTGAAAAACTGAGATGATGCTTTTTTCCCCTGAAAGAAGACTTTACCAGATAATCTCTTGAGATTAGGTTGGATCTGGCTCTTGATTTTATGATTCTCCATTGACATTTACTCATCCAAACACATGTTGTGACCCGCCATTGTGGTCAAAGTTGGGATTTATTTCCAAACTGAAAACCTGAATTGAATAGTAGAAAAGCCCTCATCATTTGCATCTTTTCTGTCATCTAAACTAACCAATCCACACCCCATACTCTATCCACATATAGATTTTACCTAAGGCTATGTCTATAGGATAAGAGCAATTGAGACTTTTTGTAGTACCTCCATAGAAAATAGGGTATGTTTGTGTGTATTTTTCTATCAAAATAAAGTACTGCAAGGTACAAGATTTATTCGTTTCTTTTGCAGTTAGTCTCTATTTGGACATAGAAAACAAAATTCCCAGCATTCTTACAAAGACTATCATTTGCCAGAGAAGATCTAAATTTCCAAATACAAAGCAATATTCTTAACAAGCCAGTTTTCCAACTAGAGACTTAATGTGTGATGTTGTTTAGCCTAAAATCCTGATATGATAAAAAAGCAGAATACTAGCTAAGTGGTTTGTCAAAAATGAAACAGAAGGTCACCCACATGCATATGACCCAGTTATCTAAATTATGAAGTGAAGCTACCCTAACATTGTACAATTACTGAGCTCTACTGAAAATGCTTCCACTGTTGTTCCTGAGTAAGGGGTTGAGATAAGGACATGCCTTATCACATACTGAATTTACTCTCCAAATAAAAGAAATCTTACTTCTCTGGGCTATGTGGCTTCAGATTTACAAAGTAAAAGTGACACCCACATACCAGATGTGAAGGGGCTCTTGGGACTGCCTCTCCTTCTCTTGACCTGAAACTTCTTTCATTTTCTCCCCTTTTTTACACATCCTTAACCTTTTCCCCAAAAGACAGAGCTTTAAGATGTTTTCACTAAATTGATCATTTTGATGTCAGGCCATTTTGGAACCAGTGATTAGTGAATATGATAAATTACCAGTCACAGCTTTGCTTTTGTGGATTTGAAGTTTTGATGCATTAGTTATTTCCACCCAGGAAAATTATAACTCAAAAAACAGCATTCAATTCTAAAACTACAGACAGAAAACTAGTTTGTAAAGAACATTACTTTTTCTTTGGAAATGTAGATCCTTCATATTGACAAGCTCTAAATTCATAGTATTATTGGCACCTGCTATCTAATAAAATATTTTCAAATGTGGCTTTTTAAAATATTTTCAAATATTTCCTTTTCAACCTGTCTCATTGAACACAGAGCTGTTCCTTTGAGTTTAAATGGGGTTGATTTTCACAATTCTGTGTCTCATAAAAATTTCAAGGCATAGGCACTGGAGATTGCATGCCTTGGTTTGAGGTATGTGTATGGTACAGTATACTTTCTTAGAGGTTTGCTCCAGAATTGGCAAGTCGGCTACCTCTTTGTCATCTATTTGTCCTCACTCTGAAAAGGTCTTTTGGACAATGGGGTTAACAAACTGCACATAAAGCAAATGCCTAGATGTTTATATTCTGACGCTGTTGTTTACACAAATTTTTTAGTGTTTGTGACAATGGGGGTCCCTCTCTCAGATGTGAGGGGTTATGGTGAGCTTGTTTACATGAACTCCTCTTTGGGAATACACATAGATTCACATTAGAAGCAGTGGGAGGATTTTCAGGGGAGAGAATTTCAGGACAGTGTACAGAATCGGAGCTGGGGGGGTCATGACCTTGCCTATTGATCCAGCCTCTCTAATTTCCACAGCTTGCTGAGGCTTGTTCTTCCAGCCTGCTGGTGTACATTAGAGCAGAAATCCATAACATGGCCATGTTCATCCAAGCACAGGAAGAAACTAAATTAAATGTTAAAAAACAATCTGAGGCTAGAGTTGGAGACAATTCATCATGATCCTAGACGCCAGGCAGGTGGGATGACCAAGGATTCTTCAGCCAATAGACCCCCAAACAGAATATGGAAGGGCCTTGGGGCCTCATTTGTCAGGTATGCGGTGGAGAGTCTGAAAACGCACAAAGGTCAGCTCTTTTGGCTGCAACATATTTTTCCTCCAAAATGAGATATTACACATCTGAAAAGTGTAAGTGAAGTAAATTAACTGAAAGAATTGGGAGAAATGAATGGAATTCCTTATGAAGAGCATATTTGGGATAATGTTTGGCAAATTCTCAAAGCCAATGATGCTTTGGTGCTGGCCTTGGCCTTTTCTTTCCACTGTTTTCTGGGGCTGACTGGTTATATTTATGTTGTAGAAAGGAGAATCTCACAAAAGTCATGACCTCTCTTCTGTGTGAGAGATTTAGAACAATAGCACCTCTCCTTAAAATGAAGTCTGAGTGTTAAGATAAAGGATGCCAGGCACCCAGATGTTCTAAAACATCTGGATGATGCACTTCATTGTTCGCTTTTCATGCGGATACTTCACCTTCAGGAGACAGTCGAAGACAGCACTTTTTAAGGCATGTTGGACAATGCCGAAACTGCCCTTTTCTGCTCCTTCAGTTGAGCTCATTTATATTGGACATGGGGCTCATGCCATTTATTTGCCATTTACTTATTGATTAATTTAAAATGTTTAACCTGAAGGAGGCATCACAAATGGCAGGTTGTTCTGCTGGGAGCTGCCACAAATGCAGGGATGCATTCCTCAAAAGACATTATCCAGGTAAAATCCCATATTAATGAATAGATCTGCAACATACAGGGCCCTGTTTAGGGAAACTCATCCCCGTTGAGTGCAGCAATGGTAATGTAAAGGTTTACAGAATTCTATTAAACAATAACAATAGCAACATTCCTGTAGAACAGAGAGTCCTTTCATATGCACACTCAACCTACCTAAAAGGGGAAAAGTAAAACAAAGTTGGTTCTGTGATGCTACTTCTGGCTGAAGTTCTTTCCATTTGTATGCTAATATCTATTGGGCTGTAACAGGAGATTTTTCTGAAAGAAGAGGGGCAGAGCAATGTGAATCAATTGACAGATCTGGATTGGACTAGAATGTAAGAGTGAAATGAAGCAAAACGAAACAAAACAAAAAATGGAGGCTCTAGGACAGTTTCAGACTTAGACCCAGACAATTGTGTTCCTGGACCCAGAGCATCATTTCCTAAAGGGCAGTTCAATGCATGTTCTCTGCAATGAAAAGGCTGTGCTTATGCTGTCTTATTAGAACCTCACTTAATACGTGCATGGACCTTGGGCAAGTTAATTTATCTTTCTGTACTGCGGTTTTGTCCTCGGTGAACTGGGGATAACAATAGCATTCTGAGACAGTTGTGAGAATTAAACGAGATGTTGCATCCATGAATGTTTTAGCAGAGCCTGAAACAGTGAAACACTCAGGGATAATGTAATTCTGGCTGCCTTTGAGAGCATCTGGCCCTACATATCTTTTATTTATGCATTCATTTTAACTAAACATATCCATACAGGAAACTGTTCAAATCATAAGTGCTCAGCATAGTGATTTTTTACAAGGTGAACACCACCAAGTACTACCACCCTGATCTAAAAAAAAAAAAAAAAAATTACCAGCCCACATCCCTCCCATTCACAAACCACCCCCACCAGAAGTAACCATCAGTCAATTATTTTTACTGTCTATTAATTTTGCCTTTTTTTAAGCTTTATATAAGTGGAACCATGCCATATTTATTCTTTTGTATCTGGTTTCTCCTTCCCAATGGTGTATTTTTGAGATCTATGAGTTGAAAGGAACTCTGGTAGCATAGTGCCTAAGGCACTTGGCTGCTAACAAGAAGGCTGGCGGTTCAAACCCATCAGCCATTCCTCGGAAGGAAGATGGGGCAATCTACTTCCATAGTGATACTGCCTCAGAAACCCAAGGAGGGGTCGCTCTGAGTCGGGTCCGACTCGACAGCACATAACAACAACAACAACAGAGACCAAACAACAACAACAACAACATGAGTTGTAGTAGTAATTTGTTAATTCTCATTGCAGTAAACCTACATTTCCTTATTAGAGCCTCACAGAATATGTGTGCCTTCCAAAAGTTGTGAGTAATGTTAACTGAAATTGTCAGATTACCAAACCCACCCACTGCCGTTGTGTGGATCTGACTCACAGTGACACCTCCTTGGGTTTCTGAGGCAGTATCACTATGGAAGTAGATTGCCCCATCTTCCTTCTGAGGAGTGGCTGATGGGTTTGAACCATCAGCCTTCTGGTTAGCAGTCAAATGCCTTAGGCACTAAGCCACTACAGAGTACCAAGGTTGGATATTATTTACTTTAAGAATGTATTTAAATTAGATATCATTCAAAGTTAAAGTCACCCCCAAAGGCTCTCAGCCATTTATGCAGTAAAAGGTTTCTTGAGTGGGAGAAGGGCCAGCATTCCAGTGGTACCTTACCTTGTCCACAGCCAATATCACATGACCATCACAGATTCATCATCATAGTTAAAGCAATTGATGAATAGGCTTAGTAGTCTGAACTTTGTTTAATCTGAGTATGCCAAGGAGGGTGCTTGTGTGAATGACATCCTTTAAGGGAATGCCCTCAGAAAAAATGACTATGAACCATTAATGGATCCTCAAATCCTTATTTTCCTGATGGGAAAACTGAGTTCAAGAGGAAGTAAATTACTGCCACCAGGATCATACAGCCAGTGAGTAGCAAAGATAAGGCTGAATGGAAAGAAAGTAAGAGTATAAAGGTATTGGGATGTTGGTTTTAGCTAGAGCAAAAGTATAGTTACTGGAATATTGGCACAAGCACAGCCATACTGAATCTATCTTCTTTTTGCCACTGCTTGCTCTGCATAATTACCACTTCTTGTGGTCTCACACTGCCATGGAGTTGGATCCGACTCATAGCGACCCCTCCTTGGGTTTCTGAGGAGGTATCACTACAGAAGTAGATTGCCCAACCTTCCTTCCGAGGAGTGGCTGGTGGGTTTGAACCTCCATCCTTCTGGTTAGCAGTCAAATGCCTTAGGCACCATGACACCAGAGCTCCCTCTTTGTGGTCTAAGAGTTCCTTAAACAGTATAATGTCATAGAGCCTGTTGTTATCCACAATTACAGAGCACACTACAGCACTTTTTTTCAGTTAAATTAAAAGATAAATATTCTATACTCTGCAGACTGTAAATATCTGTTGCCACATAAATGTAATTTGAAATTTCAAAAGAAAACATGGTATCTGGTCAAACAAAACAGTCTTTGTTTGTTTTCCCTGTAGAAATTTTATCTGATGACGGCACAACGTTTTTTACCTCCATGATGATATGAGATGTTTAGTGTTTCCTCAAGTGTGCTGTTAGGTGACTTCCAGTCAATAGGGTTTTCTAGGCTGTAATCTTTACTGGAGCAGATCAGCAAGTCTTTCTCCTTTGTAGCCACTGGGTAGCTTTGAAGTGCTAACCTTCTGCTTAACATCCAACAGCTTAAACATTGCACAGTGCACCACCAGGACTCCATTTCAAGTCCGTAAGTTTGGTTTCTGTGATCAAGTTTAACTCTGTAGATTCATTAAGAAGTGGAAGGTAATATCATTCATCATGGAATTTTAATCACAAAGTTCTATCAGATCACGTGAATGGCATCATAGATGCTGTTCTGTTTCATTGAGTCTGTTTGATACTATTTTTGTTGTTGTTGTTAATCTAATTTTAGAACATAAAGCAGAGCAGATTGTAAAAGAAAGTTTCCCAATCGTAGTCAAAAGGTAAAACTGATTCAAACAGCCATTAATGGTATGAAATTGTGCACCTCTGCCAATCAAGCAGAAATCAAACCCTTTGTTTCTGTTGTTACACCCTATGTTGTCTGATAAGTCTTCCCAATAGTCAAAAAATCCAAATTCAAAAGCATATTTTGCCCTAAGATGTGTGAACTTCTGTTTCCCAAGAGGAGAAATAATTTATGTTTATTACCTCAGTGCCTTTAAATTTTCTGCTTCACATTTTACTATTTTCATTCTTTCTAGACGTATTCTTCACTTTTAGTCTAAATATTTTCTTTTTCTTACAAAGTAGCATATTTGATATTTTTCCTGTACTTTTCTCTAAATTTAATGTTTTAATGTAGTATTAAGTTTTGCAATCTTTTTATTCTTAAAAAGTTTATAGTTTAATTCCCATCTGCTTCCAAAATAATATGAGGTATTATTGTGAAGCTTTTGGTATAAAATATTTTTGTCTCTTTGTGAACAGATAGTGGTAAGACTTGTTCATTTCTATTCAAACAAGAAGCACATGAACACAAACTTGATAAATTAGAGAAAAAATGTGTTTTTTGAATACACACCTATGTATATATATGTGACTATATAATATGCATATGTATATGTATATGTACATGTATATGTACATGTACACATACACATACATGTATATGTTGTATATGTACACGTACACGTACACTTATACGTATATGTATATGTTTATTAATAGATTAATACAAAGTTGCCACTTGAAGCAAACTGGAAAAAAAAAGCAGAAACAAAGAACATATTTTCTGAAGATGGGCTTTGTGTTTTTGTTTCTTTTCCCTTGGTTTTGAGGTGCTGTAATTTATTTTTCTTAACTCAGCTCATAGGTGGTCAATTCAATGAAGTTGTTAAAATTATGGAATAGCCCAGATGTCCTAGCCAACTTCTCTGGATTTGGGAGAACTGGTGGTCTCTGTGAGGAATGAAGCAACTACCGTTAAGTTCCTGGCAATTAGGGGGATAGGTGCCGGGGTTAAAAATAAATATAGGCCCTTTCACTGGGGTCAATAGTCAAAGGAGAAACCGCACATGTGCTCACTAATAAAAGGATTGTCGATCCTGTAGTAGCCTGTGCTCCCTCCCCTTCCCACACTCCTGCCATTCCCTGATTGTAATCATATTCAGGAAGACTCCTCTTTAGGAATTAAGAAAAGAATAGGTCCCCTGGGACCCATCTGGGCCCCATCTACATGGAATGATTATGACTTTATTGATAATTTCCCAATCAAAAAATTTTTTTTCTTTTCTTTTTCATCATAAAGGTTGATTGCCATTAATGGTGAAGCAATCAATGGAATTGATGTTATTTCAGGCACCTTAACAACTGAATTGCATCAACCATGCATGAGTTCATAGATAGCTCATTGACTGGTTGTTACTGTGCCTGATAAAACCAAGTCAACTGGAAAAGAGTCAGTTCAGTTAGGCCTTGTAGAGAAATTTTAAATCTTTACTGTGGAACCATTCAAGATGACTGACCTGAGAGAAACAACTGGCATGAACCTGGAGGGACTACAGCCACAAAAAGGTCCTGGAACAAAAGTTCAAGTCAAAGAGAGCTCTAACTTCTGCAAATATGTACTCAAAACCATTCAATGACAGAGTTTCCAAGATTGAACTAATTAATCTATAAACAAGGGAGCTCTGGTTGCATAGTGCCTAAGGCACTTGACTGCTAACCAGAAGGCTGGCAGTTCAAACCCACCAGCCACTCCTCGGAAGGAAGGTTGGGCAATCTACTTCTGCAGTGATACTGCCTTGGCAACCCAAGAAAGGGTCACTATGAGTCTGGTCCAACTCAATGGCACGTAACAACAAATAGCAACAATCTGTAAACAAAACAAAACAAAAACCCAAATTCACTGCTGTGAAGTTGGTCCTGACTCATAGTGGCCCTTCCTTGAGTTTCCGAGGTGGTATCTCTATGGAAGTAGATTGCTCAATCTTCCTTCCAGGGAGTGGTTAGTGGATTTGAACTGCCAGCCTTCTGGTTAGCAATCAAATGCCTTAGGCACTATGCCAGTAGACATTTTAATACTTTTCTGGTGGAATGGTAGTCAAGAAAAGGAATGATCTAGGGATGAGCTTCATCAATAAAGCAATTATTAGTTCAAGTTAGTGGAAAAAGAAATCTTTCTAAGAGCCCCAGCCCAAGCCTTGTCCTACCACAGAAGCCCCTAGTAGGGCCAAGACACAGAAGTGGAACTATTCTATTTAAGCAGGAACAGGTGATTCATGTTGCAGCTCGCATTTCCCCAGAATACTATCAGACTGTCCAGGAGGAGGAGGGGCTGGGGTAGTACAAGGCCTCCTACGTACTAGCCCCAAAATCTTGGAAATGGATATATATTTTTTCCTGGGTGGTGAAAATGGTTAGCACACTTGACTGCTAACTGAAAGGTTGGAGATTCAAGTCTGCCCAGAGACACTTTGGAAGAAAGACCTAATGACTTATGGCCAAAAAACTCATCCATTGAAAACACTGTAGAGCATAGTTTTATTCAGACGTACATGGGGTGGTCATGAATCACAACCAAATGGACAGCAACTGGAAGGTCATCTGCTGTTGTGACTGGAGGTATGACAGAAAATGGCTCTGAAAGGAGATCAAGAAGGCTGAACTTCATCCTGGAGGCTAAGAGGACTCAGAAATTTTTTAATTAGGAAAGTGACATGATCAGATTCATAATTTGGAAAAGTTATCCTGGCAGATTTGTAGAAGAGGGATCTGAGGCAAGACTGACAATATGGAAACCAGTTAGGAGGCTGTTAGAATCATCCAGGCAAGAAACTCTAAGTATCTGAGCTGAAGCAGAGGTTATGGGAGTACAGGCATATCTTGCTTTATTGCACTTTGCTTTATGGGGCTTCACAGATAATTACATCTTTTTACAAATTGAAGGTTTGTGGCAACCTTGCATCAGGCAAGTCTATTGTGCTATTTTTCCAACAGCATATGCTCCCTTCATGTCTCTGTCATATTTTAGTAATTATCACAGTATTTCAAGCTTTCTGTAATGTTGTTATACACTTAATAGACTACATTATAGTGTAAACATAACTTTTATATGCACTAAACTCTAAACAAAATCACTGCCGTGGGGTCGATTCAACTCATAGCCACCCTCCTTGGGTTTCTGAGGTGATATCTCTACAGAAGTAGATTGCCCAATCTTCCTTCCAAGGAGTGGCTGGTAGGTTTGAACTGCCAGCCTTTGGTTAGCAGTCAGATACCTTAGGTACTATGCCACCAGAGCTCCCTTATATGCACTGGGAAAACAAAAAATTCATGTGACTCACTTTATTGTGACGATTTAGAACTGAACCCACAATATTTTTGAGGTATGCCTGTAAAGAGAAAAATCTACCAGACTTGATGACCACTTAGACTGAGGGTCTCAGTGATGAAGAGCAAAGAGTCTAATTATTATTTATAAAATTTCTGAGTGTGCTTCTCTTGAAAATTAATGTATTGAAAAATACATTTAATTTATTAAATATCATCTTGTTTGACATTTGACATAAAAAAGCTGACTTTGTGAAATCACAGATAAGCATAGATATTTTCTGTCTTGTTTGTCTTTCATTCATTCATCATATATTATTCACTTATTTATTCTTTCATCTCATAATTACTGAGCAGTTACTGGGCACCAAGCTCAATGCTAGAAACTAGGGATGTATTGTGAAAGACACTGTGTTAGGCTGGGTTTTCTAGAGAAGCAAAACCAGTAAAGCTTATATATACATATGTTGTTGTTATGTGCTGTCGAGTCGGACTCAACTCATAGCGACCCCTCCTTGAGTTTCTGAGGCAGTATCACTACAGAAGTAGATTGCCCCATCTTCCTTCTGAGGAGTGGCTGGTGGGTTTGAACCGCCAGCCTTCTGGTTAGCAGTCAAGTGCCTTAGGCACTAAGCTACGAGAGCTCCTATATATACATATAGAGAAAGAGAAATTTATCTTAGGAAAATGGCTCACACACTTATAGAAGCTGGCAAGTCCCAAGTTTTTGGATCAAACATCAAGCTGGAGGCTTTTCCTGACTCACACAGCTGCAGGGGCTGATGAGCTCAAGGTTGGCAGGCAGTATACTGGCTGTTGACTCCAATGAGTGACGAATCCAAGATCTCCAGGACGAATGGTGGATTGTGTGCTCACGGACAGTTGTAGGCAACACAACAGGATCCCCATCCATAGAAGAGTGTCTCTTTTTCCCAGGATGTCCATAAATATATTGGAAGCAGGTCACACCCCTAGGGAACTCCCTTTCGATGGATTGCCTGATCAAAACATATACATCTAATCGCATTATGGGAATAACCCACATCACAACTGCTTAAACCACAAAGAATTGTGGTCCAGCCAAGTTGACACACAGCTCCAACTATCACAGACACCAATCTGGTCTCTGCCCTCACAGAGATGGTATAAGTCAAAGCTAACTGTTGTGATAGGGAAGTGTACATATATATTATATGTACCTGTCCAGTTTTCTGGATGATTACATTCATAGGGCAATTCTTACCATCTTAAATTTTGTTTTATTCTCTAGGCCACAAGTTCAATAAATATGTATTATGGACCTGTGGAATGCCAGGATTTGTGATAGGGATAAGGCAACCAAATGAATAAACAAAATACTTTCGAACACTAATGAGTGCTAAGAAGACAACAAAACAGGGCAATGCAATAGCAAGCAACAGGACAGCACAGCTACTTTAGGTTGGTTGGTCAGAGACAATGTGACATAAAGCTGAGACCCAAACAACAAGAAGGAATCAATGAGGCAACTGTGCCCAGGCAGAGAACACAGTACATATCAAAGCCCTGGGTTGGAAAGAAGTATGGTTTTGGTGAGATACTAAAGGTGAATCAGAGCAGGGAAAGAATGGTAAGGAATGAAGTCTTAGAGGAACCCACAGGCCAGAGTGCACAGGGCTTCTGAAGTCATGGTTAGGAGGACAGACATTCTTAAAATATGAGATGGGGAGCCATTAGAAGATTTTAAGTATGACATGAACTAGTAGGTGAATTTAAAGTCTTAATGCATTCAGAGAAATATTTTTATATGCTTTGTGTAATTTATAATAAGGATTTTTTTTAGCTTTGTTAATTGTGAATTCACCCCTTCTCCTCCATTGCATATTAAAACATGTGTTCACATTGTGTGTAAACATTCACCAAGGATTTTTTTCTTTATGTTCAAACATAACAAATGATATTAAAAATTAAATATTACAACAAAACAAGACAAAAGAACAAAATGCTTTTGGTTTCCATATTCAGCAGTGCCTGACTCACAAAGGGAAAAACAGAGATAAAGAAGCCAAAAAGATTAATGAGACACAAGGCAAGAGCACTAGATAACCACCAATCTATAATCTTCACCAACAGTTGCTCTACAGATGTAATAAAAGTTTATATAATCAAAGGGAAAATCACTAAGAACAAGAGGATCTGTCTTCTAATAGAACAAGCTCTTTGCTTTCAGATGCCAAAAGCATGTGGCCTCTAAACAAATTGTCAGAAGCTCTGCATTCAAAGTTTAGTTCTGTCATTTCCAAGCTAGGGGATTGTCAACTATTCAATCTCACTGGTCTTCAGATTACTCAATTATAAAAGACAATCTAGATTGCCTTCTCTGTCTTCACATGTTTACTGAATACACTATACGAATTAAATTCTTCAGTCAGACCTCATTGTGCATACCTCTTTAGAGAACATGCTATGCTTGGTTATACGTATTTGGTGTTCAGATTATCTCTGCACTCCAATGCCTAGCAAAGGCATGAAATAGATGATCAATATTTGTAAAGTAGAAAGCTGGGTAAATAATGGCCAAGTTATTTAAAAGTTGGGTATCTGTACAACTTTAATGATATCCCTTACTCTCTTGTCATCCTCATCCTAAAAACTAGAGCTAGCAGAGGGAGCTTGGCATGGTCCCTGTAATGGATTGAATGATGTCCCCAAAAAAGATACATCCAAATCTTAACTCTTGGCACCTGTGAATGTGACTTTATTTGGAAAAAGGGTTTTTGCAGATATAATTACGTAGCTCAAGATGAGATCATCCTGGATTAACCAGATGGTCCCTAAATCCAATGCAAGTGTCCTTGTAAGAGACAGAAGAAGAGAAGACACAGAGAAAAGAGAAGAAGACATATGAAGATGAAGCAGGGATCGAAGAAACGTAGTCACACAACAAGGAATGCCTGGAGGCATTAGTAGTTGGAAGAAACAAGGAAAGATTCTCCCCTAAAAACTTCAGAGGGAGAGTGGCCCCACTGACACCTTGGTTCCAGACTTCTGCCCTCCAGAATTGTGAGAGAATAAATTTTTTGTTAAGTCACCAGATTTAAGGTAATTTGTTGTGAAAGCTCTAGGAAACAAATATGGCTCAAACCTTCACAGCCTGCCCTAGGTCCCCAAGTCAGATCTGAGTCCCCAAGGCAGCCCTAGGGAGCTGAGGTCTCCAGAGACCACAAGGCCTTGTCACCTGGCAGTGCTGAGTGGGCTGAAGTATGAAGGAGTTAGGCCATTCATAATACATCCCACTATAGGGGCCACAGGAGCTCTGGTAGTGTAGTGCCTAAAGGCATTTGACTGCTAACCAGAAGGGCTGGCGGTTCAAACCCACCAGCCACTCCTCA
The DNA here is from genome assembly GCF_000298275.1 of Orycteropus afer afer. Lineage (NCBI taxonomy): Eukaryota > Metazoa > Chordata > Mammalia > Tubulidentata > Orycteropodidae > Orycteropus > Orycteropus afer. Next base: position 4,074,095 of record NW_006921613.1, read on the forward strand.
GAAGGAAGATGGGGCAATCTACTTCCGTAGTGATACTGCCTCGGAAACCCAAGGAGGGGTCGCCATGAGTCAGGTCCGACTCAACGGCACATAACAACAACAACAACATAGGGGCCACAGAAAGCCCAATCTCCCTGTTGAAGACACAGGTGATCAAAGTGTTATTTGTTGCTTTTGACCACTGGCCTGGGAGAGAGCTAGAAAGCTGTGGGAAAATCAGAGTAATGTGATTTGTCATCCAGGGAAGCGACTAGATGAGAAGTTACCAATTATTGGCTTGCCCAGCTGAAGGAAATGAAAAATAATTATTAGAAATGATGCAAAATCTTCTAGAGACAGCTTTTTGTTGTTGTTGTTGTTGGGCTCTAGCCTCAGGGCCAGATGAAATTTCTGGTGTGAAATTGCTTCTCTGAATATTATTAGAAATGTCTGTCTCCTTTACAATTTAAATCTGGCAAAGGAAAATTAAGTTACACAGACTTTGTGTGATGGTCCTGTTGGTTTATATTCAACATTATTTAGAGATTATGAAATGTTACTTGAGTTCCTCTAAGCTTCAATATTCCCTTCAGTAAAACGGAGACAAAAATGGTACTACATTTTTAACAGCATTTTAATATAATCAAATAAGAAAATTTTTATAAACAGCAGAATAACAAGAATACAGTATTCAATAAGGATAGCCATTATTATTACTATTTCTGTTGATATTGTTACTATTATCTATGTCAGAAGATAATGAGGCAAAAGAGCAGAATGGTTAAATCTCAGACTTTGGAGTCAGACAGTTAAGGGTTTGAATGCAGGCTCCAGCATGCACGAATGGCATGATATTGAACAAATTACTAAACTTCAATTTTCTCATCTGTAAAACGGGGATAACAGTCGCATCATCCAACCAAATCATAGAATTTAAGAAATACAGTGATAGTTGTAAAGCATTTAATGTTAATATCTGGCACATAGTCATTCATGTTCCATCATGGTTAGTCTTAGGGATTTGGTATCATTCATTCAACACATATTTTGATGAGTGTTTATGCTTTATGTTAAGCAAGCAGTTGAGATTGAGCAATGAACAAGGTAGTCATGGTTTCTGGTTTCCTGATGCTTACTTTCAAGTGGGGCGCACAGACAATAGCAAACCATGTAGCAATATAGATGATAGCATTTATCAGAATCCATTGGAGATGGCTTGTTTTTTCGAGCAGTTTACTGACATGTCTTCTGAAGGTAAAGTACATAAATTAAATGAACCTGATTGTTGGTAGAACAATTGGCAAACTCCTTTGCCATCCCAAATAGAAGAAATCATAGATTATACTAGACTCAAGAAGCAGAGAGAGAGAGAAAGAGCAATCATCAGGCATCACCAGGGAAATGTTAACATGTCTGCTGACTCACCAAGATTCCTTCCCCATAATCCTCAGAATATTTAATGTGATTCCAAACATATGAGCTATTTAGGAGCAAGAGGAGTCTCTGGGTAATGCAAACAGTTAAGCCCTCTGGTATTAAGTGAATGGTTGATGCTTTGAATCCACCCAGAGATGCCTCAAAGAAAGGCTTGACAATCTACTTCCAAAAAATCAGCCATTAAAAATCCTGTGGAGCACAATTCTACTCTGACACATACAGGATCACCATGAGTCAGAATCAACACAATGACAATTGTTTTTTTTTTTTTTTTCTGGTGGATACCAGTGAAGAAGCAGTTTTACATCTAGGTTGTGAGAAATTGGGGGATAGGGCTCAGAATCTTGGACGCACACCCTAATGAGGAACATGATGGCAGAGGACACCATAGGACTAAGCATGAGACTAGGGGTTGGGCCAAGTTTAACCAGATCTTTCAGAGTTAGGATGGATCCAAATCACATAAATGAGTTTCACACAAGTAACTAATTATAATTGTGACCAGTGTTACAAAAGAGGAGAATAGAGAGCCAGCAGAGCTTGCTGGAGTACCTAATGTGGAGAGAAATCAAGGAAAACACCCTGAGGAGGTGATCCTTAAACCATCATGTGAAGGATGAATTGGGTCCAATCCCACAAAAGCCCACCAGACAGCAGGAATCACATATGCAAAGGCTCTGGGGCCAGCAGGAATGTGTTGTATTAAATGAACATGTTGTATTAAAGGACTCACTCAGAGATCAGAGTGGTAAAGTTGTAGGGAACATGGCATGAGAGGGAACCAGAGAGATGGGAAGGGACTAGTCATGTGGCACATTGGAGATTAAGGATGTCTGATTAATTGCCTTTTAAAGACTTCTCAGAGACCTACAGAGGTCTGGAATCCCAGGACATTTAACAATAATGATATGTCAAAACAGAGTTACCAAAGAATGAGATTAACTACAACTATTAATATTTAACAAATTAACACTTTTGCCACCAAAAATTGCAATGATATGTAATTGTGCTATTTACAAGAGAATGGAAGGATTTGTTTTTAAAATGGATTAATTCATAGTGAGCTACAGGTTGCATGGTCTGGTAATGGGACAAGTATTCAAAAATATATTATGAATGTCTTTGCTGAGTCTTATTATTATGAGATCTCTAAAACCTCAGTTTAAGATAAAGTCAGAAATCTCTGCATTTGAGAGGCTAGTGGCTATGAGGTCTTGGCTTCCTGGCCCTCTCATACAGTCCTTGTTTAAGGGATCTGAGCTCTAAAAGGGTTACAGAAAGAGATACACTTGCCTAAATAGCCCATGACTTTGCAATGCTCATGACTAGGCTGTGGCCAGCCCCCTAGCATAGTATGTAGCCCATGGGAGACTTTCACTAAATGTTTGATGAGTGAGTGAGTAACCATCCACTAGTGACTGGATGTTGACACGTGGCTCCTTCCTGTACAAAAGCACTATCCTATGGGATATGATTGGCTTCCCTGCAGTAAAAAAGACAGAAAGCAAAATGAAACTCAGAAACTGTAAACAGGTTGGATGCCCCGGACATGTCTTTGAATTAAGTCAGCTTTCCCAACACTATTTGCTAGCCCTTTGCTACTGTAGTTTGAAGTGGAGAATGTGGTGGACTTTAAGCACTAATAAATAACCACATAATTCCATTTGGTTTCTGCTCTCCTGGGCCCTGCTAGCTTAGGACTGCAACCCCAGGCCTTCTCACCTTACAGACAGAGGGTAGATTTGAAAGGACATGCTGTTACTCAGAGCTGTGTTCTCATTTTCACTGTCTGGGAGAGGAAATGAAAAGTCTCCAATGTTCAATCCTGGATAATTTATAAGAATATCTTATCTCTGCTCTGAGACTCATTTATAGAAGTTGTATCTTTATTAACATGCTGTGTGACCTTGAGCAAGTCAGCTAACCTCTCTGGGATGCTTGATAAAGTTCAAATTATATAAAATTTGCCTCATGAGACTGCTGTGAGGCTTCCATGAAAAAAGCATTTAGTAAATGAATGATAAATTGCAGGAGCAGAGCCAGATTTTCTGGGAACTGAAGCTAATAGAATTTGAAGGGGCCTCAAAAGAAAAATAATTTAAAATTATTGGATACAAGGTCTTAGAAAATGTCTGTGCAAATCAGGGGCCATGCATTTTAAGCTTCATGGCAATTCCACCTCAGGGAAAGTGGTAATCAGATGATAATTATTATGAGAATAATACTAGAAAAATGTAGACTAGAAGGGAGAATTTCTGACCATGCTGCAGTTACTCAGAGGAAAGAAAGTTTGTATTTCCTGTGAGGGGCTGGGTGGTTCTTTTGTTGCCTGAAGATTCCATTTTACTTGAGCTGGTCTCAGACTTTTAGTCTTCTCCTGTATAGATGAATGCCTCAGGGAGCAACTTAATTAGATTCAGCTCAGTGCTGTCTCTGGCATTTGGCTGTGGTTCTGAGGTACCGTTCAGTCATTTCCAACTCACAGTGACTCTATGTGCAACAAAATGAAACACTGCACTGCCCTGCCCCATCCTCACAATCATTGTTATGTGCGAGCCCATTGTTGTACCATTGTGTCAATCCTTCTCATCCAAGTTCTTCCTTTTCTTTCACTGATCCTCTACCAACCATGATGTCCTTCTCCGGAGACTAGTTCACCAGATAACATGTCCCATGTGCATGAGACAGAGTATTGCCAACCTCACTTTTTTTTTTTTTTTAATTGTGATTTGGGTGCAAATTTGCAAAGCAGATTCATGTCACTCTCAAGAGTTCATGCATATTTGAGTTCACTGCCCTAATTACAATCCTCAATCGTAAAAAAATCTCCTCCCCTCTCTTCCCTGTGACTATCCCTTCCCGGTGCCCTTCTTATCTATGCATTCCTGTCTCTCCAGCTTTCCCTCTATGTGAATGCTGCCCCTCTGACGTCTCATGCCTGATTGATTTAAGGGGTACATCTCCCTAGGGTAGATGGGTAGGTATTCTGCTTGTAGGTCTTTTCACTGTTAGAGTGGGAACCAATCTATAGAAGTCAGTCCATTTCCAGGCCTGAAGGACAACCCAGGGCCTGGGCATTGTACCAATCTCTATCCCACTAGTAATTCTGGTCATTTTTTGTATGTGTTTTTGAATTTTGTTCCACATTTTTCTTCCCACTCTATCCAGGATCTCCAATTTTGATCTCTTTCCAAGTAGTTGACATTGGTAGCCAGGCACCATCTAGTTCTTTTGGCCTCAGGGTCATGAAGGCTGAGGTCCTCATGGTCCATCATAACTTTGGACTAATTGTTTCCAAATGACTTTGATTTTTTTCACTCTTCTTTGCTCCAAATGAGAAGATACCAATAGTTGCATCTAAGATGCCTGCTCAGAAGCTTTTAAGACACCAGCTGCTACTCACCAAAGTAGACCGTAAAACAAGATTTTTATGTAGTATTTGCTAACCTCACTTCTAAGGAACATCCTGGTTGTACTTCTTCCAAGACAGATTTTGTTTGTTCTTCTGTAAGTCCATGGTATATCCAATATTCTTTGCCAAAACTGTAATTCAAATACATCATTCTTTGGTCTTCCTTATTCATTGTCCAGCTTTCACATGCATATGAGGTGATTGAAAATGCCATCGCTTGGGTCAGGTGAACCTTAGTCTTCAAGGTGACATCTTACTTTTTAACATTTTAAAGAGGTCTTAGGCAGCAGATTTGCCCAATGTAACATGTCATTTGATTTTTTACTGCTGCTTCCATGGGGATTGGCTGTGTATCCAAGCAAAACGACATCCTTGACAAATTCAGTTTTTCCTCCATTTATCATGATGTTGCTTATTGGTCCAGTTGTGAGGATTTGCGTTTTCTTTACATTGAGGTACATAATTTTTGATTTTCATCAGTAAGTGCTTCAAGTCCTCTTTGCTTTCAGAAGGTTGTGTTATCTACAAATTGTTAATCCTAATGCCTCATTCTCCTTCATATAGTCCAGCTATTGTCTGGACTCTCCTCTGAACCCTGTCCACCATGGGTGACCCTGCTGGTATTTGAAATACTGGTGGTATAGCTTCCATCATCATAGCAACATACAAGCCACCACAGTATGACAAACTGACAGTCAAGTGTTTGTCTCTGGCATAAACTCAGTAGACATGGTGTTCTCCACTGTGAAGCCAACATAGGAGAGAAGGATCAGAAGGAGCATGGGACAGAGTTCCTACATTAAAAACTTGCAGTCTAGCTAAAGAAACAACCCTGACACATGTTAAGTAAGTAGGGAATATGTTTTCATATAATGAAACAATTCAATCTTGTTTATCCAATTATCACCTTGAGGAAAAGCTTAAATCATTCTTATAAAGTCTTTCCTAACCACCAAGCTCACAGACTCTCTACCTCCACCAAACTTATACCTCACTTAAGGTCAAAAACACTCATTTGACATTTGAATGTCCTATAACAGCCCTTGCCCTGTTGTCTTGGTATTTAATTGTGTGTGTGTGTGGGTGTTTGTGTGTGTAAATTCTTTGAGGGCAAGAACCAGGATATTTTCTTCTACATGACCCTTCAGGCCCTGCCCAGTCCTGTACAATGAATGAATATGTGTAAAATTTTAAAATATAACATTTATATTTTGCTCATAAAGTTACGGGCTATTAGGAATTGAAGAGAAGGATGCTGGTCAGAATAATTAGGAAGGCTTTGAGGGAGGAAGTTAAGTTCAATCTTCATGAATTTCAGAGTTAGTGTAGTTCCCCTTAGCTATCCAAGACATTATTTCCACTGTTTAGCTTCATTGTCCAGTTAGGAATTCTACAAAGTATTTGAAATAAAGACAACAGGATGATTTGGAAAACTGAAGATGGAGTAGTTAAAATCAGGTAGTGGCTGGAAGTAAATGGCAGATGTAGAACTTGAAAGAAGATATGTTGTAGCCCATATTTGGCTTCTTGAGGGAATTTGGAATGGGCTAGGGAATGAGGCCTGATAAGATATGAAAACGGTGAGAACATGATGACCAGAGATAAAAGGACCAAACATGTGGCAGTCAAACTAAGGATTGATTGCTGAAGAGCAGTGTTCCACTAAAAAGCAACCACAGCCACTCCATAGACTCACTGAACACTGCAAATGTGGTGACTCAGCCAGCAAATACTCCTGATCACTCCCAACTGGAGCCTACTCTTTGAGGCAGAACAATAGCCTGTTTTCCATTAGCTTGACTGTGGATCTTTTATATTCTGAAGTCAGTGCCAGAAATGTCTACTTTTCCTTTGGTCCTCATCTTCCAGGGTCTAGTTTACACCTCCTGAGACAGCTCCCATGATGAGCCCAGCCAGCCCACAGTGACATCTTGGGTCTCTAAATCCTGTACCCTTTGAATTCTAGCTGTGAAGCACAGCTTCCATAACCTCTTCCTAAGAATGACTCTTTTCTATCATGAAGTGGTGCCTTCATTGACTGATGGAGCAATGGAGGAAGAAAGGACCACCTACCCAGTCAGCCAGATCAGCTCAATAATCAACTCTGGCAGACAGTGGCCTGACTGCCAACTCTACAAGATGAACCTCTTTCCTATCCCAGTCTAGGAGTGTATAACCCTTATGTTTATACTTAACACTGTACTCTCTGGCATTTTGATCTAGATAGCTCAAAATTTAGGCACATAATAGGTGCTCAACAAATACTGACTCAATGAATTGTGAATAAGTGACTTATCCTTTTGTTTTAATTAAAAGTCTCAAGAGTCTTTGAGCCCAAAGGTTCAGAATTTCCCAGGGATTTATTCAAAAGGTGACCTTCTCAGCCAATGCACTTTGTCTCTTGTGTTCCTTTAGCTTTTTCCTAGCAATGGCACCCTAGGGGTCAGATGCTGGATGGAAGTATGCCCTGTTGTGAAAAAGATCAAATTTCTCAGCAGGTTGATTCTTTCTGGGTATAGCAAATCCTGGTGCTGAGGCAGAGACTACTCTCACAAACCCAGACAAACAAAACTATATATAACTTCATGGAATCTATCTCCACGAGGGCAAAATTGTTTAATAAAACCCCGTTGGGCACAAGGTAGCCCTGAACATTCTCTTTGCAATATCATCCCATTCTGCTTGTTTCTACCAAAGAGACCACTGGGGACTGCAAGAGACTGTTGACTGTTGACAACTGATAAATGCAGTCTTCAAAGCCACTCATCCATTCTTAATGGACAGCCCGTTAATTTGAGGTCTAGGTCATGAATTTGAATGGTATGTGCTGAACACCTCTTCAGCAAGAAAACCTGCTTTGCCTCAGGATAAATGGTGATTCATTAATTGTAATTAAATTAGGCTGGTGGCTTAAACTGGATGTGACAAAATGAAAATCCCCATATAAAACCTGAGATGCATATCATAGGCCTTCTGCCAATAACATCCACTTTTTGTCTAAGTGGATTTAAAAGGTACAAGATGCCCCTTCTTTAAGTGGGAAAGAAATAACAACACCTCAGTTAAATAGGGAAATAAATAACTTCTGAATGTTTATTTCTTCTTCATTCAGGTCCTGGTATAGAAGCCTAGAAGGCCTAGTAACAAGGATTTTAAGTTTGTTTCCCCTGCATATCTGGGAGGGAACTAGCAGCATCATGGGTTTCCTCCTTCTGGGTTGGCTGCGAAGCTATCCACCACCAGCTGGTCTTGGGGAGTGATATGAGTTCTCTTTGAACATTCAATACAGCTGCCTCTGAAGACAGTAGGAATATTGGCAAAAAGCCTTGGATTCAAACCTAGAGTCCTAAGATCTCATTTTACCTCCTTTAGTAGCTATTGTTCGGCTGGTGGTTCAAACCCACCAGCCACTCCTCGGAAGGAAGGTTGGGCAATCCTACTTCCGTAGTGATACTGCCTCGGAAACCCAAGGAGGGGTCGCTATGAGTCGGGGCCGACTCGACGGCACATAACAACAACAACAACAACAGTAGCTATTGTTATGTATAAAACCAAAAAAACAAACTCACTGCCGTGATGTCAGTTCAGACTCATAGTGACCCCATTGGCTTTCCAAAGCTGTAAATCTTTACAGAAGTAGATTGCTTCATCTTCCTCCCATGGAGCAGCTGCTGGGTTTGAACCAACAACCTTCTGGGTAGTAGCCACATGACTTATTCACTACACCACCAGAGCTCCTTACTGTTATTTATAAGCACCTGATAAACTGTAAAATGCTGTACCAAACATCATTGTTCTTGCCTGAGTGTCGTAATGGGCCAAATAGCCAAATATCAAATCAGCAGTAACTAAGGTAACCATATGTTGATATCCTGGTTCACCTTGGGTAGCCCTGGTGTATCATTGTTGACCTGGTGTCTCATTTGGTTTAGCACTTTAAACTCTCAAAAGTAGCCCAGTTTGAACAATAAATTATATGATCTTTCACTTAGGAATCAAGGGATCAAGAGTAGAGCAAGCCAACCATTCAGCAGAAGTAACCTGCTAGAATACTTTCTACTTTTTGTTACTTATCCTCTCCTGGAGACAACCAAACCTAGGTGAGCCCAGCCAAGGATATATATTTCAGAAAGCTGACAGGCTGGGAGGGTGGGAAATAAAAATTCCCCGGCAGTCTGGCTGATTTACCACTGATAGTTGGCGGACTAGATCTGGCAAATAACAGGCATTACAAAATAGCAAATTCTTATTCTATTAGTTTCCGAGGGCCACTGTAACAAAGTACCACAAATGAAAACAAATTTATTGTCTCACAGTTCCAGAGGCTGAGAGTCTGACATTGGGATTTCAGCCATGTTGATTCCTGAGTTCTAAGGGAGAGTCTGACCCATGCCTTCGTCCTGGCTTCTGATGATAGCTGACAACGCTTGGTATTCCTTGGCTTGTCGATCACTCCAATATTTGCCTCAGTCTTCACGTGGCTTTATTCACTCTGTTTCTGTCAGCCTCTGAGACTTCTCTTTTATAAGGACACCCTTCATTGGGTTAGTACTCATCCTACTCCAGTATGACCTCATATGAACCGATAACATCTTCAAAGACCCTATTTCCAAGCAAGGTCACATTCATAGGTACAGGAGTTAAGACTTCAATATATCATTTTGTGGAACACAATTCAAAGCACAACACTTTTGTAGTGCTAAAAATGTGCCAAGCGTGGTTCGAAGTGCTCATATTATCAACATTTAATCTGCAGAACAACTCTATGAGATAGGTTTTCATCTCTATTTTACAGATGAGAAATTAAGGCACAGAGAATTAATTACTTTCTCCAAGAACACACAGGAGCTCTGGTAGCGTATTGCCTAAGGCATTTGACTGCTAACCAGAAGACTGGAGGTTCAAACCCTCCAGCCACTCCTCAGAAAGAAGGTTGGGCTATATACTTCCGTAGTGGTACCACCTCAGAAACCCAAGGAGGGGTCATTATGAGTCGGGTCTGACTTAATGGCACATAACAACAACAACAACACATGGCTGAGACAGGCCATGGCTAAACCAAATGAGACAGGATTTTGAATACAGGCTGATGGGCACCAGGGTCCATCCTCTATACATTAACTGTGCTGCTTCTCACCCTCTGGAGTCTAGAGAGAAGCAGATAACAAAAGCCAACATGTGCAGAGTATGAGCAAGGTAAACCATTCCTGCCCCCCCACTCCCTAAGAAAAGCATGCAGTGGAGCTTCAATTTCAGATATGTTTAGTTTATAAAGATGATTGATTCTTTACTGTAAATGGACCTGGGCCTCTACAACATATACTACCTGTCCTTATCCATAATGAGGTCCTGTGGTATCTTGACTGATGAAGTATTTGGAGTTGGGGACTATGGATATGATAGTCTGTAGGTATTATAGGGACTACGGGGTATATGATTATAACGGTAAAATGCTTCCTCTTTCTACACTAATGGGAGCTCTGGTGGTATAGTGCCTAAGGTATTTGACTGCTAACCAGAAAGCTGGTGGTTCAAACCCACCAGCCACTCCTCAGAAGGAAGGTTGAGCAATCTACTTCAGTAGTGATACTGCTTCAGAAACCCAAGGAAGGGTCACTATGAGTCAGACCTGACTCAACGACAGTGAGTTTGGTTGTTTTTTTTTTTTTTTTTTCCACACTAATGTAAGCTTTATAAGGTAATCTGTGAGTATTTCTTTCACATTGTTTTTAAGAAAATTTTTCTGACACATTGCTGTTGAAGGGTTTGTAGGGAGGGGAAGAGTTAGGAGAGAGATTAATAGTCCATTGCTTTGTGTCCAGACAGCACTTTGAACAGGAATTCTCTAGGTGAGATGGATTTTTAAAGGAATCATAAGGATAACCCAGTCCAGTTAAATTTATACTCCATAAGTCATGATCTGTGGGGTCATATCCTAGTGCTATTCAATGTTGGCTATGTGGGATCAGGTATCTTGTGTTATTCAAGTTCTCTGTGTGCTTCCTGAGGATCAAGGAGAGAATCAATGGGGGAAAAAAAACACTTGGAAATAGCTTAAAAACTTTTGTTCTTGTTAGATGATGTTTTGTTCTGATTCATAGAGACTCTATGTACAACAGAAGGAAACACTGCTAGGTTCTGCTCTGTCCTCACAACTATTACCGTGCCTAAAACACTGTGTTAATTCATCTCACTGAGAATCTCTCCCTTTTTTCACTGACCGTCTACTTTACCAAGCATGATATCCTTCTCCAGGGATTGGTTCCTTCTGACAACATGAGCAAAGTACAAGATACAAAGTCTGACAATCCTTGCTTCTAAGGAGAATTCTGGCTGTACTTTCTCCAAGCCAAATTTGTTTCTTCTTCTAGCAGTCCTTGGAACATTCAATATTCTTCACCAACACCAAACTAAAATGCATCAATTCTTCTGTGGTCTTTATTCATTATCCAGCTTTAACATAGTATGAGTCTACTGAAAACACCATGGCTTTGGTCAAGGACACTTTAGTCTTCAAAGTAACATCTTTGTTCTTTAACTCTATAAAGAGGTCTTTTGCAGCAGATTTACCCAATGCAATACATTGTTTGATTTCTTGAGTGCTGTTACCATGGGTGTTCATTGTGGATCCAAGTAAAATGAAATTCCCAACAATCTTAATCTTTTCTCCATTTATTGTGATGTTCCTATTGGTCCAACTGTGAGTGTTTTTGTCTTCTTTATATTGACATGTAATTCATACTGAAGGCTCTGGTCTTCATCAATAAGTGCTTCAAATCATCTTCACTTTCAGCAAGTAGGTTGTGTCATCTGCATATCGCAGACTGTTAATCTCCCTGTAGTTCTGATGCCTTATTCTTCTCCATTTAGTCTAGCTTCTCAGATTAGTTGCTCAGTACACAGATTGGATAAATATAGTGAAAGGATACAACCCTGATACACACCTTTCCTGATTTTAAATCATGCAGTATCTCCTTGTTCTGTTTGAATGACTGTCTCTTGGTCTATGTATAGGTTCCTTACGAGCATAATTAAGGGTTCTAGAATTCCCATTCTTCACATTATTATCCATAATTTGTTTTGATCTATATAATTGAATGTCTTTACATAGTCAGTAAAACACAGGTAAACATCTTTCTGGCATTTTTTTGCTTTCAGCCAAGATCCATCTGGCATCTGCAATGATATTCTTCATTGCACATTTTCTTCTGAATCCAGCTTGAATTTATGGCAGTTCCTTGTCAATATACTGCTGCAACAGTTTTTCAATTATCTTGAGCAAAATTTTACTTGTGTACATGTAAGGGTTACATGTGAGGAGAGACAACTCAGGGACAGCCAAAGTAGCAGGCAGGAAGAGCAGCAGAAAAGGGATTAAAAGCCAGGAAGCCAGAGAGAAGAGCAATCAGCCAAAGGGATTAGGTGAGGAGAGGCAACTCAGGCCCACCCAGAGTAGCAGGCCAGAAGAGCAGGAGAAGGGGATAAAAGCCAGGAACCCGGA
>NW_006921613.1:4096174-4107529 GCF_000298275.1 Orycteropus afer afer
CCATAGGCAAAATATTGAATGATTCAGGAAGCATCAAAAGAAGATGGAAGGAATACACAGAGTCACTGTACCAAAAAGAACTGGTCAATGTTCATCTATTTCAGGAGGTGGCATATGATCAAGAACCAATGGCACTGAAGGAAGAAGTTGAAGCTACACTGGAGGAATGGGCAAAGAATGAGGCTCCAGGAATTGACAGAATACCCGTTGAGATGTTTCAACAAACAGATACCCCACTGGAGGCACTCATTTGGCTATCCAGGAGATTTGGAAGATAGCTACCTGGCCAACTGACTGGAAGAGATGCATATTTCTACCCATTCCAAAGAGAGGTGATCCCACAGAATGTGGAAATTATCTAACAATATCATTAATATCACATGCAAGTAAAATCTTACTGAAGATCATTCAAAAAGGGTTGCAGCAGTATGTTGACAGAGAACTTCCAGAGGTGCAGGCTGGATTCAGAAGAGGACATGGGACAAGGGATATTATTACTGATGTCAGATGGGTCTTGGCTCGAAGCAAAGAATACCAGAAAGATGTTTACTTGTGTTTTATTGACTATGCAAAAGCATTTGATTGTGTGGATCATAACAAATTGTGGACAACATTGAGAAGAGTGAGAATTCCAGAACACTTAATTATACTCATAAGGAACCTGTACATAGACCAGGAGGCTATCATTCAGACAGAACAAGGGGACACTGCATGGTTTAAAATCAGGAAGGGAGTGTGTCAGGGTTGTATCTTTCACCATACTTATTCAATCTATATGCTGAGCAAATAATCTGAGATACTGGATTATATGAAGAAGAACATGGTATCAGGATTGGAGGAAGAATCATTAACAACCTGCGATACACTGACGACACAAGTTTGCTTGTTAAAAGTGAGGATGACTTGATTACATCTCAAAATAAAGAAACCAAAAATTCTAACAATTGGACCTGTAAGCAGCATCGATGAATGGAGAAAAGATTGAAGTTGTAAAAGACTTCACATTGCTTGGTTCTACAATCAATGCCAATGAAGACAGCAATCAGGACATCAGACAATGTATAGCACCGGGCAAGTCAGCTGCAAAGGACCTCTTTCAAGTGCTGAGGAGCAAAGATGTCTCCTTGAGGATTAAGGTGCGCCTGACACAAGGTATGATATTTTCAATTGCCTCATATGCATGTGAGAGCTAGACAACAAATGAGGAAGACCGAAGAAGAATTGCTGTTTTTGAGATGTGGTGCTGGTGAACAATGCTGAAAGTATCATGGACTGCTAAAAGAACTACCAGATCTGTCCTGGAGGATGTGCAGCTGGAATGCTCCTTGGAGGCAAGAATGGCCAGACTTCATCTCACCTGCTGTGGTGTAATAAATTATCTGGTATGGCTTTTCTAGCCATAAGTCTTTGTAAACTCTGCAGTGGAATTTACCCTGAGCAACTGAGGAGCTCCTGATTGTAAAAGTTATCCACTTGGAGTATTTTTGTTGCAGGTGGCACAAAGCAATGTTCTGGGAAGTTCACACTCTCTCTCAGGTGCTTAGAATTCTGATGTTATGATTGGTTAGTTTGGCCACTCTGCCAGGCTCAAAAGGAGGCCTCCTAGAGACAGAAGAAATCTCTCTCTGACTGCTGGCTGAGAGAAGAATGTGCTGCTGAGAGAAATGCACTCATGATAGAAATTTGCTCCTGAGAGACATGCGCTCCTGAGAGATACGTGCTGCTGGGAAAGAGACTGTGAGAGACTGTTGGCTGAGAGACGGTGGGCTGTGAGAGACTGGGCATTGTTCTTGAACTTGAATTGTAGCCTGCTGCTTCCCTAATAAACCCCATAATCTGTGAGTTCTGTGTGGCCACTGCAGTGAATTATCAAACCCAGCAGAAAGGTGGTGGGTGCTGTGGGAGGAACGGTTGGTGTCAGGGTTGATGAAAGGGCTGGAGGCAGGCAGTGTGTCTGGCTTCGCTGGAATAGGCCTTGAGCTATTGATGGTGATTCTGTCTTCCTCTTGTGTGGTTAGAGGAGGTCAGAAGATGTGGCCTCCCTGCCTCTTTGGCACCTACTTTGGTTGTGCTGTCAGAAGGGACCATTCGCTGGAGAAGGATGTCATGCTTGGTAAGGTGGAAGGTGGACAAAGGAGGGGAAGGCCCTCAATGAGATGGATTGATACAGTGGCTGCCACAATGGCCTCATGTACAGCAGGGATCGTGGAGCTGGCATGAGATTGGGCAGTGTTTTGTTCTGCTGTGCATAGGGTTGCTATGAGTTGGAGATGACTCTACGGCACCTAACAAAAACAACAACAACTCTAGATATCATCAACTTCTGTTAAAGCAGCCAGAATGAGCTTCCTACCTAGAATCCCCTACCTCCAGCCTAGCTTCTCATCTGTTTTTAGTGCAAAATGACGCATTTACAAAAATGCTTCCTTAGGGACCTCTAATAATAAAAGGACAGTGGAGAGGCTAAATAAAGCAGTATCTTAGGGATAGTCACTCAGATGGGAGGATCAGTCTCAGTAGGCACCGGGAGAAGTTGAAAGGCTGTGACTGTGCTGACACCCAGTAGACTACCCCAGCTCCATGTTCCTTCCTCATAGTGTCAGGTATGGCTGCTTAGTCAGGGATAGCATGTCACAGCTGCTTGGTATCTAGATGTGGCCATGCAACCAATTTTCAATGAATGAGATGTACCTGGAAATGATATGTGTCCCCTCTTCAGATCTAAGTGTGTAAGAAGCAGATATGCCTTGCCCCTTGTTTCTTCCCCATCTGTCAGTGAATAAAAAGGACTCTGAGACTATAGAAGACAAAGGAGCCACAAGGTAGAAGGACCCTGGGTCCTTGAGTGACTATGTGGAAAGCCTCCACCATCTAGGAATATCTGCACTGGACTTTTTAATCTATGAGAAAATTTATACTATGATAAGCCACTGAGACTTCGGGTTTTGTTTGTTAAAGCACTGAGCTAATATAGTAGCTAACATAGTTAGGAATTGACCCTCTGTAGGTCCCAGTGACATTCTCATTTTTGCTATCTAAACAAAAGAGCTCTGGAAACCTAAAATTCAGCATTTTTTTCTTCTTTATTTCTATCACAATCAAGTTGATTTCAAATCATGGTGATCCCATGTGTTGCAGAGTAGAACTGAGGTCCACAGGGTTTTCTTGGCCATAATCTTTATGGAAGCAGATCACCAGGCCTTTCTTCCATGGCACTGCTGAGTGAGTTCCAGCTGCCAACCTTTTGGTTAGTAGTCCAGTGCTTTACCCTTTGTGTCACCTCCAGCATACTAAAAAAAAAAGAAAAACTCACTGCCATTGAGTCGGATCTGACTCATAGCGACCACTCCTTGGGTTTCCGAGGCACTATCATTAAGGAAATAGATAGTCCAATCTTCATTCCGAGGAGTGGCTAGTGGGTTTGACCCACCAGCCTTCTGGTTAGCTGTCAAATGCCTTGTTGTTGTTGTTGTTGTTATGTGCCGTCGAGTCGACCCCGACTCATAGCGACCCCTCCTTTGGTTTCCGAGGCAGTATCACTACAGAAGTAGGATTGCCCAACCTTCCTTCCGAGGAGTGGCTGGTGGGTTTGAACCGCCAGCCTTCTGGTTAGCAGTCAAGTGCTTTAGCCACTATGCTACCAGAGCTCCCGTCAAATGCCTTAGGGATGCATAATTTAGCCACAAAGAAATGGCAGGTGCTTTCACTAGAAGAAATCACTGTTTCGTATAGGTCAATACAATGCCCCATCCTCAGTTCTATGTGAGATTATACTTTAACCCTTTTTTTGTCTGCACATTGCAAAGGGCAGAGAAGGACCAGGAATGTCCACGTATGAATGTTCCAGGAGCAATTTGATCCTTCCTGATTACCAAGGTGCAGCTGGGTTTGACAGTGTATGCTCCTGGGCTGCCTGAATTAATAGTCTGGACCTCACTGAGAGGAGCCTGGGTGAAGGTCATCCTATTAAAACCCTCCCTATTCTCACAAGATAAGCTGTTTTCCCTCCCCTAACTCTTTTGGCTTAGGTAATAGAAAGTGGAATAGACCACCATTTGTTCTGTCACTTGATTTAGCGAAAATTGAGTCTGGATGGATGAGTGTCAAGAGGGGGAGGGGATATAATGTTATTCCTCTAAGTTAATTTTGATTTAGAAAAATGTCCCTGCTGAAGAAGATGCCTGGGCATCATCCTCCTGAATTTACCTCTAGCTCCTGCAAGAAGTGCAGAAGTGATCAATCTCCTAGTCTGTTCCTGGCATGGGGCTCAGCAGCACATTTCAGAACCCTGGGCACTGGCCCACGAGGCCTGCTGGGCCCCACAAGGGCTGCAAGTGCCCAGGTGTGCAGCACCCTCTAATCACAGCTGCCTGTGTCACCCAAGGGACAGTAGCTGCCTTCCTTCTCCTTGCTAATTTCTCTTCCATGCTGAGCTATATGGGAGAGAGTAATTGCCTTCACTCCAAGTTCTGACATTCTCACGTTCAAGCACCTGCTCTCCCACTGTTCTCCCAATAGGAAGACAATCTCTGCCACACTTGGTATTTCCTTCATAGCAAACCTACTGATTACAGAGACACATTTTGGAAGAGTGTATTGGGGGCCTGTGAATGTGGCCAGAGCCATAGCAGCATTTTGGAAGGCTGAATGGCATTTTCCCCCAAGAAATGTAAAACTGTGGTGGGAATCCCAGATTTGCTGAGCAAAGTGTAGAATTCTCTAGAACTGCTCAGCCTCATCTAATTCTCCTAAAAGGTCTCAGCCCTGTCAGCAAAACAAATCAGAAAAGCCTAAATCAGGTGAAAAGGAAAATAAAGTGATGGTATTTCAATGGCACCATGTTGAATTTATTAAAACTCTCCAAGACATTCAGAGCTATTGTTTTCTTACTAGATGGCTGGGATCAATTGATTCCTTTTAGGATGTGCATTCTTATCCTGGATTTTAAGGTGTGATACTTTAAGATCCACCTCCATAGAGTCAATTCCAACTCATAGTGACCCAATAGAACAGAGTTAAACTGTCCCATAGGGTTTTCAAGCCTGTAAATCTTTACAGAAGCAGACTGCCTCATCTTTCTCGTGTTGAGCTGCTGGTGGGTTCCTTTTGGTTAGTAGCCAAATGCTTTGACCACTGTGCCACCAGAGTGCTTTTGTGACACTTTAGCAGTTATTAACCTTGGCAGGGTCAGAGGCCAGTGTCAAAGTATCTTATGGGGGGAGGGGCAACATCACCTAAGACTTCTCACTCTAGAAATAAGTCAGCCCCCTTAAGAAACCATGGATAAAGAGAAGGTCAGTTCTTGTCTTCTCCCTAAAAGAGACAACAAATAGGTTTGACTGATTACCTATGTGTTCCAATTTTATTTGTTTTTATGAATGTCTATATTTCTTAATTATGTAAATAATATACTTTCGGTATAAAAACATTAAAACAAGGAATGGTATGCTATGTAGCCCTCTGCCTATTTTTGTAAATAAAGTTTTCTTGTAACACATCTACATTCATTTCCTTATGTACTGTCTGTGACTACTTTCACTCTACAAAGACAAGGTTGAGTAGTTGTGATCCTATAGCCCATAAAGTCCAACATATTTATAATATGGCCATTTATAAAAATATATGTGTATATATATTGGTGACATCTACATTGGACTAAATAAATAAAAAGAAAAACAAATCTCTTATAATCTCACCACCTAAAAAGATCTGATGCTAATATTATCAAGTTCTCCCTTTTATACCTATTATGGACACTCCACTCCGCAGAAACAGGATGGACCACCACCCAAAATGTGGTTCATATGTTGAGACTAATGATCTTAAGCACACACCAAGAGGGTATTAGAGCTGTGTTTGTGTTATTTAGATAGTTGAAACTGTTTGAAATAGCCGCAAAGGCCTGTCATGCTGGTTCAAAAATGACTTGAGAGAGTAAAGGAAGAAGACTTGCTTGGGGTTTTATAATAGTTAGTGGGAGAGGCTAGGGTTAGGATTTCTGCATGTGGGCAGGGCTAAGAGGTTTGAATGTCTCACCAGGTCCCAAGGAGGGAACACCTGGGTTTTCTTATCAGCTTACTTGTAGGGCAGAAAGAGTCAGTCTCCTTAATATACTACTGTACCACATTCCTCATCTCACTGCTCCTCTAAGTATTCTACCTGACTCTTTCCTTTTCTGGTTTCTGACAGAAAGCAAATAAGTGGTTTTACCCGTTAAGCTTCCATTTTGTCTGAGAAGAATTAAAGGGTCCTCTCACTACCACCTCATCATACTCTGCCTCCTTCTAGCAAGAGAGTGTCAGGAATGAAGATATTTCCAGAGAGAAGAAGTGAGACAGAGAAGGGATAAAACTCAAGATATCTTGAAGGGTTCTCTCTTTGCTCCTGTGGCTCCCATTACCCATTGTTTTCTGGCTTGTTGCTTGAATCTCTGGTCCATAAGAAGAGGAAGGAACCTTCTCCTGTTGGGGCAGAGGTGCCTTCTCTGTGACAGCTGGGAGTGAGGGGCTTTGACCCACTCTACTCTAGGCCTCAGCAAAAAGTATCTCCTTCTTTTCTCCTTTCTTTCAGTTAATTTTTCTTTATTATATGAGTGGTAGGTTGCTCATTAAGAGCCTACACTGTGGTTAGGATTTAGACCCTCAGCTCATAATAAAGTTCCTTTGCCTGACTGTCTTCCCTGCTAGATCTTCCTTAGGATCCTCATCAAGGAGTGACTGAAGGTAAATGCAAAGGTCCTGAACTGGCAGCTACCCTTCATTCACTCCCTAGCTGAGAGACACTTAACAGAATGGTAGGAATAAGTACATGAAAGCTCCCAGGAGAAGGAAGAAAGTGAAGATTGTGATAGTAGAAGGGGGAAATAGGAATCAGCACCCAGAGGTGTCTTGGAAGACAGGTGTGATGATCTGCTTCTGAAAAGTAACAGCCATGAAAACTCTATGGATCAGTTCTACTTTGTACACATAGGGTTGCCATGAGTTGGAATTGACTTAATGACAACTAGCAACAACAAGAACTATGTACTATGCACTTTATATACATTACCTTTTAGGAAAACTTTGTTATGGAGATGTTCAAACTTATGCAAAAGTAGAGAGAATAGTAGAATGAATCCCATGGACTAGTAATTCAGCTTTTTCCATTATAACTTCTTTTATTATCAGTTACCACTTGATATTACCTTATAACATGTCAAGGAATTCTGGTTGCACAGTGGTTAAAGCACTCAGCTGTTAACAAAAAGGTTGGCAGTTCTAACCCACCAGCCACTCCATGGGAGAAAGATGAAACAGGCTACTTCTGTAAAGATTTATAGTTTTGGAAACCCTATGGGGCAGTTCTACTCTGTCCAATAGGGTCACTATGACTCAGAATTCACTCAATGGCAGTGGGTTTTTTTGTTTGTTTTATAACCTGTACAACAACCCCCAAAAAGTGGTTTAGTTTTATCCCTGTTTTACAAGTTTGGGGACTTTATGTTACTTGTCTAAGACCACAAAGCTAGCAAACAGCAGAGAAATTGGCAGTTCTCTCTAGCTCTGAACCTTACACTCTTTCGACAGCATGAAGCTTCCATGCAAGGCCTTGTGAAAGAGGTAGAGCTTAGCCTGGATCAGAAATGTCAAAGAAGCAGCAAAGAGTCTTGGGAAGGGGCAAGAAGGTGAGTCCAGACCAGTGAGAGAGATGAGGAGAGATGTCTTGCATAGACAGTGGCTGTGATTCTCAACTGGAATCTAATGAAGTGATATTTGAAAGACTCACTCTACTGCCATCACCTACCATGAAGTAATCCAACCTAAATTTGGACTTTAAAATGGCATTCTCCGGCCACATGTCCCCATTGTGTGGCTGCTTGCTAAGTAGGGTTAACCCTTCCTTTTAAAAGGAAAGAGACATTAATATGTGCTTTGTTATAAGGTCCCAGGATGGATGGCCTTTCTCTGCTTCCTGAGTGTATATGTAATATCTCATCACCAGTATAATTTTATTTTGTTTTTCTTTGCCACCAGATTGAGTACTGCTCAGCCGTTTCAGAGGAGGCTTGTATTTGCCACTTCCTGCTTTGTTTATTATTGAGTGCTTCCAAATAAGGAACCAGAGTCTACGGAAAGGGAAATGATTCTTTGAAACTGCAAGAGGATGCTAGAGGACATCTTCAGCAATTTTAATAATAGCTTTGGAACAGATGCCTGTACGGTCTTGAAACAATGACAAATGGAACCCTAAAAAGCTTTATTGTCTCGGAATGTTGAATCAAAACTAAAGCAAATGGACCTTAAAAGCATAGAATAAAGCTTACTTTAGAGTTGCCTTTATTAACTCATTATATATACTTATCTACTTTTTACTTCAAAATATAAATATTTTACATAGATTTAGCATATCATATATATATATATAATTTTAGGAAAAAAAATGGTCATATTTATAATATACTTATTATGTTTTAATTTCTAATGCATATATGAAAAAATGTATAACCAAATATTCTTTTGCTTTCTAAATTCTGGGATGAAATCATGTGGGATGTGACTCCTTGGTTTATACAGATGAAAATAACAAAACTCTCAGATCCTGTTTATTGAAGGCATCAAAAAAATCCTATCAGCCTTCAACAGTGTTTTAAAAATTTCGGTGTGTTTAAGTCAGTTTCTATCTAGAAAAGTCAGGTCTATCTAGTCAAATCTGGAAATGTACACTTTGGAGGAAAGTATGAATAGCATTTCCAAAAGGGAAGCGTAACCTCCATTGCCATGCCCCACGGTAGACTTTGCAAATGAGGTCTGAGAGCCCCATTTAGAGTCTGTCAGGGCTGAGACACACATAAACTCACTGCCATTGAGTCTACTGCAACTCATAGTGGCCTCTCCTTGGGTTTCTGAGGTGGTATCACTAGGGAAGTAGACTGCCCAATCTTCCTTCTGAGGAGTGGCTGGTGGGTTTGAACCACTAGCCTTCTGGTTGGAAGTCAAATGTCTTAGGCACTACACCACCAGGGCTCGTGGGAAGAAATACAGCAGTGAGTGAGGAAAGAGGATCATTTCATCTCCCATCTTTTCTTCCTTGAATAGAAAATTGCTGACCTTCCACGCCCAGTTTATTGCCCACCTCTTTGCTCTAGTTGGAGAGGAGCTGTATGGATAAAGGCAAGATTTCAATGTTGCTGGGATATTTAGGGATTGTGCATGTCCTTCAAAAGGGCCTTTCCATACATTCTTCTAAAGATAGAAAGGGAAGGATGACAGGCTAAACAAAATATAAGCCAGAATGACACACAGGAGACAACTCAGCATCAGGCTTGTAGGTTTCCTGGTGGGACTGAGAAATTTGAACAATCTATGTCACATGCAGGAGCTCTGGTAGTGTAGTGCCTAAGGCACTTGACTGCTAACCAGAAGGCTGGCAGTTCAAACCCACCAGCCACTCCTCGGAAGGAAGGTTGGGCAATCTACTTCCGGAGTGATACTGCCTCGGAAACCCAAGGAGGGGTCTCTATGAGTCAGGTCCACAACACATAACAACAACAACATGCCAGATGCAGAGCCACATGGGTCCAATCATAAATGAGTTCCACTGCTACTGCTCCTAAATTGGCAAAAAGCTACAGTCTGAGAAATATTGAGCCTTTTCAGCCCTTTTGTTGTTGTTATGTGCCATTGAGTCGGACCGACTCATAGTGACCCCTCCTTGGGTTGCTGAGGCAGTATCACTACGGAAGTAGATTGCCCAACCTTCCTTCCGAGGAGTGGCTGGTGAGTTTAAACTGCCAGCTTTCTGGTTAGCAGTCCAGTGCCTTAGGCACTATGCCCTAGCAGTCAGTAAGTAGGCTTTTCAGGGAACATGCAAACTCCACCGCACATCCGGAATGCTTGAAGTGTGATAGCTCTGTGGTATGACTACAACATCCTTGAAAAAATGGTATCCCAAGTGCTCTCCACTTACATGAAGGAGTCTTTACTCTCACTCAAAAGTACTGAAGTCATCACCATGCTGCTTCAGAGTTGCAATGATCTTGCCATCAAATGTCTTGGAATAGTGGATATTATATTGTACTAAATACAACTGGCTGTATGCAAGTAGATATTTGAAGTTACAATTCAATAATTCTTAGGAAAGATAGTGTAACTATCAAATGACTAATGTAATACTAATGTTTATACTTTGCATTTCTTCTGGAAATGAAACAACATGCATCATTATGCCTTCTATGTTTAAAGAGCTCTGGAGGCACTGGGTTAAGATGCTAACTGAAAGCCTGGTGGTTTGAACCCACTAGCTGCTCTGTGGAAGAAAGATGAGGCAGAAAGATGTTTCTGTAAAGATTACAGCCTTGGAAACCCAATGGGGCAGTTCTATGCTGTCCTAGAGGGTCACAATGAGTCAGAATCAATGGCAACAGGTTTGATTTTTGGTATATTGTACTTACTAATATGAGCCAAGGTGGAAAAACTAGATACAAATAAATGCTTAAAAATATTGTTCCACTATGTAGAAAAATAAGCAAAGGACAAGAACAAACAAATCACATACACATGCAAAATATACAGATGACTAATATATACAAATTGGAAGGAAGGTTGGACAATCCTACTTCTGTAGTGATACTGCTTCAGAAACCCAAGGAGGGGTCGCTATGAGTCAGGTTTGACTCAACGGCACATAACAACAACAACAATAACAATATATACAAAAGAGCTCTGGGGGTGCTGTGGTTAAGGTATTGGGCTGCTAACCATATGGGAGGCAATTGGAACCTAAGAACTACTCCATGAGAAGATGAGGCAATCTACTTCCATAAGCATTTATAGCCTTGGAAACCTGATGGGGATCACTATGAGTTGGAATTGACTTGATGGCAGTGGGTTTAGGTTTGGTTTAACATGTAATGAGCCTGCCCTACTTACCAAAAAGCAATGAAATATAAATCAAGACAATTATGAAATGAAAATTTTCCCTTGTCATATTGGCAAATATTAAAAAGAGAGAGAGAGAGAGAAGTTGGTAGTTGTGTGGAGAAATGGGTAAGTTCTTTCTTTGAGGTGAGGAGTACAAATTGTATATTCCTGGAGAATGATTTGGAACCCAGACCGTAAAAACCAAACTCACTGCCATGGAGTTGGATCCAACTCATAGCGACCCCTCCTTGGGTTTCCGAGGCAATATCACTACAGAAGTAGATTGCCCAACCTTCCTTCTGGGGAGTGGCTGGTGAGTTTAAACCACCAGCCTTCTGGTTAGCAGTCAAATGCCTTAGACACTATGCCACCAGAACTCAAAGCATAAATGTGGATATGCTTTAATTCAGTGAATTCATGTAAGGAATTGATTCTAAGGATAAAAGCAAACATTATG
>NW_006921613.1:4107629-4143160 GCF_000298275.1 Orycteropus afer afer
GGGCATTCCTACTTCCGTAGTGATACTGCCTCAGAAACCCAAGGAGGGGTCGCTATGAGTCGGGGCCGACTCGATGGCAAATAACAACAACAACAACAATAGCACAACAGTTAAGCATTTGACTGCTAACCTTAAGATTAGTGGTTCAAACCCTTCCAGTGGCTCCATAGGAGAAAGGCCTAGTGATCTGCTCTGGTGAAGACTGCAGTCAAGGAAACCGTATAAGCCAATTCTACTCTGCCACATGGGGTCACTATGAGTCAAAACCTACTCGATGGCATTCAAAAACAGCAACAACAACAACAACAGCATGTGAAAATACTATATACAGAGGCTCAACATGTTGTTGTTAGGTGTTCTCAAGTCAGCTCCGACTCATAGTGACCCTATGTATGACAGAACTGCCTGGTCCTGCACCAGTCTTACAATCCTATATCTGAGCCCATTGTTGCAGCCACTGTGTCAATCCATCTCATTGAGGGCCTTCCACTTTTTCACTGACCCTGCACTTTTCCAAACATGATATCCTTCTCCAGGGTATGGTCCCTTCTGACAACATGACCAAAGTAGGTCAGACAAAGTCTGGCCATTACTGCTTCCAAAGAGCATTCAGGGTGCACTGCTTCCAAGATAGATTTGCTAGTTCTTCTGGCAGTCCACAATATTTTCAGTATTCTTCATTAACACCACAACTCAAAAGCATCAGGTCTTCTTGAGTCTTCCTTATTTTTTGTCCAGTTTTCACATGCATATGAGGCAATTGAAAACACCATGGCTTGAGTTAGGCTCACCTTAGTCTTCAGAGACATCTTTGTTCCTCAGCACTTTAAAGAAGTCTTTTGCAGCAGATTTTCCCAGTGCAATATGTCATCTGATTTCTTGACTATTGCTTCCATTGGTGTTGATTGTGGAAACGAGTAATATGAAATCTTTGACAACTTTGATCTTTACTCCACATATCATGATGCTGCTTATTGGTCCAGCTGTGAGGATTTTTGTTTATTAATCTGAGGTATAATCCATATTGCTGACTATAGTCTTTAATCTTCATCAGTAAGTGTTTCTAGTCATCTTCACTTTCAGGAAGCAAGGTTGTGTCATCCGCATGCTGCAGGTTTTTAATGAGTCTCCCTACAATCCTGAGTGAAGATTCTTGAATTATTTGTGCAGTATACAGATTGAATAAGTAAGGTGAAAGAATATAACCCTCATGCACACTTTTCCTGATTTTAAACCATGCAATATCCCCCTGTTCTGTTCAAACCACTGCCTCTTGATCTGTGTACAGGTTCCTAATGAGCACAATTGTATGTTCTGGAATTCTCATTCTTCATAATGTTATGCATAATTTGTTTTGAGCCACACAGTCAAATGCTTTTGCATAGTCAATAAGCCACAGATAAACATCTTTCTGGTATTCTTTGCAGTCAGCCAAGATCCATATGACATCAACAATGATATCCTTTGTTTCACGTTTTCTTCTGAATCCAGCTTGAATTTCGGGTAGTTCCTTGTCAATATACTGCTACAACCATTTTTGAGTTATCCTATATAACATTTTGTTGTTGTTGTTGTTAGGTGCCGTCAAGTCATCTCCAATGCATAGTGACCCCATGCACAGCAGAACGAAACACTGCCTGGTCTCATGCCAGCTCCACGATTCCTGCTATACTTGAGCCCATCACTGTAGCCACTGTGTCAATCCATGTTGTTAAGGGCCTTCCCCTCTTCCTTCAACTTTCCACCTTACCAAGCATGACATCCTTCTCCAGGGAATGGTCCCTTCTGATAACATGACCAAAGTAGGTGAGACAAAGTCTGCCCATTCTTGCTTCCAAGGAGCATCTCAGCTGCACTTCCTCCAGGACAGATTTATTAGTTCTTCTAGCAGTCCATGGTACTTTCAGCATTCTTCACCAGCATCACAACTCAAAAGCATCAATTCTTCTTCGGTCTTACTTATTCATCGTCCAGCTCTCACATGCATATGAGGCAATTGAAATTACCATGGCTTGTGTCAGGCATATCTTAGTCCCCAAGGAGACATCTTTGCTTCTCAGCACTAAAAGGAGGTCTTTTGCAGCTGACTTGCCCAGTGCTATATGTTGTCTGATGTCCTGACTGCTGCTTCCATTGGCATCAATTATAGAACCAAGCAATGTGAAGACTTTGACAGCTTCAAACTTTTCTCCATTTATCATGATGTTTCTTACAGGTCCAGTTGTGAGGATTTTTGTATTCTTTATATTGAGATGTAATCCATACTGTAGGTTATATTCTTCAATCTTCATCAGTAAGTGCTTCGGGTCATCCTCACTTTCAGCAAGCAAAGTTGTGTTGTAAGGATATCACACGTTGTTAATGATTCTTCCTCCAATCTTGATGCCACGTTCTTCTTCATATAGTCCAACTTCTTGGATTATTTGCTCAGCATATAGACTGAATAACTATGGGGAAAGGATACAACCCTGACACACTGCCTTCTTGATTTTTAACTATGCAGTGTCCCCTTGTTCTGTATAACATTTTACTTGCGTATAATATTAATTATATTGTTCAATAATTTCCACATTCAATTGGATCACCTTTCTTTATAGTGAACACAAATATGAATCTTTTCCAGTCAGATGGTCAGGTAGTGGTCTCCCAAATTTCTTGGCATAAGTGAATAAATTCCTCCTGCACTGTATCTGTTTGTTGAAACATCTCTGTGGGTATTCTGTCAACTCTTGGATCCTTGGTTTTCACCAATTCCTTCAGTGCAGCTTGGACTTCTTCCTTCAGTACCATTGGTTCTTGATTATATGCTACCTCCTGATGTGATTAAACATTGAACAATGCTTTTTGGTACAGTGACTCTGTGTATTCCTCCCATCTTCTTTTGAGGCTTCCTGTGTTGTTTAATATTTTGTCCATAGAATACTTCAATATTGTATTTTGAGGATTGAATTTTTTCTTCAGTTCTTTTAGCTTGAGAAATGCCAAGTGTGTTCTTCTTTTTTGGTTTTCTAACTCAAGGTCTTTGCAAATTTCCTTATAAAACTTTACTTTGTTTTCTCTAGTCACCTTTGGACTCTTCTGTTCAGCTCTTTTATTTCATCATTTCTTCCATTTGCTTTAGCTACTTTCCATTCAAGAGCAAGTTTCAGAGACTCCTCTGAAACTTTTCTTCCTTTTGGTCTTTTCTTCTTTTTGCTTTCTTCCTGTAAGATGTCTTTGATGTCATCCCACAACTCATCTCATCTTCAGTCAATGGTGTTCAATGCATCAGTTTATTATTCAGATGATTTCTAAATTCAGGTGGGGTATTTGGCTCTTATAGACTTGTTTTAATTTTCTTCAGCTTGAATTTAAACTTGCATATGAGCAATTGATGACCTGTTCCACAGTTGGCCCCAGGCCTTCTCCTGACTGATAATATTGAGCTTCTCCCTTGTCTCTTTCCATAGATGTAGTCAATTTGATTTCTGGGTAATCCATCTGGTTATGTTCCCGTGTATAGTCACTGTTATTCCTCAAATTCACTGAGTGCCTACTGTATACCAGATACCATTGTATTTACTGGGGATATAGCGGTGAACTGACACTACCAGATAATAATCTCTATCTTTATGGTGTTTCCAATGCATTGTAGGAGAGATAACAAATAAAGATAGCAAACCTACCCTGAATGGTATTCTACATAATGTTAGGTGCTAAGGAGAAAACTAAAGCGAGGCAAGAGATTTATTCATTTTCTCCAGTGCTGTGCCATCCAGTGTTGTAGTTGTTGGGAGTCATTGAGTTGATTTTTAACTCATAATGACCCCATTTAATGGAGTAGAAATGCCCCCATTGGGTTTCCTAGGCTGTAATCTTTACAGCAAATGACCAGGTCTTTCTCCTGCAAAGCCACTGGGTAGGCGGGAATTGTCAATCTTTTGGTTACCAGCTGAGTGCTTAACTTGTGTACCCCCAGGGCTTCTTTGGTTCAGAGTAGGTGCCCAATAATATTTGGCAGATGAATTTAAGAAGCTCATGAATTTAAGGAGTTTTCCAACCATGTACTCTTTGGCCAGGATACCATGCTGATAACATGCTGCAAGACCTTAATCCTAGGGTTCTCCTCTCTTGGGTACATGCAGATGTCTATCGTCCTCCAACCCATATATTCTTTTCTATAGACCTGGTAACATTCAGTTGTTCTTGTTCCACTTTATATTGTTCAATAACATTCTAGTCTGTCCTTCCTGCAACTAATGTATGTTCCTTGAACTAAATTTAAACCTTTCTGATCCAGTTATTTCCCACTTATTTTTGGGGGATGGATTACTTTCACATATAGTCAACCCCATTCACTATGTGTTGATCCTTCACCATATCATATGATCTACAACTTTGGGGAAGTATCTGTTTCTCCACATAATTGCCACAAATCAAAATACATCTGGCATTTATAAATGTGTTCCCACTGGACACCCTCTTTTGCTTCCTTTATTTTGTATTCCTTTGCTTTCAACTCTTGTTAATGCTGTATGCATTATTTGCCCCAGGTAAAATTAGTCAGATTGTAGGAAGAGGCTGTGGTAAATCAGTAGGCAGAAGGAATAATAAATAATAAATATCCTATCATGCATATTCTTTTACCTATTAATAAAAATGTTCTCATGTCCACAGAAACAAATGTCAAGGGCAATTGGGCTCTTTAAGCATGACGATGCTATGTATCCAACAAAGATCTTCCACCTATTTTCACAAATGAAGTGGGTAAAAATTCAATGAGGGATTTGATTGCTAAGGGTGGCAGATGAGGAATTAACACATATGTAGATTAGTATCAGAAGTGGTTGTGATAAACTTAAAGCATTATTAATGATCACAGCCAAATGACTTTTATTAAGTAGATAAGCATGGATACAGTTTTGAAATAGCATGATAATGAGTATTTCAGGAGATCCTAATAAGTTTCTTGCTTGAACATTTGAGATTGTTGCCAAAACAAAAACAATATTGCTTGTGGTGGTTATGTTTGTGTGTCAACTTGGTTGGGCCTGTTGAGTAGCTGGGCAGCTGGTGGGAGTTATTCCCCATGATGAGACTGGCAATCAACTCCATGGTGGGATTTACCACAAGCAGCTGAGTAGCTTCTTTGGGTATGTGGTCTGCTTCCCGTATATAAGAAGCAGCTTTGGGAATGGTCTCTAGCCTATGGCATGCTTGGACCCTGCAGGTAGCCGTGTTGTTGTTCAGCAGCCTGCCATGCTCTGCTGAGCTTAGGACTTATTGTTGTTGTTGTTGTTGTTTGCCGTCGAGTCGGCCCCGACTCATAGCGACCCCTCCTTGGGTTTCCGAGGCAGTATCACTACGGAAGTAGGATTGCCCAACCTTCCTTCTGAGGAGTGGCTGGTGGGTTTGAACCGCCTGCCTTCTGGTTAGCAGTCAAGTGCCTTAGCCACTATGCTACCAGAGCTCCCAGGACTTATAATGAACTTAAATTAATGGCCTGTCATGTGGTTTGGTAACATTGGGACTGTGTCTTTTTATTTGTCAACCTTGGGTTTGTCAGCCTCAGCAGCCAGCAGCTGTCTGAGTCAAGAAATGCCTCTAGCTCCAGTGGTCCAGGAGCAGGAGGCAGAAATGGACCCCAAGGTTGAAGGGCTTTCACCTAGCCCCTAGAGCCTGGCTCTTTGAACTTGTACTTAAAGCCTCTAAACTGTAAGATAGTAAACTCCTGTTTGTTTAAGCCATCCCATTTGTGGTATATTCCTGTCAGAGTGGCATTAGGTAACTAGAACACTACTATATAGATCTCACACCCATATAATTAAGTATTCTATCACTGATTCTCATTTTGCAACAATCCCAGGTATCCCCAATAAAATACAGAAAGTACGGCACATTCTCAAAAAATTCTCCATTGATTGATTTCAAGTATGTCACTGCTATCTTGTCCTGAGGTTCACTTATCCTGAGAACTACTTTCTCACCAATAAAATGGTTGTATTAACATGTGCCACAAAGCCAGCTCTCAGAAATGATTTGTGAACCAAAGATAATTCTTATTAAAGTCATCTAGTTTCTCTCTATAAAAAATATTTAAATAACTGTATGCTCCACTTCCCAACAGGATTTTGATTGGGAAATAAGCTTCAACGATAAAGACACTAAACCCACTCCTTCAGTCTCAGAACAACACAAAAGATACAAAAGATCTGATAATCAGTGAGTGTCTTTTTTTTTTTTTTTTGCATGCATTATCTTATTTAATCTTCACCACTCTGTAAGAAAAATTATAATGATCACATTTTTATAGATACATTGGAAACTCAGAGACATCAAGGAATTTGTCCAAGGTCACACAGCCAAAACATGGCGAGTCAAAATTAAAACTCAGATTTTTTCACTCCGTATTTTTTGCTCAGAAGGATAAAAACTACTCTCCCTACAATACATCCAAAATACACATTCTTTTAAGCTGTGTCATCTGCTAGTTTTACCTACCCTTCAAGTGTTAAGTTAGGTACTTTTTTATCAGTAGGATATTTGAGGCTTCTAATTCATTTTCCAGGTTACTAACATAATTCCCAGCCTACCTCATTACATCTAACCATCCACTTTTGCCAGACATCTTTCTATTGTTTGTGCCTCCACATCTTGTCTTTTCTATTATTGTTGTTGTGTGCCGGCGAGTCAGACCGGACTCTTAGCGACCTCTCCTTGGGTTTCCGAGGCGATACCACTACGGAAGTAGATGCCCAACCTTCCTTCCGAGGAGTGGCTGGTAGGTTTGAACTGCCAGCCTTCTGGTTAGCAGTCAAGTGCCTTAGGCACTGTGCTACCAGAGCTCCTGTCTTTCCTATTAGACTATAAGAATTACAAAGAGAGGCACCAAAACTCACATTTACTACACACTGATTCTCAGACAAGTAGGCCAGCAACACTTGGAATGAATGATACTAGGTCCCAATCTTGAGATGTTACCTCTAATTTGGATGTAAAATTAGATACATCTTGTTCTGGTTTTTGAAGTTGCAAGGAATAGTTCACTCAAATCAGCTCTAAACAAAGATAAAGACCTATACACACACTCAGAGAGATTTCACAGGAATCCAGGCAAACTGAACAACTGGGCCTCTGGAAGGGAAAAGAACTGACTGCTCTCAAAGCCAGCTTCTTTTCCCTCTTTCTTCCATAGCTCCGCTGTTTGGTTTCTGTTCTCCCCTTTCTGAGAGCAATCTGTCTCATCTTGTCCATGGCTAGTAATAATTTCTCAAGCCATAGCCCTAAAAAAGCCTTTTACCTCTAGCACATACTCTGCTGGCAACTTCTCATCCTATCTCTTTGTTTAAATTTCTGAGAGAGAAACTGATTTGCCTAGCATGTTTTTTTCTAGCCAGGGCACATAATCTTAGGTCATTGGCTAGTTTACAGACGAGCCACTTCTACGTTAGAAATCCACTCCTATCCATTTTGCTGGGATAGGGGGAGGCATACAAGTCTCCTGGTCTACCACCCACTCTCTCTCTTTGTACAGGAGGTGTATGGATGGATGGGCACATGCACTGTATATATGTTCAAGTCCCTCTATTTAGGAGAAGACTTGCCTTCCTATCTCTTCCATAGCATGAAGCTAGATCTGACCCTCAACCTCAGCATGACGTCTAATTCAATGTCAGCCATTCTCAGTGAAGATATTCATGGAGGAAATGGGTTCACTTCATAAAATGAAATGAATTCACTCCCTAAAAGGTATTTTAGAGAGAAAATGACTGATACGTGCCATCAGTTTTCAACCTTGTTCTAACAAAAGGAATTTCAGGCCACATCTTTACAGAACCATTCCATGGAGAATTTGAAAGTCAATTTGGAGTTTTTAAGATGTCTTAGGCTGAGACTTGAGAAATGGATTGAACTATAGCTGAATTCAGTCAGGAAAATGGCTAAGAAACCAAGCCACAATTCTAGGTATGCGGGCATTTTTAGCAACTGAATTTGATGAACAATTTGTTCATCTTTTGATAATCTGGGAACTTGTTTAAAGAATACAAATTGGGCCCCCAACACTTTAACCATTAATACTCTATCAATACAATAGTGGAGTGGAGGGGATTTGAACTACATTATTATTACCCAAAATGCACATGTCTCATCCTTTTCAATATTCACTTTGCAAATGATTATGTCTGGCAGCAGGTGTACTACAACTTTATGGAAAGTCTTTTCCATCTGAAATATTAGAGAGCTGGGATTAGAGATTTCATAGACACAAGTTCTATCATTCATAAATCTTTTATCTTAAAATTGAAAGCATTATCTTTTAATGTGTTCTACAAATCTTTCATGGGAATAAATGGTCATTTATGAACTATATGTGAGGTGACTGGAAGAAGTATACTTTATGAAGTTTTGGACCATTAACTCTAGATTTTGATTTTTCTTCATTTAATAATGATAATAAAAATGATGCCTTGGAATGTTTTGAGAGTGTGAAGGGAAAATCAGCCTCAATGAATTTTCTGTTTGTGGCCAGAAAGGTAGGTCATCAAGGTGATTGAAATCTCCCAGCAGACTTTTAAATATTTGAAACTGAAAATATTTAAGGGTGTACCAAATGAGTAGTGCTTTAATTTTTATTTATATTCTGTTTTTGGTGTGGTTGTGATTATAGCCTCACCAAAGACTGGTGAGCAGTAATGAATGTGTCCTGTTGGCAGATCCCTCCAGGGTTCTGATTCAATCTTTTGAGTTATGGGATGAGAACAAAATGAACTATTTTTCAAGCTTGTAAATATGTGACAAATGACAGTGCAAGAACTATTGATTCCAATCACAGTGATACAATGTTTCATAGTCAAGACTGACTCCAGCTTTACAAATTACTTGCAAGTTGAGCAGTAAACCCATGCACAACATGCTTCAAACTGGCTCAATCTTCAAGAATATTTGCCTTCAATTAATATTTGCCTTCGATTTGAATAGATTCTCTTATTGACATGGACTTTTCTTGTATTTTCTACATTAAAAGGTACTGTTGGGTTCCCAATCTTAAAAAAAAAAAAAGAGAGAGAGTGAGAGAAGCAGAAATCTTATATCTTCATTAGTTAAATAGTCAAAATCCAAATATAATTGAGAAATACTGCTCAAGAATATGTATCTTGAAATAGTTCATAGGTACTGCCTAGGTCACTACCCAAATCTTATTCAAACATATCTGGAGAGAGAAAAAGAAATGGAGCTGGTTCAATATGTGTGACCCTCTGGTAGCCATGAGGAGCCTGGGAGGTTCGGTGATTAAAGCATTGGGCTGCTAACTAAGAGGTTGGTGGTTCCAACCCACCAGCCATTCTGTGGGAGAAAGATGTGGCAGTTTGCTTCCATAAAGATTTACAGCCTTGGAAACCCTATAAGGCAGTTCTACTCTGTCCTGTAGGGTTGCTGTGAGTCAGATGAACTGGATAGCAGTGGGTTAGTTGCCATGAGTTGAAATCAATTCAAAGACAACAAACAACAACAGTTAGCCATTGTGTTCCTGATTGGAGCAATTGGATTAGACGTTTTTTTTTTATTTTTTTAAAAAAAGCCCTTACATGACAGACATTTATGGGAAGATAGCCAAAACCCACTGCTGTCGATTCCAAATCACAGTGACCCTATACAGCTGGTGGGTTTGAACCACAAATGTTTTGGTTTTAACCACTGCATCACCAGGGCTTCTTTGTGGGAAGATAGACCCTCTTAAAATCCCTCTCACTGGGATTGTGAGCACTCTTCTTTCTGAAGAAAACTTTTCCTAAATCACCACTACATGAACTCAGTAAAATGTACTTTTGGGGGCCAGGAATCCTTTAGTAGCAATTGTGGGAAAGTGGCATCTGTGCCGCCCGAGTCCCCACCCCTATTGTGGCGCACTATCGCAAACTTGCCCTCAGGTTGTCACGGTATATTTTATGCAGGACTGACCTTAGCAGAGACTCTGCATGCTGATGTATTATTGACCTTTTTCCCCACTGCTTACTCAAAGAGGCCATCTGGGTATCAGAACAGTACAGGGAATATACCCAACTTTCCAGACCAAGATAAAAATAAATAAAAGAAGGTTGAGGTGTGTCAGGGAAGGAAGCTCTTTAGCTTACACTGTGGATTCATTTATTCACACATAATTGGCATGGACCTGGCCAAGGCACAGTTTCATTCTTTGTCTAACTCACTGGCTTCCTAGCCCCTCCCTCCATTGTTCAGCTGCATCAAAGTGTGATGAGCCACTAAGCAAGAAAGGAGGGCAGAGACATGGCAAGGCCACCACCAGCCCCTCATTACAGAGCTATGCTTCTGAAGAAGCCAGAATTAGCCTCTGTGTTTGTGTGTGTGTGTGTGTGCCCATTGAGCCACATTAGACCTCATCTTGAGCCAGTTGACCCTGGAGAGACCTGCTTCTTCCCCCCAACCCTCTACTCTGCCCCATGCGGGTACTGGGTGCCTGGAACCTGGAACTGTGACCGTGGCAGATTGTCATCGCTGGTGGTTTGTCTCACTGACCAGCCCTCAGCTCTCACCGAGTTGAATCACAAAGCACTCAGGCCTGCCAAGACAGATGAGGCATATTTACAGCTTCCCCAGTGAACTTTTCCTAGGCTGGAATCCATTTTTAGCAGCTTCACTTGGTTGATCAATAGCTTCCATTCAATGGTGATATTGACTTAAGAAACCAGCTCAGAATGTCAGATGCAGTTCATACTGAGCCACTCTCCACTATGCAAAGATTATCATGAGTTCCTTGCAGCACAGGGATACAACAAATGGTAAGATGGCGTTTGCTTAACCACTCTTCTTGATCTTCAAAAAGTTCTGCTTGCTCTCCTTTTCTGGGGATAAATGCTGTTTGTTTACAGTTAGGTTGAAGAAAATAAAGGTGGTTTTAAAGTATATATATTCTCCATATTTTCACTTTAAAAATAGTTATTTTGGATCAAATATTCAGCACAGCTTACTTTACATGGCACAAAAATGCAATAGATGTTAGCCAAGAATAAGTCCCCTCCTCCCTGAGGTCTTCTCTGACCTTGGTTCATCCACTCCATCCTTTTTTTCCTTGAAACTTCATAGAGATCATTATAATATCCTTCATAATAGAATTTGTTGCTCATCTGCATCTACTTTTTGGAGAGTATAGAGGTCTAGGGCCACATTTTATTCATTTATGCAAAATGAACCCTAGGCCTGGTGTACAGGATGAATTCAATAAAATTTGCAGAGTGAACTAATCATAGATAGTCTTTACTTAGAATTTAACGATATGTCAGGCACTTCATTAACATCACAATGACCCAAGGAGGTAGTTACTGCCCCTGTGCCAATTATGTTGTTGTTGTTGTTATTTGCTGTGAGTTGGCCCGACTCATAGCGACCCCTCCTTGGGTTTCCGAGGCAGTATCACTACGGAAGTAGGATTGCCCAACCTTCCTTCCGAGGAGTGGCTGGTGGGTTTGAACCGCCAGCCTTCTGGTTAGCAGTCAAGTGCCTTAGGCACTATGCTACCAGAGCTCCCAATTATACAGATTAGAAAACTGAAGCCCAGAGAGGTTAAATAGTAGCTAGACAGGGGTGACCCAGGATTTGTACTCAGACAGTTTGACTATCGGGCGTAGCTCTTGCTACAACACCACACAGTAATGTTTGGCTACTCACTCCTCCTTTCATGTACAAATGGGAAATTTACGGTTCTTTTTTGAGCTAAGTAAAGATGGTTCTACCTCATGCAGGTATATTCATAATTATGCACAGTTCTTCAGGTCTTTGGGAAGATTGAACATGAATTGTAAAATATGACCAGTTTCTCTTTGTGCTATGTGTTCAGAATTTTTTTTTTTTTTTTTTTTTTACAGCATCAGAGTCTGTGAGGCATAATCACAAATTTAAGATTTGTGCATTGATAGTCTCTTCAGGAATGTGGACTAATCTATGGAGTCCAGACCCATGGAGGAAGTGGATATTGTTGTTTAAGTTTCCAGGCTCTGCAATGGACAAACCTCCTCCCAGAATCCCCACTTGCTAGCTGTGTGTGAATTTGCGCAAGCATCCCAACTCTCCAACTCTCACTTTTCTCATTTATAAAGTAGAGACAATAACTAGGTCCTTCTTCAGAAAGTTATTATAAGGAATAAATGAGATAAAACATATAAAACACTTAGCACATCACCTGATACATGTTTAGGAGCACAATAAATGGTGGATATCTACATGACATCAATATATCTAAATATTTTTGAGCACAGCAAAGGTAATGTAGGCAAGGGAATGCACCAAAAAATAAAAGAGATAAAAGCAGCAGTCCATTATCTTCAGTATGTGTTCCAATGCAAAACAAAGCAAAACTGCTGCTGCTGCTGCAGAAATTTCTAAGCTATCTAGAGCAATTATTTCCCACTGTTAATTTTTTTAATTAAAATTCTTTTTAGTGTGTGTCAAATAAGGCTAATATCTAACTAAATTATCTCATTGCTATTTCTAGGACTTTCTCATAGCCCCTTTGTTATTCCCAAGAACTAAGTTTCTGAGGCTTTTTTGTAGTCATATTTTTTATACATTGATGTGTTATCATACTTTTTTTTAAAATTTGTTGAGGTTGGATTTTCCTATGTGACAGGAAATAATCTTGAGAGGTGCCCTGCTGAGACTCTCTGAGTGCTTATCTAGGAAAGCTTGGCTACTGGGCTTAGGAGAAACCAAGGCAGAGCTATAGACTGAAAGGCCTGGACTGGTTCCAACCTATGGCTGTAGAGCCCCCATTCCATGTACCTCCCTATTTCCTCCTTAAGACACCAAGTTGTTTCACGAATGGTAACATTTGAAGTCCTAGCATGTCTCAGACCTGCTGCTGTGCCTGATATCAGATTGTGTGACCTTCAGTAGGGTAAAAACTGACTCCTTATTTAGGGAGGATATAAAGTAGCTCCAAGAGAACTCCCAACACAGAAAAGTTAAGGCCAAAGGATAGGGGAAGGCAAGTGGTGGGAGTGAAGGCTGGCCTCACAGCATACTGGAAGTCCTGCCTGTGTCCAAGAAAAGCCCTTCTAGCCTTAGACCAGAGCAGGGAGAATCATGATGAGCACTCGGCAATGCCAAGGTCTTCTTTGAGTGGCCTCTAGGGACCAGAGTTCTTCATTTTTCCCTCTGCCTTCCCTTTGCTCTTCTAACATCAAGTAGAGTTGAATAATGGTGATTATCTCCTTTCCAATGGGCATTGTCTTCAGGAGACTTGTGATCAGCATGGGGTGAGAGGAAAGGTGAAGTTGCCATCTGGGGTTGGCCAGCCTCAAGGAGATTTGACTCAAAGTTGTTGAGTGCCTATCAGTTGAATGAAGAGATTATATATGTGACAGGCTGTGGGGATGGAGGTTGATCATCACCATCTAAATATGTGGTATCTCCAAACCTGGCTGATGAGAAGAACTTCCAGGGAGAGCTCTTTAAACACCCAGAGCCAATAAACCAGATTCTCCAGTGGTATATCTGTGATTTTCAAAAAACTCCTCAAGTCATTCTGATGATAAGTCATTTAACAACTGGAATGGAATGTAAGGTCATTCAGTACACTAATCAGAATACAAGTGACTGTGTTCAAAGTAATGGTTGGATTCCAAATGGTACTTCTTAAACATGTTCATTAACTCATTCAACAACACAACATAATACATATTTATTGAGAACCTATTATCTACCAAAAGTTCTGGTGGCATCATGCCTAAGGCATCTGACTGCTAACCAGAAGGCCAGAGGTTCAAACCCACCAGCCACTCCTGGGAGGGAAGACTAAGCAATCTACTTCCATAGTGATATTGTGTGGGAAACCCAAGGAGGTCACTATGAGTCAGGACTGACTGGATGGCAATGAGTTTGGTTGGAAGGAAGGTTGGGCAATCTACTTCCATAGTGATACTGCCTCAGAAATCAAAGGAGGGGTTGCTATATGTCAGGTCTGACTCAACGGCACATAACAACAACAATAGCAACAGTGGCAGTGATAACATAAACATGGGATTTACTTACTGACTACTTGGGATAACACATATTCTAGAATTCCTGACTTTGGTTTACTTTTGGGTGAGAACATGGATACAGTGTGCTCATTCAATTTAGAAAAGGAAAAAATGTCAAACCAATTAATTGGCCTAAGGTAGACCAAAAAGCTTTTATATCAATTATATGAAAAGCATTTATTTAATGCCTTTGCTAAGTAATATGGGACATTTGAAGAGTAAATAACAATACTAATTCCTCTAAATGTGATTTAATAATAACAATAATAACCACAATTTATTAAAATCTACTCTATGCCAGGAGCCCTGGTAGCATAGTGCCTAAGGCACTTGACTGCTAACCAGAAGGCTGGCCACTCCTTGGAAGGAAGGTTGGGCAATCTACTCCTTTGGTGATACTGCTTCAAAAACCCAAGGAAGGGTCGCTGAGTCGGGTCTGATTCGATGGCACATAACAAAAACAACAACATGCCAGGAGCCCTGGTGGCACAGTGGTTAAACGCTCCACTGCTAACCAAAAAGGTCAGTTTTTCAAACCCACCAGCTGTTCCATGAGAGAAAGATGTGGCAGTCTGCTTCTGCAAAGATTTACAGCCTTAGAAACCCTATGGGCCAGTTCTACTCTGTGATAGGATTGCTATGAATCAGAATCAATTTAATGGCAATGGGTTATGGGTACACTGTGCCAGACACTGGTATATACCTTCCACATTAAATTTTCAGAATAACTTGTGGCCTGCCTGGCTTCAAAGCTCTTTGCGTTGTGGAATAATGAATAAGATGTGCCATTAGGAATCCAACCAATACTTTGAACACATTTGCTCCTATTCTGATTACTGTACTGAATGAATTTGTATTCCATTCCAGTTGTTAAACTGACTTACTATCAGAATGACTTGGGGAGGTTTTCAAAAGTGGTAATAGTCACAACAGTCCTCTATACTTACATGCCAGCTCCACCTTTCAGTTGCTTTGCTGTCTTGGACAAGTTACTTAATCTTTCTGAACCAGTTTTGTCATGTGAAAAAGTGGGGATTTTTCAGCCTACTTTGTGGAAGTGTTGAAAAATGAAATAATGTTTCTAAGGTGTTAAAATAGTACTTAATGCATAATAGGTGCTGAATCAATGTTAGCTCTTTCCTGTCTACAGCTCCTCTCTCCAGTCAGTTGATTTCCATATTGATGAATTTCAGGCCATCCTAAATTGGAATTCCCATCCCAAATCAGAATTAAAACTGAAATTTTCAGTGTTGCCCAAAGGCTACATAAATCCACGTAGGCTAAATTGTTGTTCTTAGGTGCCAATGAGTTGATTCTGACCCATACAAATACATGTAGCAGAGTAGAACTGGCCCATAGGGTTTTCTTGGCTATAATCTTTCCAGAAGCAAATCACCAGGTCTTTCTCTGTTAGAACCACTGGATGGATTTGAACTGCCCACACATAGCTTTTATCCTGCCGTTGAATAGCAGCCATGTGCTTTTATGCAAATGTGATATTACTACACCAGGAAGCATGTGGCAAATGTCAAATGTGTTGCCACAAGCTACATAGTTTTGGAGAAGAAAAAAGATACCATCGGCTTCATAGCAGGAGAGCTTTAGAGTAATAGTGAGCCTTGAAGAACAGGGGTTTTCAAACATAGAACAAAGTGTATTCAAATAAGAAATAGACATGATTCAAGAGTGACATGGAGGTAAAAAAGCTCAGATGTGTTTAGAAATCAATGAGGCACCAGGGTGCAGGGTGTAGGATTTATACAAAAGTTTAAGACAAACCCAGGACCAGAAAGTTCAGCTGGGACAGATTTCAACTATCTCAAATGCTGGTGCAAGGGGTAGGTGATATGAACTACAAGTTCTTGGCTGTCCAATGGCAGTGTAAAAGCCATGTGTTTTGGGAAAATTTATCTAGAAGACATACACTGAATGGAATTGGGGGGAAAATAGAGGCCAAGTTCAGCTAGTGGATGTGGCCACATTTAAAAGATCCTCAGCCTGGCTCTGGCTTTCCTATTTATACCCAAGTCACCATTTTAAATTCTGTATTCATCTACTCCCCACCTTCATCCATGATGAATATGGCAAAAGCCTTTGTCCTTCAGATTCAGGTTTTTGGGATCATCTTCTACTTGTTCATATCTTGTGGGACCCACATCTATCCAATTGTCATTCACATTGACAATCTCACTCATTCATTTAATTTTAATAGTGCACTTGGCATCATACTAGGAACATCTGTCATCTGCGTGCTGTCATCTCTGTCCACTCTGCCAAATCCCTCATCTAGACCTGAGTCATTTTTTCATCTGTATGACTTCAACCTCTTCTGTTTGGGTCTCTATTTATCAAATATCACTAACATTCTAGCTAATGTATAAAGCCCACAGAATTAGAGTATTAGTGCCAGACTCGGCCTAAAAAATCATCTAGTCCAATGCTTTCATTTATTAAAGAGGAAGCTGAGGCTCTGAGATGTAAAGTAATGCAAGAAGTGAATTGTGTCCCTCAAAAACCCCTGGTACCTGTGAACATTACCTTGTTTGGAAATCAGGTCTTTGAGGATGTTATCTATTAATATGAAGTCATATTGGAGTGGAAAACAAAACAAAATAAAAAACAAACTCACTGCCATCGAGTTGATTCCAACCCATAGCAACCCCCATTGGGTTTCCAAGATAGTAAATCTTTATGGAAATAGATTGCCCAATCTTCCTTCCATGGAATGATGGGTTGGTTTGAACCTCCAGCCTTTTGGTTAGTAGTCAAATACCTTAGGCACTATGCCATCAGAGTTCCTATTGGAATAGAGTAGGTCTTAATTCTACATGAGTAGTATTTTTATAAAAGAGGAGACCAAGAGAGATACATAGATCAGAGACAACCATGTGCCAATGGAGTCAGAGATTGGAGCTCCATGCCAGGGCACCAAGGCTCACCAACCATCACCAGAAGTGAAGAGGAAGTCATGGAACAGATTCCCCCTCAAGCCTTAGAAGGAATCAAAATGGCAATGCCCTGACCTCAACTCTCAGCCTCCAGAATGGTCAGTCAATGCATTTCTGTTTTCATATGCCACCTGCTTTGTGATATTTTGTTATAGCAGCTCTATGAAACTAATAGGATCACAATTTAGCTAGCCAAATAAAGAACAAACCCAGGAAGTATTATTATTTATCATCTACGCTCAGAGCTGGAAGTCAGAGGGGATGACAGAGCAGAACAGCAGCCAGGGATACAGGTAAGGGGAGTGTGGAGAGGTTTTGAACAGCTAAGAGAGATACACGTGTTTGTCAATTGATCTTACTGTGGTGGCTTGTATGTGTTGCTGTGAGGCTTGAGACTGTGCCACCGGTGTATCAAGTTTCACCATGGCAGGGTTGCACATGGTACATAAGTTTCGACGCAGCTCACAGTCTGAAACAGACTAGGAAGAAGGAAGAGACCATCCACATCTCAAAGAATTGACCAGGGAAAACCTTATGAGTAGGAGAGAAACACTGTCTGATACATTACCACGCAACTTTATGAATAGCCCAGAAACATTATCCAATACAGTGCAAGAGGATGAGGTTCTTAAGTCAGAAGGCTTTCAAAATATGACTAGGAAAGACCAGCCTTACTGATATGGATAAAGTAAAGCTTTCGAGACCACCATTGGACCAGATCACAGTTGGACCAGCGTTACTGATATGGATAAAGTAAAGCTTTCGAGACCACCATTTGCTGACATGGCATGACTCAAATTGAGGAGAAACAGCTGCAAACATCCATTAATAATAGGAACGTGGAATGTATGAAGTATGAATCTAGGAAAATTGGAAGTTGTCAAAAATGAAATGGAACACAGAAAGATTGATATCTTAGGCCTTAGTGAACTGGAATGGACCAGTTTTGGCCATTTTGAATCAGACGACCATATGATCTACTATGCCAGAAAAGACAATTTGAAGAGGAATGGCATGGCATTCATCATCACAAAGGATGTTTCAACATCTGTCCTGAAGTACAATGCTGTCAGTGATAGGATAATGGAAAAGGGATAAGAAGGCTGCATCTTCCAACCTCCTGTAACCCCACAAGAGGAAAACAGAATCACCATCAGCCGACCAAGGCCTATTCTGCTAGGACAGACATGCCGCCTCCTTCCAGCCCTTTCACCAACCCTGACACCAACTGTTCCTCCAGTAGCACCCACCACCTCTCTGCTGGGTTTGATAATTCGCTGCAGTGGCCACACAGAACTCACAGATTATGGGGTTTTTTAGGGAAACAACAGGCTACAATTCAAGTTCAGAAATGTACTCTGTCTCTCGCAGCCCACTGTCTCTCAGCAAACAGTCTCTCTCAGTCTCTCAGCAGTGTGTCTCTCTTGGTGTCTCTGTCAGTGATGTGTGTCTCTTGGTGTCTCTCTCAGCAATGCATGTCTCTAGCATCTCTCTCTCAGGAAGTGCATATCTCTCAAGAGTGCATTTCTCTCAGCAGCACGTCTTTCTCAGCCAGCTGTCAGGAGGGCTCCTTTGGAGCCTCACACAGTAGCCAACTAGCCAATTCCAACATCAGAATTCTATACACCTGAGAAAGCGACCTTCCTAGAAAATTACTTGGTGCTATATGCAACAAATATACCCCAAATGGGTAATTTTAGCAATCAGGAGCTACTCAGTTGCTCACAGCAAATTCCACCATGGATTTTACAAAGACTTAATGGCTAGAAAAGCCACACTACTTAATTTACTACAGTGCAGATAATATCCATATGCCAAAAAGGAAGACCTTTTAATATGATTTTTATTCAAATTTATGCACCAATCACCAAAGCCAAAGACAAGGAAACCGAGGACTTCTACCAACTTCTGCAGTTTGAAATT
The DNA here is from genome assembly GCF_000298275.1 of Orycteropus afer afer. Taxonomy (NCBI): domain Eukaryota; kingdom Metazoa; phylum Chordata; class Mammalia; order Tubulidentata; family Orycteropodidae; genus Orycteropus; species Orycteropus afer. The sequence goes on from NW_006921613.1 coordinate 4,126,516, forward strand.
GACTAAACATGCAATCAAGATGTGTTGATTATCACTGGTGATTGGAATGCAAAAGTTGGAAACAAAGAAGAATCACCAATAGTTGGAAAATATGGGGCCTTGGTGATAGAAATAACTCTGGAGATTGCATGATAGCATTTTGCAAGACCAATGACTTATCCATTGCAAATACCTTTTTTCAACAACCTGAACAGTGGCTATACACGTGGACTTCACCAGATGTAATACATAGGAATCAGATTGACCACATCTGTGGAAACAGATGATGGAGAAGCTCAATATCTTTAGCCAAAACAAGGTCAGGAGCTGACTGTGGAACAGACCATCAACTGCTCATATGCAAGTTCAAGTTGAAGCTGAAGACAATTAAAACAAGTCCATGAGAGCCAAAACATGACCTTGATTACATCCCTCCTGAATTTGAGACCATCTAAAGAATAGATTTGATGCATTGAATACCAGTGACCGAAAACCAGAATTGTTGGATGACATCGAGAAGATCATCCAGAAAGAAAGCAAAAGGTCATTAGAAATACACTAAAGGAAGAAAAGACCAAAATGGATGTCAGAAGAGACTCTGAAACTTGCCTTTGAATGGAGAGTAGCTAAAGCAAATGGAAGAAATGACAAGACAAAAGAGCTGAACAGAAGATTTCAAAGCACAACTCGAGAAAACAAAGTCAATTATTATAATGAAATGTGTAAAGACCTGGAGTTACAAAACCAAAAGGGAAAAATGCACTTGGCCTTTCTCAAGCTGAAAGAGCTGAAGGCAAAATTCAAGTCTCAAGTTGCAATATAGCAAGATTCTGTGGATAAAATATTGAATGATGCAGGAAACATCAAAGAAGATGGAAGGAGTGCACAGAGTCACTGTACCAAAAAGAATTGGTTGATATTCTCCATTTCAGGATGTGGCATATGATGAAGAACGAATGGTATTGGAAGAAGAAGTTGAAGCTGTACTGAAGGAATTGGACATTGAGGAATTCAGGAATTGACATTGAGATTTTTCAACAAGCAGATGCCATGCTAAAGGCATTCACTTGTCTATGCCAAGAAATTTGGAAGACAGCTACCTGGCCAACTGACTTGAAAAGATCCATATTTGCACCCATTCCAAAGAAAGGTCATCTTACACAATGTGGAAATTAACAAATTATATCATTAATATCACACACAAGTAAAATCTTGTTGAAGACAATTCAAAAATGGTTGCAGCAGTATTTTGACAGAGGACTTCCAGAAATACAAGCTGGGTTCAGAAGAGGACTTAGAGTAGGAGATATCATTGTTGACGTCAGATGGATCTTGGCTCAAAGCAAAGAATATCAGAAAGACGTTGACTTGTGTTTTATTGACTATGCAAAAGCATTTCAAATTTGTGGATGATAACAAATTATGGATAACATTGAGAACAATGAGAACTCCAGAACACTTAATTGTGCTCATCAGGCACTTGTACACAGACAAGGAGGCTGTCATTTGACCAGCACAAGGGGATACTGCATGGTTTAAAATCAGGAAGGCAGTGCCTCAGGGTTGTATCTTTTCACCATACTTATTCAATCTGTATGCTGAGCAAGTAATCCAAGAAGCTGGACTATAGGCAGAAGAACATGGCATCAGGCTGGGAGGAAGACTCATTAACAACCTGTGATATGCAGATGGCACAACTTTACTTGCTGAAAGTGAGGATAACTTGAAGTACTTACTGATGAAGATTGAAGAATACAGTCTGCAGTATGGATTACACCTCAACATAAAGAAAACCAAAATCTTCACAACGGGACCAATAAGCAGCATCACAATAAATGGAGAAAAGATTGATGTTGTTAAAGATTTCATATTGCTTGGTTCCACAATCAACACCAATGCAAGCAGCAATCAAGACATCAGATGACGTATTGCACTGGGCAAATCTGTTGCAAAAGAACTCTTTGAAGTGCTAGAGAGTACAGATGTCTCCTTGAAGACTGAGGTGCACCTAACCTAAGCCATGGAATTTTCAATCGCCTTATATGTATGTGAGACCTGGACTATTAACAAGGAAGACTGAAGAAGAGTTGATGCTTTTGAGTTGTGGTGTTGGTGAAGAATACAGAAAATACCATTGGACTCCCAAAAGAACTAACAAATCTGTCCTGGAAGAAGTGCAGCCAGAATGCTCCTTGGAAGCAAGAATGGCCAGACTTCATCTCACCTACTTTGGTCCTGTTGTCAGAAGGGATCATTCCCTGGAGACAAATATCATGCTTAGTAAAGTGGAGGGTCAATGAAAGAGGGGAAGACCCTTGACAAGATGGATTGACACAGTGGCTGCCACAATGGGCTAAGCTACATAGCAAGGATTGTAAGGCTGTCACAGTACTAGGCAGTGTTTCTTTCTGCTGTACATAGGGTCACTATGAGTCAGAGCTGACTTGATGGCACCTAACAACAACATCAAAAACAAAAACATGGCTACTTACATGTCATGATGGCAAAGTTGACAGTTGTGTTAGAGACCAGTGGCTCTCAAAGTCTAAAGTATTCACTGTCTGGATTTTACAGGAAAAGTTTTCTGAACCGTGGATTAGAGCATTTTACTTTTATACAAAACTAAAATGGATCCTACCTCCTGACTGACTAAGAGTTTTCTGGGTAGATTTCCAAGGTGGTAGCTGGCTGACCTAGAGTATGTGGCCACAGCTGATGGTAGTCCTTTTCCTGACTTTTCTTATTTCTACTTTTTGAGCTCCTTTGATGCCAATCCACTCCAAATCTATTTCTGCATATGATTCCACCTGCCAGCTCCTGATCATTCCTAATGGTCTGCTAACAGGTCTCTCTGCCTCCAGTCTAAAACCCCCAAGTACATGCCATGAAGCTGCCAGTGTCCCTCATTATACTAACTCTCCAGGGTACAGGCCCATCCAGGCCACCCTTCCCCATATAAGATGCTCCTATAACTCCCATTGTCTCGGGTAAGGCTTCTCCATCCCAGCTGTATATTGGAATCTTAAGACACTTTTAAAAAAGTACAGAGGTCCAGATCTCACCTTAAACAATAGTAAATCTGAAAAGTGCATGTTACTCTGCACATGCCCTTATTGCTCTCTGTTGCATCACCCTCTTTTATTTTCTTAATAGCATTTATCACGATCTGACAGATTATTTGTTTACTTATTTGTTGTTTGTCTTTTCACTAAAAAATATGAGGTTCATGAAAGTGTAGACTATATTCTAAGTGCCAGAACAGAACCTGATCACATGGATCAAAAAAGCCTAATCAATTGTTATTGATTTGATTCAGACTCATGATAACTCTATGTGTCTCAGAGTATAAAACTGTGCTCCATAGAATTCTTGAGGGCAGAATTCTTGGAATTAGATCACCAGGCCTTTCTTCCAAAGCTCCTCTGTGTGGACTTAAACTTCCACCTTCCAGTTAGCAGCCAAGTGCATTAATAATTTGTGCCAGCCAGGGACTCCTTGGACCACCTTAGGAATTCCAAATATATCTTCTGAATCTGTTTGGGAATTCTTCCTTGATCTGGCCTTGAGCTAGTTTACTTGCCCTGCTTTAACTCTTTCTGCCCTGCTGCTCATGTTCCCTTTATGCCACTCACTTAAAGTGGGCCCAAGTATACAATGCTACCTCTGCCATGCTGCCACACTACCATAGCTTTTTTCCTGTTGCTTTCTCTGCTTGCAATATCCTCCCTCTGCCCTCAGCCTTGTGAGCTCAGGATTGTTCCTTCACAACCCACTTCAAAGTCTCTCCCTCTTCCCTGACCCTGGTAAACAGAGGTAATCATCTCCACTTTTGAGCCAGCAAAGTGACTCTATTTTATTGTTGCAGTTATTTGTTGTTGTTGTTATGTGCTGTTGAGTCGGATCCAACTCATAGTAACCCCTCCTTGGGTTTCTGAGGCAGTATCACTACGGAAGTTGATTGCCCCATCTTCCTTCTGAGGAGTGGCTGGTGGGTTTGAACCACCAGCCTTCTGGTTAGCAGTCAAGTGCCTTAGGCACTATGCCACCAGAGCTCCCTGCAGTTATTTAGCACATAAAAACCTGTAGTTCTTAATTGGAAAATCAGCGCGATGGCATTCATTTTCATATTTCCAGAGCCTCGTACTGTACTTTTGGAATCAGTGAGTGGGTCTAGTGGTTAAAATGCTCAACTGCTAACCAAAAGGTTGAAGGTTCAGGTCCATCTGGAGGTGCCTGGAAAGAAAGACCTGGTGATCTACTTCTGAAAAACCAGCTATTAAAAACGCTATGAGACATGGTTCTACTCTGACAGATGTGGGGTCCCCAACACTTAGAATCTACTTGATGTCAGATATATATATATTTAAATACTGTACTTGGCAACACTAGATTCTAAATAAATGTTTTTGAATAAATGAATAGATGGGTGAAAGTAGAAATTGGAAGAAAAGGAAGTAAAAGAGGAAGGGAAGAAGGAGGAAAGAAGGACGAAAGGAAAGAGGGAGGGAGAAAAAAGGAGAGAAGGAAAGGTAAAAACATGAATCGGACTTCTTCCTGAGTCTTCTGCCTCTGTGTTTGGCGTTACTTTGATAAATCAGCCTGCTCTGTGAAGGCAGCCCTGGGGACATTATCTGTTCAGTGATTCCTTTTGAAGACTCTACCTATTGTTTGCTTCAGCAACATCTTCTTGAAGATGCTGCCAAGAAGCAAGGATGAGTCTTTATAATCAGCCTTGATGTGGTGTTTTAAAAACCTATACTTGGGCATCTCTGGATCACGTGCTTGGCAATGTGGCAAAGGAGCTGAGAAAACTGCTAGTCGGGGCTGGACAGCCTCAAAATTAACTGTCTTCAAATGCTTGTACAAATCCTCTGTTCTTCTCCAAGGCATATTCAAGGTTGTCATCCATGCCATTTGACATTTTAAATTAAAGGTTTATGATACTCTTAAAATATACCTAGGTGAGAGGAGAATATAAGAAAATTCTCCTCAGACAGGGAAGCAGTGGAAATTGTTTTTCTCCAAAATGAAACACTGCCTCCCCCAGTAAATAAGAATTATCACTTGGGTCAAGGATGCATCCCAAGGGAGAAGAAAGACTCTGCTGGTGAGGAACTTGCATGCACTCTCAGGGCATTTAACAGATGGCTATGTTTGATGATATATCTTTGAAAATATAGCTCTATTATGGATGCATTTCATTAGCTAAGAGGGTGACATTTGTCTGTATTAATGAAATAGAGTTAAGTTCCAATCAGGTGAACTTCACATAAATATCCAATTTTAACTGATAGATTTTTTTTCACACTTTCATTGGTGATAAAAAATGGCTTCCTGATTAAAAGAGAAATTCTAGCTGGTTCCTAGAAGAACAGTTGAAAGGAAAAGGAATATAAAATCAAGATGTATTGCACTGGATAGCAAAGCTATACGAATTTCACATTTTTCCAGAGTGCACATGACAGGGCTCCAGTGGAAGGTCCTCTGAGAAGTAATTTACTATAGGTGAAACCAGGGCACAGATAAGTTAATTGAACTTGCCTGGAGTTATTCTGAAAATTTGTGGTGGGAATGGGATTTGAACCCAGAGCCACTGAATCACAATGCTGTTGCTCACCTTGGGAGCATCTATGTTATATCCAGGTATCAGGCACACTATTGCACAACTTAACACAGGAAAACCTGACTACTAACATTGAATTCTATTGCTCATTCTAGGGGGTCACCTCCCCCTGCACCCTGGTAGACTATCAGTGGATACTGGTGATTTGTCAAGGAGGCCTGGTGGTGCAGTGCTTAAGCTCTTGGCCTCTAGCCAAAAGGTTGGAGGTTTGAACCCACCAACTGTTCCATAGGAGAAAGATTTGGCCATCAGCTTCCATAAAGATTTACTTTATGTGGCCTGGAAAACCCTATGAGGCAGTTCTACTCTGTTGTAAAGGGTTGCTATGAGTTGGAATAGACTTAAGGGCAGTAGGTTTTATTTTAGGTGACTTGCCATTGGTCATTCTCCTCTCCACATTAGAATGTGCAATATGGCCACAATAATTTCTTTTTATAGATTATGGTTTCAAAGCTTTTTCTTTCTTCTTAATTTAAAGAGAGAATGTAAAACCTACTTTAGCAAGTATAGTTAAACTTCCTAAATATGACCAAAAACAAAAACAACAGAAAAAAGAAACACAGAGTGAAGGTGATTATTTGACTCATTGTAGGTTTCCCAGGGAGTCCCTGGGTGCTACAAATGGGTAATGTGCTCATCGACCTCAGCTGCTAACCAAAAGGTTAGAGGCTCAAGTTCACCCACAGACACCTCAGAGGAAAGGCTAGCTATCCATTTGTGAAAGAACAGCCATTGAAAACTCCATGGATCACAGCTCAGCTCTGACACATATGGAGTCACCAAGAATCCGAATTGACTTGATAGCAATTTTTTTTTTTTTTTTTTAGGTTTCACAGCAACAACAGTCAGGATTCAAACCCAGGTCTGGCTGGCTCCAAAGCCTATGTTCTCATCTTCATGCTGTCTGACAGTAGTTTCTGGGATTTGGGGGCCCTGAACTCTTCTAAGAATCTGATAAAAGATGGGTATTCTCTCACAGAGAAAAAGAACACACTGTTGCATATTATTCTAAGAGATTTTTGGACTAAGGAAGTCTTGCCTGATTGCTTATTTATTAATCTGTTTTTGCTAATAAAAAGCATCCATCTGAAACCATTTTGTTAGTAGTATGGTCTTTTTTTAGATAATTTTGTTTTAAAAAGCAGCACATTATTTTTATTTACAAATAGATTAATTCTGACTTTTCATTAAATCCTTTTTAGTTGACATTAATCAGAAACCAAACCCACTGCTGTTGAGTCAATTCCAATTGACAGAGACCCATTAGGACAGAGCAGAACTGCCCCATAGGGTTTCCAAGGCCGTAAATCTTTACCGAAGCAGACTGCCACATCTTTTTCCCATGGAACAGCTGGTGGGTTCCAATCGCCAACCTTTCAGTTAGCCGTCAAGTACTTTAACCATAGTGCCACCAGGAATCCTTTCAGGTGATGTTACTGAAGTTTTATTGGATAAAAATATAATTTAGCATATCCTTAACTCTTGATTGGTAATTGGATAAATCAGTAATTTATCCACCTATTTGGTTTGTTAGGAGATATCCTGGTTATTTCTTGAACTAATATAATGCAAAGCTGGCCAATAGCCTTGCCACAGGGTGGGACCATTTAGTTCAAGTTCAGACCAGAAGCTGCAAACTACTGGTGAAGGCAGTGTTGTGGGGAGCCATATTGGAGACTGATATAGAAGGAAAATATCAGTAATACTGATCCTGTCTATCCATAAGATTTTGATATTTTGTTCATCATAGATATTTTTAGTTAATTTTAATCATAAAAAATATTGCTTGAAAATATTTGTCTTGGTTACTGGATTTTTAGACACCCCTTAAATTTTGTAGCAAGATGATAGTTTTACTCACCTACTCTGGTCCCAGTCCTGGCTGAAGGGTAAGATGTGGTCCAGAAGTACTTTTTAACATGGGACATTTCCCATACAAAGTAATATTTCCTGCAAACTTTGAAAAAAAATCACAATATTTAGTAGAATTGGACTTGTGTTTCCACATTGGCAAAAAGTGGCTTCATCTAAATGGTAGCTGCCTCAGGGGGTAAGGGGTGGAGGGAGGAGGTAAGTGGTCTCCACATCACCCCCTCCATCCCCCCACTTCCTGGCCAGTTCAGGTACTACTTGGCCCCAGGAAGCATTTGAGTTGAGCACTCTGGGGCTGGACCAAACAGAGAGTATATAAAGTTATTATCTAAACTTCATAATACTTTTCTGCCATAGCCTGCAACATTCTTTCAGATTCTTGATGTTCCACCCTTGACATTAAATCACAAGATAAGATCACTGCCAGCAAGAACCAGAAACAAACATCATTAGTTTGTATGCAAGCATCAGAGATCGCAGTGCATAACAAATTCATTATTTTCTGCATATCAAGGACTTAAGCTAACAAATATTTTTATCATTGCTACAATTTTTTGAGCTCTTACATGTTTAACTGTATGCTGATGTGCTATACATATATGATGTTATTTCACCGCCACCAGAATCATATGAGATGCATTGTGTTCCCATGTTACAGGTATGGAAGCTGTGTTTCTGAAAGGTTAAGGACATTGTACTAGGACACATAGTTACAAAATGGAAGAACGTGAACTCTAACCTGGATCAATGCTATCAAAGCCCTACACTCTTTACCACTCTGCCCCTCTATGGCTTGTCTTTAATAATAGACACTCTGCTTTCAAAATTCACTAATTGCTCCTTGCTGTCAGTGATATTAACATTTCACAAGCACATGGAATTTGATCAAAATGCACACAACAGCTGCCTTAAATTCACCTTAAGGGCCTATGCACTTTGTTTTTGTGCCTTTTTTAATACCAGATTAATTTTTCAAGGGTTAATCACATGACACTCGCTTTAATTATGCCTCTCTAGTCACGACAAATGACAGCATTTGACTTCTTGTTGCCTTGCTTTGTACTGTGTGACCAATGAGATTATTTATAAATGCCTTTTTATTATGTAGTCATGCTGTAGGTGTCCACAGGGTCTAGGCTAGTCTTGTGTGTTTTATGCTGGGTGCAGTGTCAGCAGAGCCTTGTGGATTTGCTAATGAGCTAAATCCGGTTAGTGCCACACACCCTGGACTGCCAGAGATCGTTTAAATACATCATTGCTCTCAGAGACTCAGCTGGGTTCAGTTTGAGAGAGATTAACTTCTCATTCCAATTAGTGTAGAGTCACACTGTTGGAGAGTGGATGCTTATGTAGCTCCAAACCCAGACTCTCTGACTGATGACCCACTGACCAATTGACAACAAAACCAGACTTATGAAAGGATGGCCTCCAGAAAAGATTCTTGATTATTTGTTTTGTGTGCGCCTTAGAGGCCACCATCTCCTTAATGGGCCAGGCACTTGGGAGGGGGGAAAGACTGTATTGTTTCTCATGTGGACAGCAACTGAGCAGGAAAAATACACTGACTTCTATCTACAAGGATGGGAGGTGAAGAAGCAAAGGAGTGCAAGATTTAAAATAAACTTGAGATTGGGAATTTATAATCCTTGACTAGATTGCTCAGCCACAAAACCCTGGGTGTAAAAGCTGTTTTCAGTTCTTGTTTTATTTTTTCAGATAATAATAATAATAGTACTACCTAACAATTGTTGACCACTTACAGGGTTGGTCCTTTTTAGAATTTCTTTGTTGTTGTTATGTGCCGTCGAGTTGGACCTGACTCATAGCGACCCCTCCTTGGGTTTCTGAGGCAGTATCACTACGGAAGTAGATTGCCCCATCTTCCTTCTGAGAAGTGTCTAGTAGGTTTGAACCGCCAGCCTTCTGGTGAGCAGTCAAATGCCTACACATTTAGACACCCTGCTTCCAGGTGTCCACCTTAGGGAGAGATATATTGTTCTTCTACACTGCTCCAAACAAAATTTGTGAGATGATGTCTCTGTTTAGCTTTGTTTTTCTTGAGTTGAATTAACACTTTAAGCTTTTCCTTGTTGTTTTCTTCAGAGAGTAAATGAAGAGTTTAAGTGAAATGCCTCTTTGGATGAAAGTCAAGCCCACATCATACTTCTACCAAGACCTGACAGATGTGCAAAGGAATAGGAAAGTTTCATAGACACAGAAGTAAGGGGAAAAAAATGTGCCTTTCCCTGAGTATAGTTTCTGATGACAAAAAGATGTGCAAAATAAAATATACACAGGCTTGAAATCAAGAACAAAGTAGAAATGTGCATCTTCCTTTCATTTAAGATTAAAAATGATTCATAAAAATATAATCTGAAACATACTTGACAGTGAAGTAAAAATATCCTGTTTGAATTAAAATTATCTCACCATTGCTCTGTTATTAAGACAAGCAAAGCGACCTATATAAAGAGAACTCCTGAGGTATCCCTGAATAGTAATCAATGTGCACACCCTAACCACAAGCCCATCTAAAAATCAATGAGATTTTTAAAAAAAAAAAACAAAAAAAACTTGTTTTTACAAGAGGATGTACTCTTTGTAGGCCATGAAAATCTAAGCAGTTATATTTTTGAGGTTTGATAAATCTTATTTCAAAAGTAACTCTTGCACTTAAAGATCAAGTATCATAACCTTATTTATTTTAACAGAAGGCAAAGATGAGAAAGGGTTTTAAATGTAAAATGCTTTCTGAAGCTGCAATTGTACACACAGCACACACATAATTGCTTTAAAATGGCCTCCCTATCTAAAGGCAGCCAAAGGCAAGACTTGCTAGAGGAAAGGGTTTGAATAGACATGTAAAGTGTCCATAAATGTGTTTTTTCAAGAGTGTAATTGCTTCCTTATCCTTAATGTCTGCAGGGGAGTCAGAGTGGCTGATGCTGGAACATACAGCGGAGCAAACAAAGCATCCACTTGAAAAAATTACACCAGGAGATTAGATGGCCGTGAGTTTGCATGTGCTTGTGTGTGTGTGTGTGTGTGTGTGTGTGTGTGTAGTGGAGGTCGTTTGTGTGATAGACAAGGTAAAGAGACAGAGGTACCAACAAAGCTCCTGATGATCCCAGTCTCACTTTTCAACCTCCTAGAGCAATGGCTAAATTTTATGAAGACAGCCCATTTGTTCGCTGTGTTTCTTAAATGGGACTTACTGAACTTTTAGGTCCTAAGAAGCCTCCTTTAATTTTTTTCCCTTATCTAAAGCAGCCTCAGAAGGATTCATCTAGTGAAGGGTAAAAATATATTCTTTTTATGGGCTGGGAAGCCCTTCCTCTCTCCCTCTCCTAGGCCAGACCACTGTCCTCCCTTTGATGTCCACCTAGACCACTCTGCCTTACCACACTGCCTTGAGGTTAGAGGGCCTATGGACTCTGGAGGGCCAGGCTGGAGCTGGCTTATCCATGTATTCCCTGAATGTTAGACACAGTTACTTACTGCATGGTCATTAAAGCTTTGCTAAATGAAGAAAGGTTCTGGTTAATTCCTAGAAATATGCTTACTAAACTTGGTGAAGAGGAAAGCAGCAATGTTTATGACATCCATTAGGCTACATAATTCCATTTTAAAAATGTGGATTTTTTTTTCCATTTACAGAACAAAAATGTTCGCAAAACTTCATTTTCCAACTGATTAATAAAAATCTAAGATATGAATAATTTTCCTAAAATAAATGTTTAGCAGAAAAAGTGCTGAGGAAGATACTGTTGATCTCCTAAACCTGGAAAGTACAGCAGAATTGATAAAAACAGGGAGGATTCCAGGTTTTAGGTTTCCAGACTGAGTCTCTTGAGAGATAGTAGGGATGATGGCAGCTCAGGGTCTGGTCTCAGAGCCTTGCAGATCTACAAACTTCAGGTTAAAGCATCATGGGAATAATGAAACATCTAAGACTGCTTTGTATCGGAAATTGAATCTATTTATCTAGAATACAAAAAAAACATCTTTTAAGTGTTGAGTATATACCAGACATTGTGCTACCAATTGACCAAGACATGGCTCCTGTCTTTCACAGGGCTTGTGGGAGATGGACATGCAAATAACTATCCTAGTTCTTTTTCTTTCTTTCTTTTTAATTTTTTATAATAAATTTAATTGTCTATTAATCCTATGCATGGTCATGGCCACACTACCCCCAGCCTAGATATACCTGATCATTCAGTCTGTCTACTCATCTATCCACCTGTAGATCAATGCTTGCCATCACTGACAATGCAGTACTGTACATGCAAAAGAGTTCATCTTTGTTGTCTGTGCCTCCCATGTAACTCTCTGTCTTTTTCCTCAATGCCATAGTGTTGCTCATTCACATTTGGTACATTTCCCTTCCCTTTACCCAAATCATTATTTTTCTCTACCCATCTAGCAGTGTTCCCTCCCCTCCTCTACTACCCCTGGTAATCAACAAAGAAGGTTTTGTTGCATATATAAACCTTTCCTTGACTTTTTACAATAATGAACTAATACAATATTTGTCCTGTGATTGACATATTTCAAGTTATGTGGTGTTTTGTAGATTCTACATTACTTTTTACTGTTGAATAGTATTCCATTGTGTGGATGTATCATAGTTTGGTTATCCATTCTTTTGTTCATAGGCACGTAGGTTGTATCCATCTTTTTGTTATTGTAAATAATGCTGTGGTGAACGTGGATTTGCATGTCCCGGCTCTCACTTCTTTAGGATATATAACTAGTAATGGGATTGCTGGATCAAATGGCATTTCTAGTTCCAACTTTTTAAGGAATTGCCATACTGCTTTCCACAGTGGTTATATCATTTTACAGTCCCACCAGCAATATATGAGAGTCCCAATCTTTCCACATCCTGTCCAGAACTTGTTATTTTCTATCTTGTTGGACTTTGCTATTAGTGCTGGGGCAACATGGTATCTCACTGTTGTTTTGATTTACATCTCTCCAATGACTGATTATCATGAACATTTTTCTTCATGTGTTTGTTGGCCGCCTGAATATCCTCTTTGGTGAAGTGTCTATTCATGTCATCTGTCCATTTTTCAATTGGATTGTTTGTCGTTTTGTTGTTGAGGTGTTGGAATTTTCTATAAATTTTAGAGATATGTCCCTTGGTGGATATGTCACTGCCACTATGAGACCAGAAGAACTAGGTGGTGCCCAGCTACCACTGTCAACCACTTAAAGGGGGATCTATGTAGGATATTCTGGATAGAGTGGGAGGACAGTGTGGAACAAAACTCAAAATCATAAGAAAAATAAAAGGGACCAGGTTTGCTCATCTGTTAGAGCCTGGTGGAACTCCTGAGACTATGGCCCCTAGCTGCCCTTCAGGTCTGGAATTGAACCCACTCCCATGGCTTCCAGCCAAACAAAAGACAGGCATATGAGCTAAAAATTTATATTAGGTAGATACACTCCTTTGAGAGATCAATCATGGGAGAATAGAAGGGCTGTGCATGCAGAGGAAGACAGCTCAGGAAGCAGGAGTGCATGGGGGGGAAGGACACAGGGAAGAGGTAACTATGGGGAGGAAGTGGAAGGGGAGCTGTTGCATTGTGGGAAGTTGCAGTTGATGTCATGGGGCAAAGTGTGTTGGATGCTGTATGGAGGATGAATTTGCTCTATGGGCTTTCACCAAAATCCCAACAGTAAAAATTAAAAAAAAAAAAAAGATATGCCATTGTTGAATTTTTTTACCAATTTGTAGGTTCTCTTTTCACTCTTTTGAAGAAGTCTTTAGAAGGACATAAACATTTAATTTTTAGAAGGTCCGATTCATCTAGTTATATTCTGCTGTTTGTGCATTTTGGGTTATGCTTTACAGTCTATTTATGCCATAAATTAGGGCCCCTAAACTTGCCGCTTTTTTTCCTTGAGGAATTTTATAGTTTGAGGTTTCACATTTAAGTCTTTGATCCATCTGGAGTTAGTTTTTGTGTATGCTGTGAGGTTTGGATCTTGTCTCCTTTTTCTGCAAACGGATATCCTGTTTTTCCATCATCATTTGTTAAAGAGAGCATCTCTTCGCCATTTAATGGATTTCAGCCCTTGGTCAAAAATCAGTTGATGGATCTATGTCTGGCTTCTCAATTCTGTTCCATTGGTCTATGTGTCTGTTGTACCAATACTAAGCAGTTTTGACTACTGTAGCTGTATAGTAGGTTTTGAGATCTTGGCGTGTGAGACCTAGTTTGTTCTTCAATAGTTCTTTGCTTATCTTAGGTTTCTTTCTTTTCCATATAAAATTAGTGTTTAGTTTTTCCATATCCTTAAAGATTGTTGATGGAATCTGTATTGGGAATTCATCAAATATGCAGATTGCTTTGGGTAATTATTGACATTTTCACAATGTTCAATTTTCCTATCCGTAAGCATAGTGTGTTCTTTCATTTATGTAGATCTCTTATGGTTTCTTGAAGTAGTGTTTTATAGTTTTCTTTGTAAGGTCTTTTCTGTCCCTGGTAAGATGTATTCCTAAGTATTTTATTTTGTTGGTAGCTATTGTAAATTGTACTGATTTCCTTTTCAGTAATCTCTTTGCTGGTGTAGAGGAATCCAACTGATTTTTGGATGTTGATCTTGTATCCTGCGATGATGCTGAATCTTTCAATTAGTTCCAGTGTTTTTTTAATGAGTCTCTTGTGTTTTCTGTGTAGAGGATCATGTCATCAGCAAATAGGGATAGTTTGACTTCTTCCTTATCAATTTGGATGTTTTTGATTTTCCTTTCTTGCCTTATTGCCTTGGCTAGGACGACTTCCAATACAATGCTGAATAGTAGTAGTGATAGAAAGTATCCTTGTCTGGTTCCTGTTCGCAAGAGGAATGGTTTCAGTCTCTCTCCATTGAGAATAATGTTGGCTGTTGGTTTTGCATAGATGCCCTTTATTTTGTTGAGGAATGCCCCTTCTATTCCTCTTTTGCTGAAAGTTTTGATCAGGAATGAGTGTTGGCTTTTATTAAATGCCTTTTCTGCATCGATTGATATGATCATGTGGTTCTTTTCCTTTGTTTTATTTATGTGATGGATGATGTTAATTGTTTTTCTAATGTTAAACCATGGTTCCATACCTGATATGAACACCACTTGGTCATAATGTTTTGTTTTTTTGATATGTTGTTGGAGTCTATTGGCTAGGGTTTTGTTGAAGATTTTTATATTGATATTCATGAGGGATATTGGTCTATAGTTTTCCTTTTTAGTGAACTCTTTGCCTGGTTTTGGTATCAAGGTTATGCTTGCTTTAAATAACTACCTTAGTTCTCAATGTGTGGTCCAAGCAACATCAACATGACCTAGGAGCTTGTCAGAAATACAGAGTTAGGCCTTGCCCCAAGTCTGCTGAATAAGAAATTCTGTGTTGGAGCCCAGCAATCTGTAGTTTAACCAAGCCCTCCAGGTAAGTCTGATACACATTAGAGTCTGGCCTAAAGACCAATTAAATGCAGTTGTTTTGAACCCTGTCTGCATATTAGAATCACTTGGTGCATAGCCCTCACCCCCATGCCGGATCAATTTAATCTGAATCTCAGTTCTTAAGCACCCTCTTTTTTAATCACTGTTTTATTCACCTGGCTTTAATTGCCCTATTGTCTTAACTATGACCATGCCAGAGATGCATCCCACTGTCAATATTTACAATGTTCAATGGTCTTCCTGAAACTTGTCCTTGTCAATTTTTCTCAGCTGTGCTTTAAAAAGAAAAAAAAACAAACAAACAAACCTCACAACCTATTTGAAAGTCTATCTTTGGTGGCATCATTTCAGAGCCCAAGAAGTTCCAAACACCGCCCCCATACTTATTTGAATACCTCCTCCTTTTACCCTTTGGAGTTGCATCTCTATAGCTTGAAGTTTTTTGTTTTTTTTTTCCTGTTCAGATTAACTCCCTTCCAAGGAGAAACAACTATCAGTATCTCTAGTTTATGTGTAAAGATTTCAATATCAAAATTCCAGTGGAAAATATTAATAAAGCTACAAAGGCTAACTACAATTTAAGTTTCTTTGTTTTGGGCAGGGATGATTTCAAGTCAATGTGGTAAGCCTGGTTTTCTTGTTCTGATAAAATCTGATTGGTACTTGAATATATATTTGAAAAATAAAAAAAATCAAAATGAATTAATAATAAAGGTTGGTAGACAAAACTCTTTCAAAACATGGCCTCCATACGTAGGAAAGCAATAAATAGTGTCCTTGGTGGTAGAAAGGTTAAGAACCACTGCTTTAAGTTATTTGTCATGTGGAGCTGAGAAGAAATGGCAGCTCTGAGGGCAGCCAGTGTCATGGGCATGCGGGGTGTGGGGAGGTGTGGGGATGGTTGCGGGGGGGCGCGCTGGTTAGATTTTAGGCCAGAGAGAAGCAGCAAATTCCTACAGCTGGATCTTCTGCCCATATAAATAGGTGGGGGTGGGGCAAATTACATGGACCTGATCAAAGCAGAGTTGCTGAGCTGAGGCTGAATTGGGCCAGCCTCTTGCCTGAGGTTTTAGTGAAGGAGGAGTTGCTAAGAGCATGACCCTATGGGAGTGCAAGTTCAGAAGCAGGGACAGGGTGTATGGCCAGGTAACAAGTTTATACAGGGCTGGATAAAGAAAGAGAGAACTCAGATATGAAGTTAAACAAGACAGATGATAAAGGGAATTTAAAGCTAACCGTCAGAATGGCAGAGCTGACAGCTCTCTCTGAGAGAAAGACACAAAACAACCTGGAGTCTAAAGATAAACTCTCTAGCTTTACATCGGGTTAGCCCTGAGTGGCCAACTCAGAAATCTTCACTAACGGAAAACAAAAAAAACGCTGCAGTCCAGAAGATTCTAACTCATGGCCACCCATGTGTGTCGGTAGATCTGTGCCCCATAGGGTCTGCAATGACTGATTTCTCTGAATTAGATCATCAGGTCTTTCTTCCAAGGCATTTCTAGGTGGACTCAAAACTCCAAATTTTGATTAGCAGCTTATCATGGTAAGAGTTTGCACCACTCAGGGAATGCAAGAAGGAAAGGTAACATACACAGCATTGTTGTTGTTGTTAAGTGCCGTCGAGTCGATTGTAGAACCAAGCAACGTGAATTCCTTGACAACCTCAATCTTCTCTCCATTTATTGTGATGCTGCTCATTGGTCCAGTTGTGA
>NW_006921613.1:4144434-4146815 GCF_000298275.1 Orycteropus afer afer
ATGTTCTTGATATCTTCCCATAATTCATCTGGCTTTCGGTCGTTGGTGTTCAATGCATCAAATCTATTCTTTAGATGATGTCTAAATTCAGGAGGGATATATTCAAGATCATACTTTGGCTCTCTTGGACTTGTTTTCATTGTCTTTAACTTCACAGCATTGGGACCCTCAAAAACCTGTCAAGATGTGAGCCTTGCCTCCTAACAGACACTATTGCTCACTGGGGATTTTGCTGAAATGACCAAATTCATTTTGCTTGGGTTTGCAATAGCAATAATGACATTAAAAATACCACCCATAAAACAGCTATCATTATCTGACTCATTTTTTGACATGTACTTACGTTTTGTGGTAGTTTGAAAAAATAGCAGTGAAGTTAATGCCTCATTACTTAGAACCTTTAAGGTTAGATCCTCCAACCTAAATTGAATTTTAAAAAATACATTGATAGCTAATTCACATTTTAGAGTGACTTGTATTAATCTATATTTGTGCACTTAGAGATTTACATACACCATTTATACTGTCCAAATCCTTCTCTCCAGCCAGGCAATTTTCAGCAAATGCCTCACAGTTGCAGAGTGAAAGTAAAGAAAATACAGCTGGACACTGCAAAGGGGAAAGAGAAAACTCTAACTTAAACTGGAGACACTACATCAACCAACCCGAGCAAGGGCTGGAATGATATGAAGGTTTTCAAATCTAAAGGCCCAAAATGCACAACTTAACTTCTCTGTGCATCTCAATCTTTTCATATGTCAAATAGGAATAACAAAGTTCTGTATTAAGAAAGTCCCAAGAGAAGACTCTGAGGTTTTGATATTTTAGGCTCCCCTGGAAGTGTGAGTTCTGCATTTTATCACCTTTATAATGAAAGCCAACAGTTAAATAGCTCCACAAATATACATACAAGTTCCAAATCACATTTTTGTTATCTGACTTCAGCAGACAAACTAAAGTTACCAAACATTTGAGAAAAACCCCTGGCATGTTAGACAGCAACCAAGATGAACAGTAGAAAACATAGACCTTGCAAAAAACAGATAATTTTGAGGACAGAGAGAACTTAAAAAAATAAAACATTCTAATTAATATACTCAGAGAGATTTGAGGAGACAATGCATCCATAAATTGATAAATCAAACAAACAAACAAAACTCAGGCTGTTGCTTCTCATAGTGTGTTAGACTGAATATTTTGAAATATTTTCCTCCTACAAAACCCCTAAGTGCTGTGTAAACTACAACCTATATAATATGCGTGACTGAGTTCACTCACCAGAGAATGAAAGAAATCCCTCAAAAGAAGTAGAAACCAGAATGTTAAGTGAATAGAAATGTCAGGGATGCCAATAAATACAGCTAAGAGCTTGGTGGTTAATGGTAGTGTTTGAAATGGAAGACTGTATATTAGGTCTGTACAAAGTGGTAGTTTACCCTGAAAACTGAACATAAAGCTAATATATTTGAAGGAGCCATAGACTTGGTGAAGTGATAACCAGATAAAAAATCTACTTGCTGCAAAGTGAGTCAACAAAAAAACTTGTCTTTACCACACTTCTATATGTTGTTGTTGTTGTTATGTGCCGTCAAGTCAGCCCTGACTCATAGCGACCCCTCCTTGGGTTTCCGAGGCAGTATCACTACAGAAAATTAAAATGATGATGATAATAAGGCAACAACAGTATCTCTTGAGAATTTTAATTTATTTTATTTTTGTTGTTGTTTAGAATATACACAGCAAAACATAAAACAATTCAATATTTTCTACATATATAGTTCACAAGGAGCTCTGGTAGCATAATGCCTAAGGCACTTGACTGCTAACCAGAAGGCTGACGGTTCAAACCCACCAGCCATTCCTCGGAAGGAAGATGGGGCAATCTACTTCCATAGTGATACTGCCTCGGAAACCCAAGGAGGGGTCGCCATGAGCCGGGTCCGACTTGATGGCACATAACAACAACAACAACAACATAGTTCACTGGCATTGATTACATTCTTCAAGTTCTGCAACCATTCTCACTCTCCTTTTCTGACTTGTTCCTCCCCTATTAACATAAACTCACTGCCCCTAAGGTTCCTTCCTGATCTTTCAAGTTTTGTTATCAGTTTGATCCCATTCAGTTGTTGTTGTTGTTAGGTGCCGTTGAGTCACTTCTGACTCATAGCGACCCCATGCACAGCAGAAGAAACACTGCCCGATCCTGGGCCAGGCACTCCACGATCCTTGCTATACTTGAGCCCATTGTCACAGCCACCGTGTCAATCCATCTCCTCGAAGGCCTTCCCCTCTTCGTTGACCCTTCACCTTACCAAGCATGACATCCTCCTCCAGGGAATAGTCCCCCCTGACAACATGACCAAAGTAGGTGAGACAAA
>NW_006921613.1:4147435-4148663 GCF_000298275.1 Orycteropus afer afer
ATGGGGAAAGGATACAACCCTGATGCACTCCCTTCCTGATTTTAAACCATGCAGTATCCCCTTGTTCTGTTCGAATGACAGCCTCCTGGTCAAGGTACAGGTTCCTCATGAGTACAATCAAGGGTTTGGGAATTCCCATTCTTCTCAGTGTTATCCATAATTTGTCATGACCCACACAATCAAATGTCTTTGCATGGTCAATAAAGCACAAGTGAACATCTTTCTGGTATTCTTTGCCTTGAGCCAAGATCCATCTGCAGCAGCCATGATATTCCTTGTTCCACATCCTCTTTTGAATCCAACTTGCACCTCTGGAGATTCTCTGTCAATATACTGCTGCAACCATTTTTGAATTATTTTCAGCAAGATCTTACTTGTGTGTGATATTAATGATATTGTTTGATAATTTCCCATACAGTTAGATCTTAAAAAAAGCATAAAGGCTGAGAGTTCCAGTAAGATGGCAGAATAGGCAAACAAACTACACAGACCCTCCTGAACAAAGAAAAGGGGAACTAAATAACAAAGATGCAGTAGATAATCCTGAGGCCTTGAACTTCTAAAGGAAGGATACAGAAGTGGACTAAACTCCATCTAGTAGAAGAACCTGCATGAAAACACTGAAAAAGGAGACATATGGACCTACAGACTGTTAGTGATCCTGACAGCATGGACAGCTTGGATATTGCCAAGTGGTATTAGGACATAAGAATTAACCAAAAAGCAGCCCAGTTAGCCAGGGGCTGCACAGAGGACTGCACTGGTGACTGGTGAATAAAAGAGGCAGCAGCAAAGAGGAAGATGGGCTGAGCTGTGGATTTTGGCTGTCTGGAGAGTGCAGCTATTTTGAAAGTTTTCAAGCAGTTTGACCATTTTAGGTATTTAAAGTGACAGTGTTCTCTCAGATTCCAGGGACCTAAAAATAGGCTCCACTTGCCGGGACTGTAAGGACATACCTGACATAAAGGACTGCAAAGGTGCAATATTCTACTTGTTACTCTTATACCTCACACTCTCTTGGTGAACAGAGGTGTGGCCACCCACCTTCTGGGCTGGCAAGAATTCCATCCCAGTCTGTGTGTTCTGATGGAGACTGGGTGCCCTGCCCAGATTTTTTTTCCCCTTTTGTTGTTATTATTATTTTTAGTTTGTTTTTCTCTGTTTTAAAATTATTATTATTATTATTATTATTATTTTGTCCTTTTTATTATTAATCTTTCTTCTTCCC
>NW_006921613.1:4151017-4154952 GCF_000298275.1 Orycteropus afer afer
AAAAAAAAAAAAAAAAGGAAGAAGAAAGAAAATGAAAATCTTGGGTGAATCTCCCCAACATACAATCACCAATTAAATATAAATACAAGAAAGTCACAATTCTTGGAGACAACAGACCATAAGTCCACACACAAAAAAGCAAGATAAAGC
Organism: Orycteropus afer afer; assembly: GCF_000298275.1. Lineage (NCBI taxonomy): Eukaryota > Metazoa > Chordata > Mammalia > Tubulidentata > Orycteropodidae > Orycteropus > Orycteropus afer. Next base: position 4,151,168 of record NW_006921613.1, read on the forward strand.
AGTAGAAACAAGGGAGCAGGATACAGACCCAGAACACACCCATGAGGAAGAAGCAGCATTGGAACTCTCTGATAAGAAATTCAAAAGAATTATACTTAGGTACCTTCAATGGATTGAGAGACAGATCAAGGAAAACACTGACAAAATTTAGGAAAACACAGACAAAACCCTAGAACAATTTTGGAAGAAAATACAAAAAGAAAATGACAAAATAAATGAAACATTACAAATAATACAGAATTACAGATAGAAATTCAGAAGATTAATATTAAATTTTCAGAAATAGATAGATAACACATTGAAAGACCAAAGGAGTAATATTGAATCAATGAAAGAGAGAATTAATGAGATTGAAGACAAATACCTGAATAATTCTTCAGAAAGGGATCAATCATAAAAAAGATCAAAACAAAATGAAAAAAGCCTAAGACTCATGTGGGATACCATCAAAAGGAATAACCTATGTGTAATTGGAATTCCAGAACAGGAAGAGAAAAAGAAAACCAATGAGAAAATTGTCCAAGATTTGTTGGGAGAGAATTTCCCTGATATGATGAAAGATGAGACTATATCCATTCAAGAAGTCCAACAAACCCCAAAAGGGATAGACCCCAAAAGAAAATCACCAAGACATATCATCAAACTCATCAAAACCAAAGACAAAGAAAGAATCCTGAAAGCAGCATGGGGAAAATGAAAAGTTACTTATAAAAGGCCATTAATAAGACTAAGTTCTGATTTCTCAGCAGAAACCATACAGGTGAGAAGGCAATGGGATGATGTATATAAAATCCTGAAAGACAAAAATTTTCCAACCAAGAATTATATATCTGGCAAAACTGTCCCTCAAATATGATGGTGAAATTAGGACATTTCCAGATAAGTAGAAATTAAGGGAATTTGTTAAAACCAGATCAATCTTATAGGAGAAACTAAAGGGATTCCTTTGAACAGAGAACCAATAATAGCAAACAACTGACCATTAATACACATGATGACATAACCCAGAATCAAGCAAGCTATTGAAGTATTCAAAGTAAAATAACCTTACAAGATTGTAAACAGGGAACCAGAGACATCAATTGGCAAATGAGGACAACTACAAACCAAAAAGAGGGAAGAAATAGTGTAGGTACAGACCTTCTAAATGATGAGGAAGTCAAGAGAGTTGAAGATAGAATGGTGTAATAGTTGGAACTGTGTATCAACTTGGCTGGACCCCAATTCTGTGTGGTTGTTCCCATGATGGGATCAGATGACTGTGTTCTGAGTGGCCAATCTCAAGGGGATATTCCCTACGGGTGTGGCCTACTTCCAGGATATCCTGGGACATCCTGGGAAGAGAGACATTCTTCTGTGGATCGGGATTTTGTTGTGCTGCCTACAACTGTCCATGAGTGAGCAGTCCACTGTTCACCCTGGAGATCTTGGATTTGTCATTTGTTGGAATCAACAGCCAGTATACTGCCTGCCAGCCTTGAGCTTCTTGGCCCCTGTGGGGAAAAGCCTCCAGCCTGACGTTTCCTCCAGGGACTATGGACTTGCCAGCTTCTATACGTTTGTGAGCCATTTTCCTAAGATAAATTTTTCTCTCTCTGTATATATATATATATATATATATATAAACTTTGCTGGTTTTTGTTTCTCTAGAGAGCCCAGTCTAACACAAATGGATATTCTAAACTTGGGGAGAAAATTATAAATCACAGCGTAACCTCAAAGAAAAATAATAAACCTTCACATCACAATAAAAAAGAGGAGAAGCACAAATATTTAGCAAATACTAAAACAACAGAAAAAGGAAATGATAACACAATTCATAAAACAAGCTCAGCGCAGAAAATTATATGAAACAAAGAAATCAGCAACACCGTGAAAAAACACATAACAAAATGACAGCAACCAGTTCATACTTGATAATTACACTGAATATCAATGGATTAAATCCACCACTCAAGAGATGGAGAGTTGTAGACTGGGTAAGAAAACATAAACCATCAATACGCTGTCTACAAGAGGCACACCTTAGAGAGAAAGACAAAAATAGACTAAAAATCAAAGGTTGGAAAAATATACATCAAGCAAATGGCAACCAAAAAAAAGCAAGTGTGGCAATATTAATTTCAGATAAAATTGACTTTAAGACAAAAACTACCATAAGAGACAAGGAAGGACATTATATAATGGTTAAAGGATCAATTGAACAAGAAGATAGAACCAAAATAAATATCTAGGGACCCAATGATAGAGCCCCCAAATACATAAATCAGACGTTAAAAGAGTTGAAAAGCCAAATAGATGACTCCACACTCATAGTGGGAGACTTTAATACACCACTTTCTTTGAAAGATAGAACAACTGGAAAGAAACTCAACAAAGACATAGAAGAACTAAACAATACAATCCACCAACTTGACTTGTAGATGTCTACAGAGCACTTCAAGCACTTCACCCAACAAAAGTACAATATACATTCTTTTCCAGTGCCATGGAACATTTTCTGTGATAGACCATAAGTTAGGGCACAAAGAAAGCCTCAATAAATGTTAAAACATTGAAATATTGAAAAGCATCTCAGATCACAATGCTATAAATTAGAAATCAACAATAGGAAGATGAATGGAAGAAGCGCAAACACATGGAAACTGAACAACACCCTCCTCAAGAACAACTGGGTAATAGAAGAAATAAAAAATGTAATTCAAAAATTCCTTGAATCAAATGAGAATGAAAACACAACATACCAAAATCTTTGGGACACAGCAAAAGCAGTGATCAGAGGCCAATTTATTGCAATAAATGCATGCATCAATAAAAAAGAGATCCAAAATCAACATTTTAAAGAACATCTCCAACAATTACCAAAAGAACAGCAAGAAAACCCTACAGCTACCAGAAGAAAGGAAATAATAAAGTTTTGAGCAGAAATCAGTGAAATAGAAAATAGAACGATAATAGAGAAAATCAACAAGACTAGAAGTTGTTTTTTTTTTAAATTAGTAAAATTAACAAACCCCTGCAAATTTAACAAAGGAAAAGAGGGAGAGAATACAAACAACAGAGCACTTCTCACCTCCAAGGAGCATTCCAGCTGCATTTCTTCCAGGACAGACCTGTTAGTTCTTTTAGCAGTCCATGGTACTTTCAGCATTCTTTGCCAACACCACAGCTCAAATAGGAGCTCTGCTAGCATAGTGGCTAAAGCACTTGACTGTTAACCAGAAAGCTGGTGGTTCAAACCCACCAGCCACTCCTCGGAAGGAAAATAGGGCAATCTACTTCCGTAGTGATATTGCCTCGGAAACCCAAGAAGGGGTCGCTATGAGTCGGGACCGACTCGATGGCACATAACAACACAACAACAACAGCTCAAAAGCATGGATTCCTCTTTGGTCTTCTTTATTTGTAGTCCAGCTCTCACACAGATATGAGGCAATTGAAAATACCATAGCTTGTTTCAGGTGCACCCTAGTCCTCAAGGAGACATCTTTGCTCTTCAGTAGTTGAAAGAGGTCCTTTGCAGTTGATTTGCCCAGTGCTGTACATTGTCTGATCCAACTCGATGGCACATTAACAACAAACAACACACATTGTCTGATGTCCCGACTGCTACTTCCATTGGTGTTCATTGTAGAACCAAGCAATGTGAAGTCTTTGACAATTTCAATCTTTTCTCCATTTATCATGATGCTGCTTATAGGTCCAGTTGTGAGGATTTTTGTTTTCTTTATGTTGAGATGTAATCCATACTGCAGACTGTACTCTTCAATCTTCATCAGTAAGTG
>NW_006921613.1:4155527-4159069 GCF_000298275.1 Orycteropus afer afer
TATTAATGATATTGTTTGATAATTTCCTCATTCTGTGGGATAACCATTCTTTGGAATGAGTACAAATACGAATCTCTTCCAGTCAGTTCACCAGGTAGCTGTTTTCCAAATCTCTTGGCATAGCCAAGTGAGTGCCTCCAGTGGGGCATCCGTTTGTTGAAACATCTCAATGGGTATTTTGTCAATTCCTGGAGCCTTGTTCTTCGCCAATTCCTTCAGGGCTTTGACTTCTTCCTTCAATATCATTGGTTCTTGAACATATGCCACCTCCTGAAATAGATGAAGATTGACCATTTCTTTTTGGTACAGTGACTGTGTATTCCTTCCATCTTCTTTTGATGTTTCCTGCATCATTCAATATTTTGCACATAGATATTTCAAAATTGCAACTCAAGGCTTAAATTTTTTCCTCGGTTCTTTCAGCTTATGAAATGCTGACTGTGTTCTTCCATTTTGGTTTTCAGCATTATTGCTGTCACCTAGGCCAAATTTTCCAACTATTAGTGATACTTCTTTGTTTCCAACTTTGCATTCCAATCATCAGTGATGATCAACACATCTTAATTTCACATTTGGTCACTTTCAGACTGCAGAAGTTGATAAAAATCTTCAGTTTCCTCATCTTTGTCTTTGGTGTTTAGTGCATAAATTTGAATAATAGTAGTATAAATGGGTCTTCCTTGTAGACATATGGATATTATCCTATCCCTGACAACATTGTATTTCAGAACAGATCTTGAAACATCCTTTGTGATGATGAATGTGGCGCCGTTCCTGTTCAGTTTGTCATTCCCAGCATGGTAGCTCATGTGGTTGTCTGATTCAAAATGCCCAAATCTGGTCCATTTCAGCTCACTAATGCCTAGGATATCAATCTTTATGCATTCCATTTCATTTTTGACAATTTTCAATTTTCCAAGAGTCATACTTCATATATTCCATGTTCTGATTATTAATGGATGTTTGTAGCTATTTCTCCTCAATTTGAGTAGTGCCATGTCAGCACATGGAGGTCTCAAAAGATTTACTTTATCCATATCATTAAGGTCGGTTCTACTCTGATGAGGCCGCTCTTTCTCAGTCCTATTTTGAGTGCCTTCTGACCCAAGGGTCTCGTCTTCCTTCACTGTGCCGGGCAATGTTTCCAAGCTATTCATAAATTTGTCCAGTAATGTATCAGACAGAGTTTCTCTGCTGTTCATAAGGTTTTCCCTGGCTAATTTTTTTGAGAAGTGGATGGCCTTTCCTTCTTTCTAGTCTGTTTCAGTCTGTGTCAAAACATTGAAACTTTCAGCTGTGTTCAACTGCGTTGAAACCTGTGCACCATGTGCAACCCTGCTGGTGTTTGAAACACGGTTGGCACAGCCTCAAGCCTCACAGCAACATGCAAGCCCCACAGGATGACAAACTGACAGACAAATTTGTCTTAGCTGTTGGAAACCTCTCCTTCCTTTCAGTTCCTAATTCCTACCTGGATCCTGATGCTTTGTAGTCCCCAGACACTCCTCCCTTTCCTGGCTCTGGGGGCTCAGACCTGCCTGCTTCCCACCCCTTACCTTGATCCTGTTGCTTCTGTGATCCCTGGGCTGTTCCCTCCCTTTCCTGGCTCTAGGGAGGAGTGGCCCATGGACCACAACATTCTTTAGGATATGGAAAAACCAATCACTAACATTATATGGAAAGGAAGGAGACCTTGGATAAGCAAAGCACTACAGAAGAAGAAGAACAAAGCAGGAGGTCTCACACTGCTGGATCTCAAAACCTACTATATAGCTGCAGTAGTCAAAACTGCCTGGTATTGGTACAATAACAGACATCAAGACTGATGGAATAGAATTGAGAACCCAAAAACAGATTCATTGACCTAATCTTTGACAAATGGCCAAAATCCAGTAAATGGGGAAGGGATTGTCTGTTTAACAAATGGTGCCAGCAAAACTGGATATCCATTTGCAGAAAAATGAAACAGGATTTGTACCTCACACCATACATAAAAACTAACTCCACATGGATCAAATACTTAAATGTGAAACCCAAAACTATAAAGTTCCTCAGCAAAAAACTAGAGGAAAATTTAGGGGCTTTAATATATGGCATAAATAGACTGTCAAACATAACCCAAAATGCGCACACAGCAGAAGATAAACTAGATGAATGTTGTTGTTATTAGGTGCCATTGGAGCATCTCTGACTCATAGAGACCCTAAGTACAGCAGAACAAAACACCACCTCATCCTGAGCCAGCTCCGTGATCCTTGCTATACTTGAACCTATTGCCGCAGCCACTATGTCAATCCATCTTGTTGAGGGCCTTCCCCTCTTTTGCCCACCCTCCACCTTACCAAGCATGACATCATTCTCCAGGGAATGGTTCCTGCGGATAACATGACGAGAGACAGAGTCTGGCCATTGTTACTTCCAAGGAGCATTCCAGCTGCAATTCCTTCAGGACAGATCTGTTAGTTCTTTTAGCAGTCCATGGTACTTTAAGCATTCTTCACCAGCACCACAACTCAAAAGCATCAATTCTTCTTCAGTTTTTCTTATTCATTGTCCAGCTCTCACATGCATATGAGGCAATTGAAAATATCATGGCTTGTGCCAGGCTCACCTCAGTCCTCAAGGAGACATTTTTGCTCCTCAGCACTTGAAAGAGATCCTTTGCCGCCAACTTGCCCAGGGCTGTACATCGCCTGGTGTCCTGACCCCTGCTTCCATTGGCATTGATTGTAGAACCAAGCAGTGTAAAGTCTTTAATGACTTTAATCTTTTCTCCATTTATCGTGATGCTGCTTATAGGTCCAGTTGTAAGGATTTTTGTTCTTTATATTGACATGTAATCCAGACTGTGTACTGTATTCTTCAGTCTTCATCAGTAAGTGCTTCAAGTCATCCTTACTTTCAGCAAGAAAAATTTTGTCATCAGCATATTGCAGATTGTTAATGATTCTTCCTCCAATCTTGATGGCATTTTTTTCTTCATATATTTCAGCTTCTAAGATTATTTGCTCAGCATACAGATTGAGTAAGTATGGTGAAAGGATACAACCCTGACACACTCCCTCTTGATTTTAAACCATGCAGTGTCTTCTTGTTCTGTTCAAATGACAGCCTCCTGGTCTATGTAAAGGTTCCTCATGAGTACAATTAAGTGTTGGAATTCCCATTCTTCTCAATGTTATCCATAATTTGTTATGATTCACACAATCAAATGCTTTTGCGTAGTCAATAAAACACAACTTAAACATCTTTCTGGTATTCTTTGCTTTGAGCCAAGATTTATCTGACATCAGCAATGACATCCCTTGTTCCATGTCCTCTTCTGAATCCAGTTTGCACCTCTGGAAGTTCTCTGTCAATATACTGCTGCAACCAGTTTTGAATTATCTTCAGTAAGATCTTACTTGCATGCAATATTAATGATATTGTTAGATAATTTCCACCTTCTGTGGGATCACCTTTCTTTGGAATGGGTACAAATATGGATCTTTCCCAGTCAGTTGGCCAGGTAGCTGTCTTCCAAATCTCTTGGCATAACCAAG
>NW_006921613.1:4159504-4163532 GCF_000298275.1 Orycteropus afer afer
CTTGTATTTTTAATGACCTTTGCTTTCTTCATGGATGATGTTCTTGTTGTCATCGCACAGTTCTTCAGGTTTTCAGTCATTGGTGTTCAATGCATCAAGTCTGTTCTTTAGATGGTCTCTGAATTCAGGATGAATATATTCGAGGTCATATTTTGGCTCTTGTGGACTTGTTTTAATTGTCTTCATCTTCAAGTTGAACTTGCTTATGAGCAGTTGATGGTCTGTTCCACAATCAGCTCATGGCCTTGTTTTGGCTGAAGATATTGAGCTTTTTCATCTCCACTTGCCACAGATGTAGTCAATCTGATTCCTGGGCACTCCATCTGGTGAAGTCCATGTGTATAGCTGCCATTTATATTTGTGAAAAAAGGTATTTGCAATGCATAAGTCATTGGTTTTGCAAAATTCTATCATAAGATCTTCAACATTACTTCTGTCACCAAGGCCAAATTTTCCAACCACCAGTGATTCTTCTTTGTTTCCAACTTTTGCATTCCAGTCACTAGTGATAATTAACACATCTTGATTGCATGTTCGGTCACTTTCAGACTGCAGAAGTTGATAACAATCTTGAATTTCCTCATCTTTGGCTTTGGTGATTCGTGCATAAATTTGAATAATAGTAGTATTAACTGCTCTTTCTTGTAGGCATATAGATATTATCCTATTACTGACAACACTGTACTAACTCCAGATAGATCAAAGACTTAAATGTGAAACCCAAAACTATAATGTTTCTCAAAGAAAAACTAGGGGAAATTTTAGGGCCCTAATATATGGTATAAATAGACTATTAAGCATAACCCAAAATGCACAAGCAGCAGAAGAGAAACTAGGTGAATGGGAACTTCTAAAAATTAATATTTTATGTACTTCCAAAGACTTCTCCAAAAGAGTCAAAAGAGAACCTACAGATTGGGAAAAATATTTGCAATGACATATCTGACACGTGACTTATCTCTAAAATTTATAGAAAACTCCAACACCTCAACCACAAAAAGACTAAAAATCCTATTTAAAAAGGGGCAGAAGACATGAATAGACACTTCACCAAAGAGGATATTCAGGCAGCCTACAAACACATGAAGAAATGCTCACTATCTTTAGCTATTACAGTGATGCAACCCAAAACAGCAATGAGATACCCAGCACTAGTAACAAAATTCAACAAGACAGAAAATAACAAATGTTCATGAGGGTGTGGAGAGATTGGGACTTTCCTACATTGCTAGTGGGACTGTAAAATGATACAACCACTGTGGAAAGCAGTATGGCCATTGCTTAATGTTGGAATTAGAATTATCATTTGACCCAGAAATTCCATTACTAGGTATATATCCTAAAGAAGTGAGAGCCAGGACAAAAACAGATATATGCACACCTATGTTCATCACAGCACTATTTACAATAGCAAAAAGATAGAAACATCATCAGAAGAATGCCCATCAACAGAAGAATGGCTAACCAAATTATGTTATAAACACATGATGGAATACTATGCAACCCTAAAGAATAATGTAAAATCTGCAAAAGACCACATAATGTGGATGAACTTGGAAGACATTATGCTGAGTGAAGTAAGTCAATCATAGAAGGACAAATATTGCATTAGTTTGCTATTCTAAAAAGTCAAGGAAAGGTTTACATATGGAAGGAAATTTCCTTTGTTGAGTTACCAGGGGTGGGTGGGAGGGGAGGGGAGGGAACACTGCTAGATAGGTAGAGACAAGTATTGATCTGGGTGAAGAGAAAAGCAATGTATCAAATATGAGTGATCAATATGGTGGCATTCAGGAAGAAAAAGACATACAGAGGTGCATGGGAGGTACAGACAACAAAGAAGAACCCTTTTGCATATACAGTACTGTGTTGTCAGTGATGGCAAACATTGATATATGGATGGATAGATGGATAGACAGAATTATTGATTAGGTATGTCTATGCAGGAGGTAGTGTGTCCATGACCATGTATAGGGTTGGCAGACAATGTTTCTACAAATGTATTTCTATATTCTTTAAGAATACCCAGGTGCACAGTAGAGCTGACAAGGGACAAGGTAGTAGTAGTCACTTCTTGGCCACAACCAGCAACCCAGAGGAAGCAAGTAGTTGGACCTGTGGGCTTGAAACCATGGTTACAGGGGACATCAAGTTCAATTGGCATAACATACTGCACAAAAACATTGTTCCACATCCTACTTTGGTGAGTAGAAACTGGGATCTTAATAGCTTGCAAGCGTCCATCTAGATGCAACAATGGATCTCTCCTTGTCCATAACAAAGAAGAATGAAGAAAACCAAAGACACATGGAAACAGTTAGTCCGAGGGCCTGTACATATGACTATGAGGCCAGAAGAACTAGATGGTGCCTGGCTACCACTGTCAACCACTTGGAGGAGGATCTATGCAGGAGATCCTGGATAGAGTGAGAGAACATGTGGAACAAAACTCAAAATCATAAGGAAAAAAAAAGGGGGGGGGGAGGAGACTAGGCTTGGTGATCTGATAGAGCCTGGAGAACCTCTGAGACTATAGCCCCTAGCTACCCTTCAGGTCTGGAACTGAACTCACTCCTGTGGCTTCCAGCCAAAGAAAAGGCAGGCATATGAGCTGAAAATTTACATTAGGTAGATATATTTCTTTGAGAGATCAATCATGGGAGAACAGAAGGGCTATGCATGCAAAGGGAGACAGTTTGGAGGGGAGGAGTGCATGGGAAGGAAGGACACATGGAAAAGGTAACTACGGGAGGAAGTGGGAGGGAAGCTGTTGTGGGAAATTGCCATCAATGTCATGAGATAAAGTGTATATGAGTTGCTGTATGAAAAATGAATTTGCTCTGTAAACTTTCACCCAAATCACAATAAAAATTAAAAAAAAAAAATGCTTAAACTCAAGGCAAACATTCTTTACAAGTTAAGCCAAACTGTTGTTTGGTTCTAAGAAGACTTCAGGGGACATTTTTGGTTTAAGGTTTAAGATTATCTGAGAAAAAAAAAAAAAAAAAAAAAGTTCCAGAGGTTTATCCAGCCTCCATGGCTCCAGAAAATCTGGATTCCATAAGAATTGTAATATTGTTCTGCATTTCCTCCCTTTTGATCAGGATTTTGCTATAGACTCTTCTATCAAAAAGTTTAGTAATGGTAGTGGGGCACCAACCAGTTCTAGTCTCTTAGCAAGGAGGTAATTGTTCATTGAAACAATTAACCAGACATCCCATTTCTTCCTCCTGCTTCTGATTCTCCTTTTTCTTCTGCTGTTCTAGGTAAATAGTGACCAATATTTCTGCCTTAGATGTCCATTGACAAGCTTTTAAGACTTCAGGCACCATGCAAGGAATTAGCCCATAGAGCAGAAGCACTAAACACGTTATTGGGGCAATTAACTGGGATATCCTATGCTACCATGACTCTAAACCTCCAAACCAAGGAACCAAATCCCATGAGGTGTTCAGTTGTACATAGAAGACTCAGCAGCTACTTTTTCTTTTCCTCCTGAGAATTTTTAACCACAGATCAATTCTGAAATGTATGTGAGGTTCAAATGTGTACTGTATATGCAATCATGGAAACAGAGACAAGAAATTGTTCTTCTTAACTAATTTTTCCTTAAAGAATTCACAGTCAACCCAGACCCCTTGAAATACCATTTCAGTTCAGCCAAATATGAGCTCATGATGAGAAATATTACTGTGACCTTACACATAATGAGGTAAGCCAACATAACTGAGTCAGCAGAAACAACCACCGCAAGACTTAGATACTGAAAAATCTCATTTTTTGAAATGATCAGCCTATATAAAGTGACTGTGCATGAAATATATTTTTTTTTAATGTTTGTATGCACAAGATATGGACAAGGAACAAAAAGTTACAAAAAGAGTCAAATGATTTGTTAATTTTCTTTATATTTTATTTTCTATTTCATTCGTTATGTTGTTGTTGTTGTTAAGTGCTGTCGAGTCGTTTCCGACTCATAGTGACCCCATGCACAGCAGAACGAAACACTGCCCGATCCCGCGCCAGCC
>NW_006921613.1:4166342-4197009 GCF_000298275.1 Orycteropus afer afer
GAGGGTAACAAGGGAAAGTGTTCAGTGCAGATCAGTGAGTAAGCACCAGCCCGCCCGTGCTTACCTTGCTCCCGGAGACCCGGTCCCTCTCGGGAGGGTAACAAGGCAGCCGTCTGAGCACTAGTGACTGGGTTTTACCCCTTTCTCGTTATGTATTTTAATATTATTATTACCATCATTTCATTTAAACACTTATTATTTACATTTCCTTCCTTTTACTCACTTGGTCTACTTTGCTTTTATTTATTTAGGTGTAACTCTGGGTCATTAGTTTTAGGTTTAGGAAAATTGGAACTATCATGTGGATCAATTATATAAGAACTTTACTCTACCTGTCACTATGCCCCCTTGGAAAGTTCCAGAATACATTTCCTTCATGAAGGCTGTGAGAACTACATTTACGAAAGGACCCTAAGCATCTTCAAAGACCTTTATGTTGCTTTTTTTCTGTAGGTCAGGAATGATAATGATGATCCTACCATCAAAGTGGGATCCTTGAATACAATAGAGATGTTGAGTTTCGGGGTGGCGAGGGCCAACTGGTGGCACTTAATTGCCCAAGATTAAGTATGCATGGTTACTAGAAAGAACAACAGAGCCAAAACGGTAATCATAATTTTACCCTGAGTGATTGGTGGTGTTAACTGATCATGTTGTTCCTAGAATTGAAGTAGATAGCAGCCAATTAAAGCCTTACTTGAATGGCATAAGTAGAAAAGATTAAGGTCTCATATACAGAAAGTCTGCCTTCAGACATCACAATGGAAAAGGACCAGTTCCCAAGACTGAGACATTTCATAGACCCAAAAACCCTAAAATGAGAGTAAGGATCCTATTATACCACCAACAATTTATATTATGTATTTTTTGTCTTCCCTTTGGGGGTCTATGGCCTCTTACCAACATGACTATTCATTGAGGAAGGTAATTACTGAGCAATGGCTCTGAATTGACACTAATTTCTAGAGACCCAAATGCCACTGTGGCCCAACAGTGGAATTTGGGCATGAGTCTATCTCACTGTGTGAACACACACATGCACACATGCATGTGCACACACAAACACTCATACACATACACACTGTCAACATTCACGTTTGTGATTATCTAAATGATGGACTTTGTGTTAGAAAGACCTCTGTGGGTGATGCCCTGCATTTTTCACCTCCCTCTAGACCTTGTGATGGTGGGAAACATGCTGATTGATATGAGCTTTCTTCTAAAGAGCAAAAGGAAAGCACCAGACATCACAATTCCAAAGCTTCACCTATATTTCACTGTCATGAAGATACTAAAATATGCCAAGGATAGGAAATGAGATCTTAACTCTTCAATGAAATATAATGAGAGAGATGAAACTCATTCCCTCCTTTTCAATAACTGTATGCTACTACTGTGCCTACCAGGCTGGGCTCTTTCCTTTCCCACAGGGCAGGATCCCAAGGTTAATTCCCAAATCTGATGCTGCCTATTTTTTAAGGCATTGTTTGAAAATTGCCTTTGTTTCCTGAAACAATTCTGTATAATAAGGATGTCCATATATCCTGGTTTACCCATTTTATGCCTGTTTCCTGACATCTCATCTGAATAGAGCTCCTAACACTCCATCAAAAATATCCCTGTCTGGGGGAATATCTATAACTCATCAGAGAGCTTTTATCCATGTGAAGAAGTTTCACAATCTTTATTAAAAAAAAAAAAAAAGTAGAATAAGAAATATGAGAGTCTTCGCTATGAGATTGACGAAAGATCAAATATCTTTTTGGTCATATAGGATAAGGTGAAAGTCTTAACCTTTATTCTCAAGCTTTTGAGACCATAAAATGTCACACAGGATGAAACTCTCACCCCAGTTGTCTGGAAGAGTGATTTCTTATACCAAGAGATGGACTTCAACCTCATGGTAAATTAGAAAAACACATGTTAAAGTCTGATTTTGCTCTCACTTTTTAGCCAGTTTGGCAATAAATTAATCCCATGCTTGGCCTTTTGGTAAGTTATCTCCAAGTCAGAAGAGTGAGGGCTCTTAAGTGCCTCAGAGGTGCCAGGGGTCCGTGTAAAAAGGCCTTCTTTTCACTAATAATGTTGTAGGTCTTGAAGTGACATTACACAGCACCCATTCCTGCCCATGTCTCCAGCTCCTCATATATCAACATCTAGAGCAGAAGCAGCAAAGTCAGATGCTTCAGGGATATGGGGTGCAGGGAAGGCCACCTCCAGGTTCAGACTAAAATGATTTTCTGTACAAAATGAGCCATAGCATGAAATGAGGACTTTCAAACACAGAGTAGCTAAATGGTGGTCATATCAAACATTGACTTTATTTTCCTTCTCCTCTTTCATTTCCCAGTACATCTGTGCAATCCCTTCCCATCCATCTTTCAAGGCTCAGGCAGAATGCTGTTTCCTTCAGAAAGCCTTCCCCATGTTTTCTATTGTGCTCCTGTGATAGTTCAGGCTTCTCTCCTAACTCTTACCCTCTCTCCCTTAAATTATACTTAGCTCCATGCATACTTGCTTCCCACTACCAACAACTGTAATCACATTGAGAATAGGAGTTATGCCCTGTCCTGTTCATCTTTGAATCACCTCAGCTCCTAGAACATCTATTGTAAAAGTAAATTGCTTAATCTGATTGGATGATGTTCAGTGCCTGTTGCTCTTTCTTTCTTCAATTATTCTTTCATTCATAAGTGACACCAATGTGCTTAAAATTATGGAATCATTTGAAAGATTCTATCTAGTTGAGGGCTCAAGTTATAAGCCTGTCTTAATGTGAACAGCATCAGTCCCTCAATTTTCTCTGCAGTGTCTTATTTTCTTCCAGATATCATCCATAAGAATTCAGAAGAACTAGAGTCATTATAAGGTCATATCCAGTGCTTTTACAACATCGTTGTCATGACAATTGTGTAACTCTTGATTTAGAGAGGTCATGATACATCACATGACAAGTAAAATGATCAGCTTAGTTTCACTTGCTGCCTGTACAGTTTATTTGCCTTTTCTTTTATTTAAAAAATTATAGTCGAGGGCATCCCAGTTAATTGGCCTAATACCATGTTTAGTACGTCTGTTCTACCTCCTAGTTTGTTGCATAGTGCTTAGAGTCTTAAAAGCTTGCAAGCAACTATGCAAGGTAGATCAGTTGGTCTCTACAGGCATACCTCATTTCACTGCACATTGCTTTATTGCACTTTGCAGATACTGCATTTTTTACAGATTGAAAGTTTGTGACAAACCTGTGTCGAGCAAGTCTATGAGCACCATTTTTCCAACAGTATGAGTTCACTTTGTGTCTCTGTGTCACATTTTGGTAATTCTCAAAATATATCAAACCTTTTCATGATGTTATTATATACTTAGTAGACTACAATATAGTGTAAACAGAATTTTATATGCTCTGGGAAACCAAAAAACTCATGTGACTTTCTTTGTTACAACAGTCCCTTTTTTGTGGTAGTCTAGGGTCAATGAGGGAGCTCTGGTAGCATAGTGGCTAAGACACTTGCCTGCTAACCAGACGGCTGGCGGTTCAAACCCACCAGCTACTCCTCGGAAGGAAGGTTGGGCAGTCCTACTTCCGTAGTGATACTGCCTCGGAAACCCAAGGAGGGGTCGCTATGAGTCGGGGCCGACTCAACGGCACATAACAACAACAACAACAACAACAACAGGGTCAATGAACATCACGATATCTCATATGCTTATATTTGCCTGGTGCCACAAAGGAAGAAGGAGAGTCAAGAATATGAGGAAGAAATGGAATGTGTAGCCAATTGCTTCCATGAACAACTGCCTCCTTAGAGCAGAAGAACTGAGTGGTGCCCCACAACCATTGCTGAATATTTTGAGCAAAAATCCTGTACAAAAATTCTGATCATATGTTGGGAAATCCTGTTACTCAACTGACAGCCAAATGATAGACAGACCAATAAAGTGGACAGTAGTATCAGGAGGCTATGCATTCATTATGGTAATCAAGCATAGGAAATCAAGAGGAAAGCATTTGCCCATGGATAGAGCTTGGAAGGTGGGAGGGGACGGAAAGAAAATGAAAGGATGGGGTAGGCAAAGGAAGGAAGTGAGAAAAATGCTATTACAGTGTAAGGACTGCAGTAAATTTCACAAAATAAGTGCATGGATTGTTGAACGGAAAACCAATTTGCTCTGTAAACTTTCACCCAAATCACAATTTAAAAAAAGAAAAAAAAAAAAAAAAAAAAAAAGGAGGGAGGATAGAACAGTGTTTCAAATTCGCATGCATTCCAGACTCTGGAGCCATGGAGAATGGATAAACTCCTGAAACTATTCCCTTGTAATAATCTTTAAACCTTAAACCAAAAATACCTCTGGATTCTTGTTAAAACAAAACAATAACTTAACTAGTAAAGAGTGTCTGCCTTGAGCTTTATGCTCTTTTAGATCCACCTATATGGGCAGTGTTGGCACAGGGAGACGGCTTGAGGGGCCGGGAGTGTATGAGAAGGAAGGACACAGGGAAGACGTAGCTAAAGGGAGGAAGTGGGAAGAGAGCTATGATGCTGTGGGGAATTGTAGTCAATGTCATGAGACAAAATGTATATGAACTGTTGTATGGAAAACGAATTTGCTCTGTAAACTTTCACCTAAATCACATACAAATAAAAATTAAAAAAAGAAAAAAAGATTTACCTACATGGGATCAAAATGGCAAAGGAAACTTGAAAGATTAGATAGGAACCTTAAGGGATAGTAAATTTATGTTAACAGGGGAAGAATAAATCAGAAAAGGAGGATGAGAATGGTTGCAGAACTTGAAGAACATAATCAATGTCATTGAATTGTCCATGTAGAAATTACATACAAATTGTTGTATGATGTGCTATGTATATTCTCGATAATAAAAATAAAATAAATTACTTAAAAAACTATGGTTAAACATAGCACAATAAACAACAAAATTCACTATCCTTAGGTGTATTTTTTACATATGAAGACATTCCTGTGAATGCCATTCAAGTCCCGATGGAGAATATTTCCAACATTGCAGACTCCCTTGCATTCCCTCACACTCAATAACCAGCCCTTCTCCCAAAATAATGACTATTCTGACTTTTATGCCATAGACTAGTTTTGTCTCTTCTTGAACTTTACATGGTCAGTTAGCAGCATGTATTCTTCTGTGCCTAGCTTTTTTAATTAAACATTTAAAATTTCAACATCATGTGAAATTCATTCATGTTGTTTGTATAGATGTGGTAATTCTTAATTATTGGTGTATAATTTGTTTTTTAATATTGCATTTTAGGTGAAATTTATATAGCAAATTAGATTTCCACTTAACAATTTCTACAAAACTTGTTCCTGTGACATTGGTTATATTTTTCATAATATATCAGCATTCTTGTTATTTCCTTTTTTTTTGATGGTTGTTGTTCTATTTCCATTAATCTAACTTCCTATCCATTCTTAGCTTCTCATCTTCTTTTTAGGGTAAATATTGACTGTTTGGTCTCATATAGTTGATTATTTAAGGAAGCAAAGTCTTCACAGGTGATATTGTTTATTTAATAATACAATCTTTTATTTGGATGCAAGGTGACCACTGGGAGTAGCTTCAGTTCCAAGTTCAAAGAGTATATTAGGGTGATATCTGGAAGGTTCCTCTAGTCTCTATTGGTCCAGTAAATTTGCCCCCCCCCCCTTTTTTCTTTTTAGGAATTTTGAGTTTTGTTCTCCATTTTCCTCCCTTTCTATTTAGAACCTTCTATTGTGTCCCTAGTCATAAAAGTAATGTGGTAGTTAAGGTTGTGTGTCAACTTGGCTGGGCCTGGTTGAGTAGCTGGGCAGCTGGATGTAGCTATTCCCCATAGTGAGAATGGCGATCAGTTCCATGGTAGAATCTGTTGGAGCAGCTGAGTAGCTGCTTTAGGGATGTGGACTGCTTCCAATATGTAAGAAGCAGCTTTGAGGAAGGTCTCCAGCTTTTTGGCACTCTTGAACCCTGGATGTAGCCAAGTCATTGTTCAACAGCCTGCCATACTCTGCCGATCTTGGGATTTTTTCTGGACTTAAGTTAGTGGTCTGCTGTGTTTGGTAATATCAGGACTGTGCCCTTTTTTGTTGACCTTGGGTTTCTCAGCCTCAGCAGCTGCCTGAGTGAAGAAAAGCCTCCAGTTTCAGTGGACCGGGAGCAGGAGGCAGAGCTGAAGCCCAAGGTCGAGGGACGTTTACCCAACCTCTAGACCTGGCACTTTGAACTCGGATTTCTAGCCTCCAAAACTGTAAGGGAATAAATCTCTATTTGTTAAAGCCATCCACTTGTGGTGTATTCTGTTAGAGCAGCACAAGGTCACCTAAACAAGTAGGTAGTGGTAGCCAGGCACCACCTGGTTCTTCTGGTTTCAGGCTAGATGAAGCCATGGCTCATGTGGTCTTCTTTGAGTCTTTTGTTTCTTTCATTCCCTTTCATTCTAGAGGAGTAGAAAACATCTTAGAATCATCTTAGATGGCTGTTTGTAAGTTTCTAAGATCCCAGATGTTATTCATCATAATGTAAAATATGGTTTTATGAATTATGTTATGCCAGTTGACCAAGTTATTCCAAAAGCTACACCACCAAGCCTTCAAGCCCAGTAAAAGTATACTGCAAGTTATTTGATTGTGTGTAGGTAGTATCTGCAACTGTGCCCCTATGTGGTATAGTATATGCATGAATTTATATGTGGCACATAAAATTATGTATGTACATATGCCTACAGAAACACCTATACCTACCAAAACCAAACCAAACTCACTGTTGTGGAGTCGGGTCTGACTCATAGAGACCCCTCCTTGGGTTTCTGAGGCAATATCACTACAGAAGTAGATTGCCCAACCTTCCTTCTGAGGAGTGGCGGGTGGGTTTGAACTACCAGCCTTCTGGTTAGCAGTCAAATGCCTTAAACTCAGATGTGCTTTCCTATAGACATACATGCATATATATCTACCTATGTAACCACACATTTTTTTTTTGTTATTATTGTTACAAAAATGTGTGTAATAGCATTTACCAAAGTTGCTCCTTATTTTTGCATACTTCTTACTGTATTCGTTTACACTGGACAAGTTGTGCAGACTTCACCCATATTGGATATTATCTTTCCCCTCATCAAAAATAACTAGTGTCTGCTATCTAGAAAGTGGTTCGCTTACCTTCCACCTCCATCCCTGGCAACCATCCAAAAAAAAAAAAAAGTTGCTTTCTATATGTATACCTATTCTTGATTTTTTATAAAAGTGAGACCATATAATATTTGTCCTTTTGTGCTTGACTTATTTCACTTAGCATAATATCCTCCAGATTCATCCATGTTATCAGATGTTTCATGGACTTGTCGTTATTCTTTATAGTTGCATAGTATTCCATTGTATGTATGTACTACAATTTGTTTATCCATTGATCTGTTGATGGGCATTTAGGTTGTTCCCATCTTTTTGCTATTGTGAATAATGCTGCAGCGAGCATAGGTATATATGTCTATTCATGCTACTTCTCTTATATCTCTAGATATATACCTAGGAATGGGAATGCTGGATTATAAGGTATTTCTATTTCTAGTTTTCTGAGGAAGTGCCATACTGTTTTCCATAGTGATTGCACTATTTTACAGTCCTACTAGCAACATATATATAATATATATAATATAATATATATATTATATATTCCAATCCAGCGCCCCAACCATCTCACCAGCATTTGTAGGTTTTTATTTTCTTTTATGATTGCCATTTTTTACAGGAGTGGAATGATATCTTATTGTAGTTTTGATTACATTTCTCAAATGACTAATAATTGTAGGCATCTTTTCGTGTATTTGTTGATTGTCTGAATGTCCTTTTCAGTGAAGTGTCTGTTCATTTACTATGCCCATTTTTTGACTGGATTGTTTGTTTTGTTATCACTGGGTTGTTAAATTTTCTATATATGTAATGACAAACATATAATTTTTGTCATAGCTAAAATATTTTTCCCAATCTGTAGGTTCTTTTTTATTCTCTTGTATTTAATTTTAACTTACATTCAACAAAAGGCTTTAACAGGAGAGTACTAAGAATCCAGATCTAATTATTTTAATCCTGATTAGATTTCAGTATCTAATTTATCTTCTGTCATTTGTATATTTTGATAGGTGTTGGTTTTGTTTGATAGACTATTTATACTGAAAAATAGTTCTCTTAGTTTTGATCCTATGTTATCTTCCAGGAACTCTGTAGTTTTAGTTTTAACATTTATGTCCTTGAGCAATTTTGGGTTAGTATTTGTGCATAGTGTGATGTATGGATCGTGATTCATTTTTCTGCAAATAGATACTCAGTTTTGCCCGCACTATTTGTTAAAGAGACTGTTTTTTTTCCCCCCATTGAATGCATTTTGAGCCATTGTCAAAGATCAGCTGCTCATAAATGCATGGATTTATTTCTGGGTTCTCAATTCTATTCCATTGGTTTATATGTCTATTGTTGTACCAATAGCAGGCTGTTTTGATTACTGTGGCTGTATAGCAAGTGTTGAGAATGGGAAGTGAGAAGACTTCTACTTTCTTCTTCTTCAATATTGCTTTATCTATTTGGAGTCTCTTTCCTTTCCATATAAAGTTGGAGATTAGTTTTCTATTTAATTAAAGAATATTGTTGGGATTTGTGGTAGCTCTGGTGGCATAGTGCCTAAGGCACTTGGCTGCTAACCAGAAGGCTGATGGTTCAAACCCACCAGCCACTCCTTGAAAGGAAGACTGGGCAATCTACTTCTGTAGAGATAATGCCTTGGAAACTGAAGGAGAGGTCGCTTATGAGTTGGATTCAACTCGATGGCAGTGAGTTTGTTTGTTTGTTTGTTTGTTTGGGATTTGCACTGGAATTGCATTATATCTATAGGTCCCTTTTGGTAATATTGACATTTTCACAATGTTAAGTCTTCTAGTCCATGAGCATGGAATGTTTTTCCATTAATATAGATCTCATTTACTTTCTTGCAGTAGTGCTTTATAGATTTGTAGAAATCTTTTATATCCCTGGCTATTTTATCCTTTTGGAAGCTATTATAAATGACATTGATTTATTGATATCTTTTTTCAGAGTCTTCCTTATCAGTGTAGAGGAATCCAACTGATTTTTGTGCATCGATCTTTTACCCAACCGCTTTGCTGAATCCTTCTATTAGTTCCAGTAATTTTCTTGTGGAGTTTCTGGGATTTTTCCATGCATAGAATCATTTCATCTGTGAATAAGGATAGTTTTACTTCTACCTCTCCAATTTGGATACTCTTTATTTCCCCTGCTTGCCTTACTCCTCTAGCTAGAACTTCTAGTACAATATTAAATATGAATGGTGATAAAGGGCACCTTTGTCTCACACTGCTGCTTAAGGGGAATACGCTCAGTATCTCTCCATTGAGAATAATGCTGGCTATTGGTTAACTTACATTGAGGAATTTCTCTTTTATTATTATTTTGCAGAGAGTTTTTTTTTTTTTTTTTTTTAATTAGGAAAGGATTTGGATTTTACCAAATGTCTTTTCTTCATATATTGAGATGATCATGTGATTTTTCACCTTTGTTTTATTTATATGGCTAATTACATTGATTTTTCTAATGTTGAACCATCCTTGCATCCATGGTATGAATCTCACTTAATCATTCTGTATTATTATTATTATTATTATTATTTTAATATTTTATTAAATTCTGTTAGCTTGAATTTTGTTGAGAATATTTGAATTTTTATTCATGATAGATATTGTTCTATAATTTTCTTTTTTGTGGTGTCTTTGCCAGGCTTTGGTATTAGAATAATCTGGCTTCATAAAATGAGTTAGAGAGTATTTCTTCTTTTTCTATCTTCTGGAATAGTTTGAGTACAATTGATGACTACTCACTGCCATCAAGTCAGATCTGACTTATAGTGACCCTCCTTGGGTTTCTGAGACAGTATCTCTATGGAAATAGATTGCCCAAGTCCTCTCTAAATGTTTGGTAGAATATTCTGGTGAAGTCATCTTGGCTGGGGCTTTTTAATTGTGAGTTTTTTAAATGATATCTTCAATTTCTTATTTTGTTATGGGTCTGTTCAACTTTTCTATCTCTATTTGTGTTAGTCTAGGTAGATAGTATGTTTCTAGAAATTTGTCCATTTCGTCTACATTTTCAAATTTGTTGGAGCAGCTAGTGTGTTTGAACCACTGAGCTTCTGATTAACAATCAAATGCCTTACTCACTATGCCCCTAAAAAGTGCAGTAATCCTTTAATCATTATATAATCCCATTCCTTGTTTCTAGTAATGGATTTTGATTTAAAGTCTATTTTATTAGAGACTATTATTGCCATGGAGCTCTGGTGGCATAGTGTCTAAGGCATTTGACTGCTAACTGTGGTTCAAACCCACAAGCCACTCCTCGGAAGGAAGTTTGGACAATCTACTTCTGTACTGATACCACCTCAGAAACCCAAGGAGGGGTTACTATGAGTTGGGTCCAAGTCCACGGCAGTTTTTGTTTTGTTTTGTTTTGTTCATTAGTGCCATTGGGAGTTCTGGTGGCATAATGCCTAAGGCATCAACTGCTAAAGAAAAGGCTGGCAGTTCAAACCCAGCAGTTACTCCTCAGAAAGAAGACTGAGTAATCTACTTCTGTAGAGATACTGCCTTGGAAATCCAAGGAGGGGTTGCTATGAGTCAGAAATGACTTAATGGCAGTGAGTTTTGTTTTGCTTTTTGTTACTGCCATGGAGCTCTGGTGGCATAGTGCTTACGGCATTTGACTGCTGACCAGAGGTTGGTGGTTCATACCCACCAGCCACTCCTCAGAAGGAAGACTGAGCAATCTACTTCCATAAAGATTTCCTGCCTTGGAAAACCCAATGGGGGTCACTATGAGTCAGAATCGACTAGATGGCAGTAAGTTTGGTTTGTTTTTTGGTATTGCCATACCTGATC
Organism: Orycteropus afer afer; assembly: GCF_000298275.1. NCBI lineage: Eukaryota > Metazoa > Chordata > Mammalia > Tubulidentata > Orycteropodidae > Orycteropus > Orycteropus afer. The sequence continues at coordinate 4,177,298 of NW_006921613.1, forward strand.
TCTTTTAGTTACTGTTTGCATGATATATATTTTTTTCCCATACTTCAACTTTTAACCTATTTATGTCTTTGTGTCTAAGGTATGTCTCTTGCAGGCAACATATTGATTGGTCTTTTTGTTGTTGTTATTTTTTTAATCCATCACATATTCTACCTTGACTGGTACATTTAAACTGTTTATATTAAATGTAATTATTGATAGGTATGAATTTACTGCTGCCATTTTTTGTGTGCTTTTTATTGTAGTATTAATGGATTCTTTGTTGTGCTTAATTTTCTTTACTATGTTCTTTTTGTTTTGTTTTTTGGTTCCTTCATTGTTGATTTTATGTTTGCTGAGTCATTTTTATTTTCTTCTTCTTTTTTTGGTGAGTAGGTTTAATTATTTTCTTTATGATCACTCTCTAATATACCTTTCTCTTCCTAAGTTAAAACAGTTTGTTATATCTTGATGTCCTGTTGATTTCCTCTCCATATGGAAATAGTATAACTACATCATTTATTTCTCTTTTGGTTGTGATGTTGTCATCTTTACAGATTGACATCACTGGTTCCCTATTTTCAGTTTTATTTTATTGGAGAATTCTTTATCTATGTGATGCTATTGTGTGTCTTAATCTCAGATTATTGTCTGATATTGTCTATTCTCTGTCCAAAGGACTCCTTTTATTATTTCTTATAAACTTGATCTGTTTTTACAAATTCCCTTAATTTCTGTGCATCTGAGATTCCTAGTTTCACCATCATATTTGAAAGATAATTTTGCTGGATATATGATTCTTGGTTAGCAATTCTTTTCTTTCAAGTTTTTATATAAGCCATACCACTGCCTTCTTGCCAGCATAGTTTCTACCAAGAAATCAGTGCTAGTCTTATTGATTCCCTTTTGTAGATGATATTTAGTTTTTCACAAACTGCTTTCAGAATTTTTTCTTTCTTTGGTTTTGGAAAGTTTGATTATGATATATCTTGCTGACTTTGTTTTGGGATCTATCCTGTGTGGGATTTGTTGAGTTTTTGAGTGAAAACTTTTTTCTTCTTTCATGATTTTAAGGAAGTTTTCAGAAAATCTTCAAAAATTTTTCTCTCTGCTTTTTCTCTTCTCCTCTGGAATTCCAATCATGTGGAAGTTCTTCTTGATAGTGCCCCACATAACTATTAAGATTTCTTCATGCTTTTTTTCTGATTGTTCTGTAAGTAGATTAGTGTCAAGTGATTTGTCCTCTATTTTTATTGTTTCTTCTATTGCTTCAATTCTACTTCTATGTCCTTCCATTGTTTTATCTATTTGTGATATTTTATTGTTGATTTTCTGGATTTATTGTTGTTTTTGTAGAGTTTCTAATACTCTATTTATTTTGTTGTTTGTCTTTGTATTGTGTTCTTGAATTCTTCTAGGGTTTTGTCTGCTCTTTCCTTCGTCTCTTTAAAGATCCTATATATAAGTCCTTTTAATTCTTTATCAGGTAGTTCTATTATCATTTATTCTGGAGGAAGGTTTTCTGCCCCTTTATTTTGCTCAATTTTTGGAGCCATCTTAACTTTTTGTTCATATGATTTTTCATTGTTTGGTGTCTCCTCTCCAAGGCACTAAGGTATTAATTTATTAATTTATATATTTCTTTATTAATTTTAGCTTGGTGGTATCTGTTGGCTGAGCATGATTTCCCCTCACTAGTGGAGATAGTGGGTCACATTCATATGTGAATACTCTGTTGTACTCATATGTCTTCCCTTACCAGATTGAGTGTGGATAGAAAAGCAGGTTCTTTCTCTGATACTAGGGGAAACGTGTTGAGTTATCAGGATTCCTCCTCAGCCCTTGTGGGACCATGGGGTTCTTTCAGTGTTGATGCTAGCAGTTAGTGCATTTGCTGGACATCAGAGCAGCTTGTCCTTGTACCCACATGGTGACAACACTACCCAAATGGACAGGATAGGCCCTTTGTGCAGGCACAAATTGATGTCTCAGTAGGTAATAGGAAATCAAGGGGTCTCAGTGCATGTTGAGTTGGCCTGTAGTAACCGGCTGAATGTGGGATAGGTATCACTGTATCCAGGTGGTTTTGGGGTGTTGGCACAGGAAGCAGCTACTTGCTGTTGGTTGGGGGAACTGTTGGAGCCTGTTGGGATGCAACTAGGTGGTTACTGGTGATGGGGTGTGCCTGCCAGGCCATGCTGGGTAGTTGTTGTAAGACAGCACAGGGATGCATCTGCTAGTCACTGGCCTAAGGCATGGGAAACATCTACTGGTTGCTGTGCAGTGCTGCAGGGTACATTTCTGGTTATTGAGCAGGCATAGGGGAATTGCACCATTCACTGGTTAACATTAATGAATGGGCAGCCATTCACTAATGCTCTCACCAGTTGCCAGACTGAAGTTACACTCCTAGTAGTCTCCTGGCTGTGGGTGAGGGGGTGTCCCTGCTGGTCACCAGCATGCAGACATACTCTTGCTTGTCTCTAGGCTGTGAATGAAAGGCCACTCCAGTCAGTTGTCAGGCTGCAGGCACAATCCCACCATTTGCTGGGCTGTGGGTGAAGAGGCACTTCCTTTAGTTGTTGGGCTGCAGGCAGGTTCCTACTAGTCACCATCCTGTATAAATTTTATTGAATGAATGTACCAATATTGCATAACTATTCCGCTGTTGGTGGATATTTGGATTCTTTCCATTTGGGGCTATTATTAAAAAAAAAAAGATTGCCATAAATACTTTGTACATGTATTTGGTGAAAATACTCATCTTTGTGTATGTATTCAGGGTTAAAATTTTCTGAGTTATTCATGGGTTATGGACATAGCTCATGGTTATTTTATGTATGTATGAAAGTGTATGCTGTCAAGTAGTTTTTTGAAGTAGCTTTTACTAATTTACACTCCTCTCATGGCATAGTGCCTAAGGCATTTGACTGATAATCAGAAGGCTGGCAGTTCAAACCTACCAGCTACTCCTCAAAAGGAAGGTTGGGCAATTTACTTCTGTAGTGATACTACCACAGAAACCCAAAGAGGGGTCCCTGCAAGTTGGATTTGACTCAATGGCAGTGAGTTTAGTTTTTTTTTTCCCAGCAAGGTGATGTTGCTTATTGAAATTGTTAAGGATTTCATTTTATGTGGATCCATAATCAACACTAATGGAAGCAGCAGTCAGGAAAGCAAATGACATGTTGCATTGGGAAAATCTCCTGCAAAAGATACCATTAAAATGTGAAAAATCAAATACATCACTTTGAGAACCAAGGTGCACATGACCCAAGCCATGGTATTTTCAATTGCCTCATATGTATGTGAAAGCTGGACAATGACTAAGGAAGACTGAAGAAGAATAGATGCATTTGAATCATAGTGTTGACAAAGAATGTTGACTATACCATAGACTGCCAAAGGAATGAACAAATCTGCCGTGGAGGAAGCATAGCCAGAATGCTCCTTACAAATATTTTCATGTAATTTGTATATGTTATCAGGAGGGACCAGTCCCTTGAGAAGGGCATCAAGTAAATTACGGTCAGTGAAAAAAAGGAAGACACTCAACAAGATGGACTGACTCAGTGGCTGCAAGAATGGGCTCCAACATAGCAACGATTGTGAGGATGGTAAAAGACTGGGCAATGTTTCATTCTGTTGTACTTCGGGTCACCATGAGTCAGAACCTACTCAACGGCAGCTAACAATAACAACAACAACCAGCTGTGTGTGAGAGTTATATTTTCTCCATCAACTTACTACCACTTTTGTTGTCAGATCTTATTTTAGCCATTCTGATGAGTAATATGGAAGGAGTTCTGGTGGTGCTGTGGTTAATGCATTGGGTTGCTAACCAAAAGCTCAGTGATTTGAACCCACCAGCTGCTCAGCAGGAAAAAGATGAAGGAATCTGCTTCCATAAAGATTGACAGCTTTGGAAACCCTATAGGGCCAGTTCTACTCTGCCTTTATTGTTGCCATTAGTTGGAATTGACCTGATGGCAGTGTGTAAACTGGAAGTACAGATAGTTTATTGTGTAATTTATATTTATATCATGTGTACAATGTATTTTTCCCTTGTAAAGAATAATTTGGATCCCTTTTCGTTTGTAAATTAGGCATCTGGATTGTGTGTGTGTGTGTGTGTGCATGTGTGTGAAGTATATGTTCTAGAAACAGAGAATGGGGAAGAGGGAAGGACTAAAGGAATGAGGAAGGGAAGACAAAGGAATTCATAAAAAAAAGAGGAAGACAGCTAGGAGTGTTAAAGCCATCTCACTGAGAAAATCAAAAAGAAGCAAGCATTTGGCCACTTAATTCAACATGACCTTTGTACAACTCCTAATGCAAAATAAAACAGGTTTGTAACTGTTGCTGCTATTTCAAAAAGAAAAATTGAAAAAATATTTCTGGATCTGAGGAGGTGGAGAGAAGAGAAGAAATCTTCAATAAAGACATTGTAGATGGAAAAATAAAATAGAGCCAAAGAGTTAGGGGAAAATATGCTGCAAGGGGGTTTGATGAGAGCAGATGAAAATGACTCAATAGTGAGCCATTCCATCCAAGAGAACAAGTTGGGGTGAATATGGGATCTTCTAGTGTAGTTCTGATCCTGGGTATTTTCTCAGTGGGTTCGTATTTGTTAATGAGAAACTAACTGGATGTGATTCTTTGCCAACTATAACTATCATTTTAAGCTGGAGGTGAGGTGTGAGCAGGTAATGGAAGTAAAGGAACAGTTAAGATGAACAAACTGCTTTTCTAATTATTGAGGGACAAAAAACAAAAAAGAAAAGAAAAGAAAACTGTTCTGAGAAAACAATAGATTTGATTTCCAAGCCTGTAAGATGGAGCCTGCCTTAGATCTTGTGTGCTCTCTCTCTTCCTTATCTCTGTCTCTCTCTCCTTCTTTCCCTCTCTCTCTCTCAGGATGTGTATGTGTGTGTGTGTGTGTGTGTGTGTGTGTGTGTCCTTGTACACATTTGCTGCCTTTTTGGCCCTGACTTGCTCAGGAGTTGCCTGAGCTGCCTCATTGGATTAGCTCTCCTCCCCTAGTTCATTCCAAAGTCTGGTTCCATAGACTCCAGCTGTCTGTTTATTGAGATAGGCACTTCCCTAGGGTTCTGTCATCTCACTGGAGTTACTGTTACTTGCATTCCCAGTTTCACCTATAAGAAGGGAATTTTGTGTTTGAGGGAATGTTCAAGCTGTGCTCATTATCTCCTTTTATAAGGTAGCTTCTCTTCCACAGAAATTTAGAATGTCAAAGCCAATAGGACAAGATTGTCCTTCTGGTCCAAGCCCATCATGTTGGAAAATGAAGAAACAGAAATTCTGAGAGGAAAAGTGAACTGCACGTCTAAATAGCAACAGAGCTAGGACTAAGAACTCGATTTCTGAAGTACTTACACTATCATGGTTACATTTATTTTGCTCTTAAATTTCACCTAGTCCTGCCAATATCCACCCCTGGCAACTTGTTTGTAGAAAGTAAAATAGGCTGAAATAATTGTTTTATGGTCTGGAATCTGTTAGGCAAGTTTGAGTGATTCAAGCCTGAGCTGACAAATTATAAAGTATCTCTGAAAATTTGCTTTAAATCTAGAGTGAAACTTTTTGGTTTCTCTATTTGGCTGCAGAAGAAAACACTTGAAAACATTCATCTATGATGCACAGACTACAGTCAATAATTTGCTGAGGTTTCCTCAGTTTGCTTTCAATTTCTGGGAAAAACAGTGAGGTCTTTGAATGAACAATTGATAAACGTGGCAGTGCTAAAGGTAAGTCTGAAGTCCCCCAAGAAATAAAAAGCTTCCTTCCAAATCTAGGTGCCATTTTAGTTGAGGAGGAATTCAGTTCTTTGAGACTGTATGCATGCCAACAAACTGTGTGGAGATAGTTGTCACCATTTTTGTTTACCCATTATTTACTTCGCCTGGGACTGAAACTATCGTAGAGGAGAAAAATTTGGTTTGGGGAATAGTTATCTGAATAGCTAAACTGGTTCTTAGACGTTCTAGCAAAAGATGTAGCCTCTTAATGAGAACCCAGGGACTAACAACAGAACAGTGAAGGTGATGGCTGGGGTGAGGAAAAGTGATGAGAAAGAAAGGTAAAGTCATGGTAAAGCGACAGAGTAAAGGTAAAGTTCAGTTCATTGTCAAGCTCCAGTATGGCATGAGGTATTACGAGTTTATACACATAAATAGCACTCCTCCCTAATCATTTCTATAATATGATAAATAATCACTGTTTGAAGGAGGGAAGACAATGTAAGATGACTCCCAAACTGGGAAAACATGTGCTGGTCTGTGTATGAGTAATTAGGCTGATAACCCCTACAAACAAAGGCAAAATGGACACCTTGCATTCTCTAAAGCCTAGGAATGCTGGGCTCACAAGGGTAACCATTAGCCTTCTCCTTTCCTGGATTTTATTTCTCACAGATGGCTCTACATCTGGATGCTCCCAAATAGTTCAGCGCAGCCATTAAATTAAGGCTGTTGGCGGCTATTTCTTGAAATCCTTTAAAGAGTGGTTCCCTAGTGAACAGGGCAAATGTCACCTATAGCGATCAGGTTATAGGTTGCTATTTGTTCTTCAATTAAATACAGACAGTCCTTCCACCCCAGCTTCATAATGCATCCTGAGTAGTGGGAGAGAGCCCAGGGCTCTCAAGTAAAGGGGCAAATAAATATCATTTCTTGCACCTGAACTAAACTTTGAATCCATTCATTGAATTTCTTTACCTCTGTAGAAATGTATTGGCCAGTTGAGAGTATTGTTTCTATTTTCAAGATTATTGATTGCCATGTTAAAAATAAAGCAACTTCTCTCTCAAATAAATGGACAAAGGAGATAGGCCTAGTTGATTTTTTTTTTCCCCTAGCAGTCAAAGAGAATGAGAAAAATTGCTAAGAAGCAAAGATGGTTACTATTGTTTCTTCTAAATGTTGTTGCGGAAACGTTGACTTCCCGTGTGTGAAACTGCATTGCTGGTGTTGCATTAACTCTCATCACATTCATCTGAGTGGCCAATCAATTAGAGAAATACTCCTCTATTACATTCATTTAAATGGACAAATGTGCAGCTTTGTGCAGGACAGGATGATTGCTGCCACCATTTTTTTTTTTTTTTTTTCTATTTAAGAACTGAGTCACTGACATTTTAAATGTAAAACACAATCTCTGTTATGATATAGCCTGGGGCACAGCAAAGAGCACTGGGTTGGGAAACAGAAGAATTAAAATCCTGACCTGTTACTACTACTTGAACATTGAATGTGATTCAAGTACTGTGAGCCCCAGTTCCCTCACCCATGAAATTTGGATGAGTATCTTTGAGGATTATATATGTATAATATGTATGTGACACTGTATTCTAAAACCTAATGTTGCATTAAAAAGAGGTATTATATTAGTGCATTACTATTAATTATTCCCTCCTCGGAAGGAAGGTTGGGCAATCCTACTTCCGTAGTGATACTGCCTCGGAAACCCAAGGAGGGGTCGCTATGAGTCAGGGCCGACTCGACAGCAAAACAACAACATTAATTATTCCTAGCATAATTGATGTTCCTAGTGGTTATGGTGTTCAACTCTCTTAAAAGTAACCAAGTTCCCATTTGCATAAGTGGAAATAATGAAATTCCAAGCTCAAGAGTATTTGGGCAGTTGATAAGCAATACTTGAAGACAATTACTCAGACACTCAGACTGTATCCTATACTTTTTTTTTTTCCCAGAAGCCATACTGAATTGGAAAAAAAGGGGGAAGATAGAGGTAGGGAAACCAGTTGGAAGGTTGTTAGTGGTAATACTGGAGACAGGTGATGGTGGCCTAAATTAGGATTGTGGAAGTAAGGTTGGAAAAAAGTAGATGGGAGATAGAGCAGAAGGTAGAATTGACTGAACTTGGTGATTAATTGGATGTGAGTATTGAGGGAAAGGCAAGCATGGAGAATTGTATGCCCTTCATTTATATAGGGAGAAGATGTGGAAAAGATGAGATAAGTTCAATTTTTGACTTGTTGAATTTGATATGTCAGTGGCACACCCAAATGGAGATCCCAGTATGTAGTTGCATATAGGGCTCTGAAGCTCAGGAGAGAGATCTAAGCTGAAGTTTGAGAGAGCTAGGCATGTATATAGCAAGTGAAGCTAAGAGATTGGATAAGAGCATCCAGAGTGATGGAACAGAGAAGGCCCAGAATACTACAGAAGAAATCCAGCATTTAATGGAGAGGGAGAATACTACAAAGAGACTGAAGATGAATCACTAGAAAGCTAGGAAGAGAACCAAGAAATATATCAGAGAAGCCAAGGAGAGTATTCAAGAAGAAAGCAATAGTCAACATTATCAAACATAGCTCAGAGGGCAAATATGAATAGTGCTCACTGCATTTAACACCAAATAAGACACGTAATTTTTTAAATCAGCTTTATTTTAAATATGCAATTTGAGGAGTTTTGACAAATGTATAGTCATGTAATCACCACCATAACCATGATATAGAATAGTTCCATTGACCTAAATAATTCCTTTGTGCCTCTTTCCAGTCAGTCACCTACCCTCAATCCTAGCCACAGCAACCACTGATCTGCTTCCTGTCACTATAATTTTGCCTTTTCTAGAATCTCGTATAAATGGAATGACAGTATATTGTGTCTTGTGTCTTTAATTTAGCATAATGCTTTTAGAATTCAACCAGACTGTTGTGTATATCAGTGGCTTATTCTTTTTCTTGTTAGCAGTATTACATTGTATCAATGTACCACATTTTGTTTATCCATTCATCACTTTTTGGATATTATGAATAAAAAACCAAAGCCAAATTGACTGCCATCAAGTCAATTCTGACTCATAGCAACCTCCTTTGGGTTTCCAAGGTGGTAAATCTTTATAGAGATAGATTGCCCAGTCTTCCTTCCAAAGTGTGGCTGGTGGGTTTGAACCACCAGCCTTCTGGTTAGTAGTCCAATGCCTTAGGCACTATGCTACCAGAACTCCTATTATGAACAAAGCCAGTGGAAACATTCACGTACATGTCTTTGAGTCAATATATGCCTTCATCTCTCTTTAATAATAGGATTGGGATTGCTGAGTCACAAGGTAAATCATATGGTATGTTTAAGTTTTAATAAACTGGAAACTGTTTTTGTAAAGTGGCTGTACATATTTCGCATTCGCACTTGCCATGTATGTTCGTTCCAGCTGCTTTATATCCTCGCCACTTGCCATTGTTAGCTTTTTAAAATTAGTCTTTCTAGAGTGTGTGTAGTGTTATTGCTTTTAGTTTTCACTTGCATTTCCCTAGTGACTAATGACGTTAAACATATTCTCATAAGCTTATTTTCCATCTATATATTATCTTTGGGTAAATGTTTATTCAAATCTTTTGTCCATCTTTTATTGGGTTGTCTTCTTCTTACAGACTTATAAGAGCTCTTTCTACTTCTGTAGTGATACAACCTCGGAAACCCAAGGAGGGGTCGCTATGAGTCAGATCCAACTCCACAACAGTGAGTTGTTGTTGTGTTTTTTTTTCCCCAGTGGTGGAATAGTGATTAAAGTATTTGGCTGTGAAAAAAAGGTCAGCAGTTCGGACCCACCAGCTGCTCAGCAGGAGGAAGATGAAGCAATCTGCTTCCATAAAGATTTACAACCTTGGAAAAACTATGGGGCAGTTCTACTCTGTCCTAAAGGGTCCCGATGAGTTGGAATTGACTTGATGGCAGTGAGTTTGGTTTGGTTTTATATATTTTGCATCAAGCCCTTTATCAAATGTGTTGCTGTTGTTGTTAGGTGCAGACAAGTTGGCTCCGACTTACAGTGACCCTATGAAAACAGAGCACAACACTACCCAGTCCTGCACCATCCTCACAATCCTTGCTATGCTTGAGCCCATCATTGCAGCCATTTTTTTCAAATCCTCTTCTTTAAGGTCTTCCTCATTTCCACTGACCCTCTACTCTACCAAGCATGATATCCTTCTCCAATGAATGCTCCCTTCTGACAACGTGACCAAAGTAGGTGAGACTAAGGCTGGCCATTCTCACTTTCTTTGCTCTTCCTTATTCATTGTCCAGCTTTCACATGCATATCAGGCGATTGGGAAAAAAAAAAAAAAAAAACAAACATGGTTTGGGTCAGGCAAACCTTAGTCTTCAAAGAGACATCTTTTCTCTTCAGCAGTTTAAAGAGGTCTTTCGTAGCAGATTTGCCCAGTGCAATACAATGTCTGATTTCTTGACTGCTGTTTCCATGGGTGTTGATTGTGGACCCAATAAAATGAAATCCCTGACAACTTGAATCTTTTCTCCATTTATCATGATGCTGCTTATTGGTCCAGTTTTGAAGATTTTCATTTTCTTTATGTTGAGGTGTAATCCATACTAAAGACTGTAGTCTTTGATCTTCATCAGTAAGTGCTTCAAGTCATCTTCATTTTCACCAAGCAAATTTGTGTCATCTGCATATAACAGATTGTTAATGAGTCTTCCTCCAATCCTTATGTCATTGTTCTTCGTATTATCAAACAGTTTTTGCAAATATTTTATCCAAATTAATGATTTGCTTTTGCAGATCATAATAGTGCCTTTAAAGAACAAAAGTTTGTAATTCTTAGAATGTACAGTTCCTGAAAAAAAAATATTTTTCTTTTCTTTCTGGTTTATGCTTTTTGTGTCTTTTCTAAGAAATCATTGGTTAACCAAAGATCACAGATAATTTCTTCTGTTTTCCTCTAGATCTTTCATCATGTTAGCACTTATATTTAGGTGCTCAACATAGAATTAGTTCTTGTGTGTGATTATATATGAGTTGAAATTAATTTCTTTGCATATAAATAACCAATGTACCAGAACCATTTGTTGAAAAGATAATATTTTCCCCAATGAATTATCTTAGCACAAAATGTCAAAAATCAATTGACCAAATATGGGTTGGTCTACTTCTTTATTCACTTCTATTGATTTTTATGTTTAACTTAATGCCAATATCACTCTTCTAATTGCTGATTTTTTTTTTTTTTGTTAATAGTACGTCTTTAGATCAGCAAGTATAAATCTTCCAACTTTGATCCTTTTTGGAATCGTTTAAGCTATTTTAGTTATTTTGCTCTTTTGTGTACATTTTAGAAATTGATGCTTGTCAATTTCTTAAAAAATAATGCTTGCTTAGATTCTGATTGGTATTGCATTGAATATATAGATCAATTCGGGGAGATTAGATATCTTTATAATAATTAGTCTTGTGATCCAGAACATAGTATGTCATCAGTTATTTAGATCTCACTTATTTTCTTTCCATAATATTTTGAAGTATTTCACTTGTGCATCTTTTGTTATAATTATTCCTAGATATTTCATATTTTGAATTTTCTTTATTGTTATTGTTTAAAAATACTTATGCAACATTTGCTAATTAACACATGTTTTATATTTCTTATGCCATAATAATGCATTTTTCTTATTTCAGCTTACAATTGTTCATTACCATTATATAGAAATATATTTGATTATTATATTTAGGCCTTAAACCCTGTGACCTTGCTAAACTCATTTATTCAAGTAGGGTTTTTATGAATTCCTGAAAATATTTTATACTCACAATCATGTAATCTCTTAAAGAAGTCAATTTCACTCTTCTTTTTTGGGTTAGATACAAATTTTCATCTGATATCCTTCATCTTCTGGCTGAAAACTTTCCTCTAATAGCTCTTCAACAGCAGACCTTGTTTGGCAATGAATTAATGAGCCATCCGCTACCCCCTTTTTTCCCCCCTGAAAGTTTTTATTTTACTTGAATTTTTGACAGATATTTTTTTCTGGGTATAAAATTCTACATCAATAGTTTCTTTATTTCAGTACCTTAAAGTGATGTCTCCATATTGTCTTCTTCCTTGCAGAGTTCTTAAAGACTTGTATGTTGACTCTCTTATCTCTGTTCTTCTACACATAATTTTTTTTTCTGATTGTTTTAAAAATTTCCTCTTTATTACTGATTTTCACAATTTGGTTGTGATGGTCTTTGTGTGGTTTTCTTTATGCTTGTTCTGCTTGGCATTTAATGAGTTTTGCAGATCTAGGGGTGTATGGTTCCCATTAAATTTGGAAAATTTTTGGCTATATTTCTTCAAATATTTTTTCTGTCATGTTTTTCCCCTCCTCTCTTTCTTAGACTCCAATTTCACAAATACTTAATTGTTTGATATTGCTCATAGTTTCCTAGTTCCCTGTTCAGTTTATTCCCTCGATTTTTCACTCTCTTGAATTCACTTTGTAGTGATTTAAGTAATGAGGATTCAGATTGCTAAATCACATGGTCAGGCATATTGTATGTTTAACTTTATAACAAACTGCCCACTGCTTTCTAAACAGGTTGTACACATAAAAGATATACACACAAAAGGTGTTTTGTATTTTTCATACATTTACCATATCTGGTGCTTTTTATCCCTTGTGTAGACATAGATTCCCACCTGGTATCATTTTCTTTCTACCTGATGAACATCCTTTTAACATGTCTTTTAGTGCAAGTCAGTTATGGATGAAAATGTCAGCTTTTACATGTCTAGAATAGGATTGTTTTGTGTTCATTTTTGAAAGGTATTTTCACTTGGTATAGAATTTTGTATTAAGGATATTAAGAAGTTGTTTTTCTTTTTCTTTCTTGTCCTTTAAAGATATGCCACTGTCTTTTGGTTTGCATTGTCTCAAAAAAAAAAAAAAAAAGGAATTCTGTGATTCTTATCTTTGTTGCTTTATAAGCAATATGGCTTCCCACCCCACCCCCAATTTCAAGATTGTCTCTTCATCACTGGTTTTAAGCAATTTGATTGTGATGGGCCTTGGTGTTTTGTAATATTTATTGTACTTGAGGTTTTGGATCTATTAGAGTTTTCATCAAATTTAGAACATTTTTGGTCATTATTTCTTCAAATATTCCTCCTTTCTCCTTCTTCCAGTGCTTCATATACACTTACATTTATTTGGCTGCTTGACATTATCTAATAAGTCATCTATGCTCAGTTAATTTTTTTCAATTTTTTTCTGCTCTCTATTTCATTTTGGAGTTTGTGTTGCTGTTGTTATAAAGTTCATAAATCACCTTGTGTTTTCTCTCTCTGCTTTTAATTACCTTCAGTTCATGTATCTCAGATATTGTGGTTTTAATCTTTAAATGTTCTAACTACTTGACCACACAAAATCTAGTTATAATAACTATTTTCACGTACTTAAATTCTAATTTTATTGTCTGTGTTATTTCTTGGATGGTTCTGATTGATTAATTTATCTCCTTATTATGGGTCATATTTTCCCTATTTCTTTGCATGCATACTAATATTTGACTGGATGCCAAACATTGTGACTTTTACATTTTGTGGGGCTAGATGTATTTGGTTGGGCAATCCTACTTCCTTAGTGATACTGCCTCTGAAACCCAAGGAGGGGTCGCTATGAGTCGGGGCTGACTCAACGGCAAATAACAACAACAACAACAGATGTATTTGTATTCCTATTAATATATTTGAAATTTAGTTTGGGACACAGTGGAATTACTTGGAAAGAGGCAACAGTTTAATCATTTTGAGTCATAATTTTAAGCTTTGTTAGGCAAAACTAGAACAGAATTTAATCCAGAGCTCATTTTTCCTTTTTACTGAGGTAAAAATTCTTCTTAGTTCTGTCATGAATGTCTCATGAATTATGAAAGTTTCTTCTCTGGATAGTTGGAATGGGAACATAAGTTGTTGCTGCCTGTGTGCACCCATGTGCACCCTGAACTCTAATGCTTCCATGTGGTTATTTCCCAAGTCTCAGATACTTTTATCACATGCATACACAGATAGTTACTCAGCTGAAGAATAGAGGGATACTGTCTTAGTTCTCCAGCACTACTATAATAGAAATACCACCAGTGGATGGCTTTAACCAACAGGAAATTTTTTTTTTTTTTTACAGTTTAGGGCTAGAAGTCTGAATTCAGAGTGTCAGCTCTAGGGTCTGGATGAAGGCCCCTCGACCTTGGAATTAATCTCTGCCTTTTGTTCTAGGCCCTTTGGAACTGGAGGCATCTCCTAACTCATGCAGCTATTGGCTGCTGAAGCTTTTGAACCCAAAGTCAGCAGATAAAATGGTGCAATCCCAAGAGGTAAAATAGCAGGTCACTGGTTCAAGTCCAGGGACTGAAGATGAACACTCGGCCAAATGCAAGATCTATAATGTGCCAAAAAGCTAGAGACCTTTCTCAAAGCTTTTCCATATACACTGGAAGCAGGGCACACCCCAAAGGTAATTCTCTTTCAACTGCTTACCTGCTCACAGGAGATTCCACTGTGGGGGTGGTTACAATTTCATTATGGGGAATAACTACATTAAACTGCAAAACCACTCAAAACCATGGCCCAGGCAAGTTGACACACACCCTTAACTACTACAAATATCCTTTTTAGGTCAATAGAACTCTTTCTCTGTGCTGTGTATTCAGTTACTCTGCACCATGAATTCTAGCCATCTTGGCCTCCCAGGATTCCCAGCTCCATCTCTTCAACTAAGAGAGACTACAAAGATCAACTTGGGTTTCCTCTTTCTACTCCAAAGCCTGGAAGCTCTCTCCAGTCAGTTAGCTGGGAAAATCATACATGTCGTCTCATTTGTTTTCTATTTCTCAGAAATCCCAATGATTTGTTGCCTAATGTCTACTTTCTTGAAAACTGTGGTTTATAAAATTTTTTTTCAGTTGAAAGGGTAAATCTAGTCTCTATTCCTTTATCTCATGTAGTCAGAGAATTGAACAGAAAATGTGTTGAATACAATATCCATATCAAATTGAAGATATCTCAAATAATACATTTGTTTTCAGTGAATGAGGAGTAACTCAGATATTGGTAGATGACAAAATGGAAGTTAAAGAGAGCATTAAACTGAACAATACATGTATCAAAGATCAAGAGTATTTACCAAGCGAATGCTGGTCTTACCTCCTGATTTTGAGGCAATTGGTGTGAAAAAAACAACTAGTTCCCCTTAAAAGATTGAAGAGGAGTGATGTTCTCTTGTAGAAGCTAGATGTTTGATAGGAAAGAGGTGAAATAAATGTTCAGTGAAGAGGACAGAGTAGCTTGTTAATGAAGAAACAAGTTTTCCAAGATCAAAGTGGGAAGATTTGAGACAGAAAGATTGAGTGGAGAAGAAACATGGAAGAGCATAGGGATGAAAGTACAGGAAAAGAGGACTTGAGTTCAGGGTGGTTACCTTGCACTCTGGAGTGTAGAACATGGTGAATTCAGCCTGCTCAAGGTTTCCAAAAGAATGCACCCACAGCATTTTTGGTGGTTGGGAGGCACCCAGGCATCCTAGGAGTGATATGCAGCTTTTGAAGTCTACTCTTAAACAGGGTCTCAGGTTAGTCTTTCTTCCAGGATCTGGTTGACTGAGTGTGTCTCAGGAAGAAGCCTCAGCTTTACTCAGAGAAACTAATATCTCTGCAGTAGTGAGCAGCCTGGTCTGCAGGTATAGAGACTAAAAAGTAAAGATCTGAGTGATCAGAAGGGAGCCAGACAGAGGGAGAGATCATTCAGCTAGTTGCTAAAAGCTGACGACAAACTTGACTCTAAGCTACCACAGCGCAAAAACAAAAAGGGAAACATGACGGCTATCCATAAGGATAAAAGAAAGTTAGTTAGGAGAAACATAACTGTGCCCAATACTAAAAATGAATAGGAATATTTCTCCTTTGTGTTCTCAGAATGAAAGAAGTATGTGACATCCCAGTGAAGTAATATGTCTCATGGGGCTCTTTGTTAGGTCATCTCACAATGTTGCCTGATTACTTGTGCCTTCAGGCTCTATAAAATAATACTTTATAGTAATCAGAGATGAAGAGCCTGGGAGATGCTTATTAGTACTCACATCAGTCTGCAGGTCTGGCATATAGAACAAGCTCCTCTAATGTGTGTGTTTGTGTGTGTGTGTGTGTGTGTATTCATAGATACATAAATGTTTACAGACTATTCCTTGTCCAAAACATCAGGAGGAAAAAAACTCAGCTGAAATCATAGAATCCATTTCAATTTGTTTTGGAAGCAAGTTGTTTTTATGTAAATAAATGAATTAATATATTAAATGTAAGTCAATTGACAATCAATTAGAATGAAAATGATACTGTAGCTCCAGTTAAAGGGAAAATGGGATTTACCATATTTCATCAATTCAAAGATATGTTTGTTTGTTTTCACATTTTAATATCTCTGAAATAGAATGTCTCTTAAAATCGATGAAGTCTTAAAAATAGCTCTCAGCATGGCAGCAGAAGTGCTTTGGTTGGGATTGCTTCTATCAGTGTTTCTAAAATTGTGTTCCCTCCTCCCAACAGTATCAACCTCTGGGAATTTGTTAGAAGTGCACATTCTTAGGTCCCACTCGGACTTACTGAATCAGAAATCTGGATTCAACAATCTGTGTTTAACAGACCTCCAGGTGATTCTGATTCACACTTAAGTTCAGAACCACTGGCCTGCATACTTGATGGACTGTAAAATCATCAATATCAAAACTTGCACAGTGGGTACTAGGGACTTGAAAGAAAATATAGGGGATTCTAATGAAGTACTCTGTTAGTCTCTATTTGTACTAAGGGGTGGGGAAGAGGATGACTCAGACATGACTCAGCAACAATCCCAAAGCTAGGCTAGCTCTACATAATTGCAAAGGCAGGCTAGAAGCCTAGAACAAATGACTTTTAGTTTATTTATGGATTTCTTTAAGAAATGCTACGTCTCCATTGCTTTTCATGGCATAGAGGATGATACTGTGTGGGAAAGCATAGTCATAGCTGATTTTGAGTAAAAGAGAAACTGAGACAAATAAGATTCTCAATGTAAGGATGTTTAAGAAATATCCATCCACTTTTTGATATTTTTCTTTTCAGATGATAAACTATAAAAACTGATGGTTAGTGGAGTCTAAATATGCTTTTGCAAGAAGTTTAAAATAAAAGTTCTAAGTGATAAGAATGCATTGTATTAGTTTAATTGGCAGCCTTTTTCTCTTTCCTTCTTGTTGTTATGTGCCATCAAGTCGGACCCGACTCATAGTGACCCCTCCTTGGGTTTCTGAGGCAGTATCACTATGGAAGTAGATTGACCAACCTTCCTTCCAAGGAGTGGCTGGTGGGTTTGAACTGGTTAGCAGTTGAGTGCCTTAGGCACTAGGCTACCAGAGCTCCCTCCTTTTCTCTTTTCTAGAGTACATAAAATAATGGTGCCTTTCACAATCAATGCATTTTAGTTTTAGGAATATACTAATTTACTTAAGTATTAATCCCTGCTTGTCAGGTATGCGTCTTTGCCAAGATGTACTTTTTTTCTACAACCGGTCATAGTTTTATAAAACTACATCCTGCTGAATTTGATAAAATAAAACCCATTTTCCCCCCCAGAGAGAAAGTGAGCAGGGTCAATAATGGAAGAATGAAAATTCTTAGGGAATCAAAACAAGTTTCCTTGGTTTCTAAATCCTCCTACTACATTGCAACATACTGAAAGTTACACAGCATATTGGCTGAGAATACTGATTTTGGCTTCTAATTAATCTCAGTTCAATTCCTGATTCTAACACCAGTTAGGTAGGAGGCTTTGGATAAATCATTGAACCTCTCTGAGACTCATTTCCCTCACCTATAAAATGAAAATAAAGCACATTAATTGTTGTGAGGATTGAGGTAGGTAATTCATATGAAGCACAATAAATACTCAGGGATTGGGAATGAATATAATCATTGCTTACGATCTGCAATGCAACCTCACTTGTGGACCATGTCTAGGAAAGCTGCCCCATAGGACCCCGACCCAAAGAATACCAAAGAGAAGCCCTTGGTCACTGGTTTACCTGCTTGAACCTACATAGGAAGGATCAAACCAAAAAACAAACCCAGTGCCATTAAGTAGATTTTAACTCAGAGCGAAACCCATTGGGTTTCCAAGGCTGTACATCTTTATAGAAGTAGATTGCCTCATCTTCAGCCCACAGAGTAGTTGATGGGTTTGAACAGCCAACCTGATGGTTAGCAGCCAAATGCCTTTCCCACTGTGCCACTAGAGCTACTTAAGAAGGATCAACCCAGCTTTTATTCTGATGAATGAAACTCTCTTCTCTGAGGCAAATTTCAAAACCATTTTAAAATCTCCAGAAACTAAGTCAATTAAAGAGTCTTTCTAATCACATACTACATTATCAAAATGAAAATACTTTTTCATTAGGGAAAAGCATTTCAGAGGTTATAATTCTTATTGATGGTAAAGATCTTTGAAGAAAATGACTAGTAGTAAGAGACAAACATATTTCAAAGAGACTCATCCATCCTCGATTGAATCAGCAAGGAAATTATTTTTCTTTCCTGAACATTGTCCAGATCATCACAAATAAAACCTGCATTGACTCCTCAGAGAGCCTCTTCCTTGATAAATAATGTAGACACAGAAAGATAAAGAGAACGTCTGGAAGGAGTGATGTCACACAAGTTTAGGATTTATTCTTTCCTTCTGTAGAAACTTCAATGCTGTTATGAGTTTAGGAATTCAGAGTTACAGGCTCAGAGCTGAAAGACAAGATACATATATCCCTTTATCCAAATAATACCTGCTTCTTGAATCCTTTGCCTTAGTCATTGATGTAGCAGAGTCTCTAAACTATAATTTGGAGTCTCTGAAGTCTAAAAGAAAGATCCCTAAATAAAGTACACACACATATACATAACAGACAGATATAGATGATAGGTAGATAGATAGACAGATATTATGTCTGTACACATAGATAAATGAATGGGCAGATCAAAGGTAGGTAGGTAAGTAGATAGCTGGATAGATACCGATACTCACTGGCCTTCTTTGTGAGTGTTATCAGGTTAGTGGATTATCTGGGGTGAATTTCTATTTCAATCCAGTGTCCTCTGGACCATATCATTTCCTGTCTTATTTCCTCATTTTCTCTTGATTAATAATGAATAATAGTCATTACAGAAAAGTAATTTCACTATAAATTTAAACTGTGATGAATGGTCTACTTTCCCCAAATGTTAATCTGTTCCAAAGTCAAATAGACATATTTGAAAGAGATAATGTTTGGGCTAATGACACTAAGGAAGATGAAGCTGATTTTGCTGCACTGTAGTGATGTTAAGGAATGAGGTTAGTTTGCTAATCCAGGGTGAGCTTCAGATGTGACCATTCCTTTTTTTCAGGTGAACCTGAGTCCAAGGTTTTACCTCAGCTTTTCAGGTTCAAAAACTTGTTTTAATCTATTCCACAAAGAGTGATCATATCCCCAGTGTTAAGCCATGTTAACCAAACTCACATGTGACTGATTTATAAGTCATATTGCAAAAGGTTACATTGCTTACAATGTGGATAGTTTTTCCAGTGACCAGAATCTTTGTGCCATTTCCTCAGGACATCCCTATTTTCTGTATTAAGCTATATTATTACAAACACAATAATTAATCAGAAGGATTTTTCTACATTATGACTCAGAACAGGGTAATTGGATGTCACTAAGGCATTCTACAACTTCGTATCCCTATATGGTCTTGTCTAATACCAACAAATAAATGTATTTGATCCAAGTATAGTCTACCTAAGAAGAAACCTGTCTAGTAACAAGGACACAAATGCCTCTTTCTCGGACACAGTGCTGGATAGTTCACCAAAAATACTGTTCCTCTATATATTTAGGGTTGTTGTTGTT
>NW_006921613.1:4197849-4199809 GCF_000298275.1 Orycteropus afer afer
AACCGCCAGCCTTCTGGTTAGCAGTCAAGTGCCTTAGCCACTATGCTACCAGAGCTCAAAATTCATATTACCTCAAAAAATAGTTTTTTTTTCTTTTCATTCAAAATGCTTTCCATTATTGGAAACACAGAGTTTCAACAAAAATTGAAAGCAGAAAATAATTCAGTCTTGAAAGGGTTAAAAAAAAATGCACTGAGTCAGCTCCAATTTGTGACAGCTCTATGTGTGTTGATATAGAACTGATCCATAGGATTTGCAATGGCTGTTTCTTCAGAAGTAGATTTCCAGGATTTTCTTCCCAGGCAACTTTTGACTTTGGTTTCATCATTGACTTTGATTTCTTAGAACTCAAACGGCCCATCTTTCATTTAGCAGCTGAGTGCATTAACACTTTGCACCACCCAGGTATTCTTATTTACCTATACTTAGTGGGAAAATGTCATTAAGATTTGATATTTTGGCTGAACACAAATCCAACAAACACATAAACTTGCTGTAAATTTGTTAGCTGTTTACCTTTTTCTTTTTTTTTCTCACCATATAGTTTCTACCTCTTCATTTAAACGAGAGGAATTACAGTCTTCTTTCTAGCTACCTGTCTTAACATGGTTTTCTGTTTTGGGTGCTGTTCTAAATTGAAAAGTGTCTTACTGTCAATAGTTTCTTCCTGAAATTAACTGTTTTTGATGGGAAAGTCAGCTCTGATGTTTGCACCAGCACGGATCTCCATCAGTCAGGCAGTCCAGTCAACTCATTAGGTCCTGAGGGAAGTTTGGATTAAGGATAAACAACACAGAGGAATAAGGAGACAAGTCTTGGAGCCCGCAAGGAGCTAAAGTGATCTTTTGCAAATGATGCAGTCCTATGGCTCCCTGCCTAAAGGCTCACCTAAGAGACCTTGGAAACAGAGCCGATGAGTTCAAGGAAAAAGTACTTAGATGTTGGGCATATGGATTATTGAGAACGACTTTGATTTCTTAGATTGACATGCTGTTACAGAAGACTGAAGCACATGCAGATGAAAAGGCAGATGAAAGTGTTAAACTGAGAAAAGTACTTGCTCAGTGGGCAAAAAAAGAGAGGGCTTTAGAATGTGGAAATACAGCTCACTTGTTTGCTCTCTCTTTCCTTCTCAAGTACCAACTACAGAAAGCACTTTAAAGAGTCAAAAAACAGATTCAGTCATGTTTACCATATATCCGACTCTTTGGCATACTAGTATCTGACAAGGGAAAATGTGAGTTACAAGAAATAGAGTCAATGAATATTTAACAGTATGCTTCATTTTAATATATTGTATACATACTGAGTAACTTATTAATGCAAGCTGTGCTAAGTACTAGAGATATAAAAATAAATATAGCTTGATTCTTTTCCTTAAGGAAATGATGATCTGATTAGGGAGGAAACAGAAAATTACACAGCAGTGGAATACTTGAAAGAGCAGAATTAAGACAAAAAGCATTCTCCAAATGGATAAAAGCATTACCTGGCGCAGCTTGTTCAGGCATTTGTTTGTTTATGTGCTCATCTGAGGAGACTCCGTAGGCTTCTGAATAGTGTTGGCTGTAATCTTTCTGGAAGCAGCTCACCAGGCTTGGATCTTCCATGGTGCCACTGGGTGGGTTCCAACAGACAACCTCTGGGTTACTAGCCAACTGCAGACCATCTGTACCAACCAGGGTCCTTTACCTGGTACAGCTTCAGTGTGAACTAGGAAGGTGGTTTGTGGAAGATGCATTGTTTCCTCTTTTATCTTTTATTTCTTTATTTTTAGGTAAGCTTTATTTTTCAGAAAAGTTTTAGATTTACAGAAAAAATCGTAAAGATTGTACAGAGAGTTCTCATATACTCTGCACCTCATTTCACCTATTATTAACACCTTCCAATTGTGTGGAAGGAGCTCTGGTGGCACTTAGTTGGTTCCTTTGACATACCCTCATCAATTTTTTTTTTTTTT
>NW_006921613.1:4200919-4214521 GCF_000298275.1 Orycteropus afer afer
CATGACATCCTTCTCCAGGGAATGGTCCCTTCTTACAACATGACCAAAATAGGTGAGACGAAGTCTGGCCATTCTTGCTTCCAAGGAGCATTCTGGCTGTACTTCCTCCAGGACAAAATGGCGTTAGGGACACAACACTCTAAAACTTCCTACAGGACAGATCCATTAGTTCTTTTAGCAGTCCATGGTACTTTCAGCATTCTCCGCCAGCACCACAACTCAAAAGCATCAACTCTTCTAGGCTCCCCTTGGCTATAGTAGTTTCTCAGACTTTCCTTGACTCTGACGACCTTAACAGTGTTCAAAGGGACTAGTCAGGTATTTTGTAGGATGCCTCTCTATTGGGATTTGTCTGATGTATTTCTCAAGGTTAGACTGAGGATATGGGTTTTGGAGAGGAAAACCACAGAGGTAAGTGCTCTTTTCACTATACCCTATCAAGGTCATACTATCATTATGACTTAATTGCTGCTGATGTTGATCTTGACCACCTGATCACCAGGCTGTGACACTGTTTGTTAGATTTCTCCACTCTAAAGTTAATCCCTCTCCTCCACTGTCCTTTATTCATGCTCTTTGAAAGAAGTCACTGTGCATAGCTCACACTTAGTAGTGGGAAGTCATACTTCTTGAAGGTAAAGTTTCTACATAAAATTATTTGGAATTCTTCATGGAAGATTTGTCTCTTCTCTCCCATTTATTCAATTATTTATTTGTATCAGTAAGGACTCATGGATTTTTGTTTGTGTTGGGTTGCAGGGAATAATTTGATCATGATGTCAATCTAGCATTTGCTTATACATGAGAAACTCTGAGGTGAACACAGAAACCTTTGCTCTGCTGAAATGAGCTGCACGGGATGAACAAGATGTACACACATACACACTACAAACATCCACCAATTACTTCAGTATAGTGGGTATGTTACAAACCATGCCCATCCACATATAGAGTTAGAACTTCCCATCAAATTTGAGATAACCCTCCTTCCAGCACTTCATAATAACACACAAGGTACAACCCTTCTGGTGCCCATTTCTACTACCAATCTTCAGGGCTTTTTCAAGGTGAAAGACAAGACTTGTTGTTATATTTATGTTTCTTAACCATTTAACATATGTAAAGCTCTGTCACTGTTTTAATTAAGTTCCTATCTTTAAATGTGTCACTTGGGAAGTTTTAGAGTGTTGTGCCCCTAACTCCATTTTGTTATTGTTGTTATTGTACAATTTGCACAGCACAGTGACTTTTAGAAATACATACACCAAATAATAGCATAACTGACTGTAGCTGTGACTGACTGAAAAGAAGAGAAACGTATTTGAGGCAGAGACAGCACGAAGCCATGAAACAGAATGATATGTGTGATGAGCGTTACCTCAATTTGTGTTGTTGGAATATAAAAGGAGATGGTAAAATGAGGTCAAAGGGATAAACAGAAACAAAACAAAAGTAATCACTTGTTGCAATAAATTTGACATTAATCCTATGGCTATTAAGACTTCCTTGAAAAGTTGCAAGCATTGCAGTGGCAGTACAAATCTTCATTTTATGTAGGTTTCTCTCATCTGGTCACTATGAGGATGAATTAGAGCAGAGTAAATTTCTAGGATTGGAAACTAGGAAGCTTTTGTCATATAATAAAATAGGGTAGAATCCCAGAATATGGCAGTAGTAAATGGAATGAATTAAAGTTGAGAGATTAATGAGATATTTAAAAGACACAGTTAACAGAGCTGGAAAATTGTTGAACATGTTGGGTGGGGGTGAAGGGCAGTGTTATGGATTGAATTGTATTCCCAATATGTGTTATAAATCCTAACCCCTTTACCTGTAGCTATAATTCCATTCAGGAATGGATTTTCTTTGTTATGTTAATGATGCAGTATATAAAAGAGCAGATTAAAAAAACAAGCAAGCAAACACAAATGGAGGGGAAAATATACTCTAAATAATCACCAACCAAACTAAATCATACTCACTGCCATCAAGTCTGATCCAGCTCACAGAGACCCCTCCTTGGGTTTCTGAGGCAGTATCACTATGGAAGTAGATTGCCCAAACTTTCCTCCGAGGAGTGGCTGGTGGGTTTGAATCGCCAGCCTTCTAGTTAGCACTCAAGTGCCTTAGGCACTATGCCATCACCAAGGAACCTAGAAATAGAAGCTGAAAAGAGACAAGGACCTTCCTCCAGAGTTGACAGAGAGAGAAAGAGAGAGCCTTCCACTAGAGCTGGGGCCCGACATTTGGACTTCTAGCTACCTAAACCAAAAAACCAAACCAAAACTACCTAAACTATGAAAAAATAAATTTCTGTTTGTTCAAGCCACCCATTTGTGGTATTTCTGTATAGCAGCACCAGGAAATGAATACAGGCAGTTAGGGATGGTGAGGAAACCTAGAAACCTCCTAGAGTCCCACTTGAAAACACTGGTGGATGATTGTACTCACTACCTATAATTGGGAATATAGCAAGAGGAAAACTTTGGCTGGGACTGTGAAGTGGAGGATGGAATTGATGGATTGGAGATAAGAATCTGGTATGGGAAAATTCAGACACATAAACTGACTGAGCTTGGCATTATAATATGTAATCAGTATTGCAATAAGTGTGCAAATGAATACTTAAGAAATATTCAAGAAGAACTTATTTTACTCATTGTCCTTTCACATAACTGTCTTCCTATTCTTCAGATGTTACCTTACATTTACCTCTTCAGAGAGTGATTCCTTGACCACCTGTCAGAGTCCTCAGAGGCTAACCCTAAGGTAAGAACTCATATTTTAGTGAATTTAGAAAATTTATAAAAAAGGTTAAAGGGAAGGGGACAGAGATGTGGAAGATGCCCAGTAAAGTATGATCTCAGGCAAAGATCCTGTGAAGGTAGCTTCAGCCTCAACTTGCATGGAAACTCCAGAGTGTAAGCTGTTTCTTAGAATTGTCCCATCCCAATGTGAGAGAGCTGGGCTTTCATGATGCCCAACTCAGCAGTTATTGATTAACTTCTACCCTGGAAGATGAGAACTCTCAGACACATGGACTCCCAGAACTTCCCATGGCTTAAACTGTGCACAGCGCAAAGTAACTCTCTAGCCCAAAGACAGGCCTCCAAAGAGCTGAACTCCAAGTGCATCATCAGCAACTGAAAGGGAGAGGGATAGAAATAGTCAAAACAAAACTCAAACTCACTGCTGTTGAGTTGGATCCAGCTTATAGTGACCCCTCCTTGGGTTTTCCGAGGCAGTATCACTGCAGAAGTAGATTGCCCAACCTTCCTTCTGAGGAGTAGCTGGTGAGTTTGAGCTGTCAGCCTTCTGGTTAGCAGTCAAATGTCTTAGGTACTATGCCACCAGAGCTCCCTTTAGAAATGGTAAACAAATGAAAATTAAAAGTCAGTAAGAGTAAAAGGATCCTAGGGATCTAGGTGGAGCTCAGACATTGTTTACAGGGGTCATTAAACTATAGCTTCCAGGCTAAACATAGCTTGTTGCCCTTTGGAAAAAAAAATTATTGGAATATAATGTGTATACCATGAAGTTCACCTGTTTAAATTGCACAGTTTAATGAGTATATTTACCCAAGAGTTATATAACCACAAGTAATTGAATTTTATAATATTTTTAATACCAAAGAATAAGTTTATATTCATTAGCAATCACTCTTCATTCCCTCTTCCCCTGTTCCCAGTCCTAGGCATTTATAAATTTACTCTCTGTCTATGGATTTGCCTCTTCTGAGTATTTCATATAAATGTGATCATACAACATGTAATCTTTGTGACTGGCTTCTTTTACTAACATTATGTTTACAAAATTCACCCATATGTTGTAGCATATGTCACTAGCTCCTTTTCATTGATAAAAACATTCCATCTTAAGGATATACCACATTTTGTTTATCTATTCACTGCTTGATGAATAGATTTGGATTGCTTCTACATTTTTGCTATTATGAATAATACTGCTATGAACTGTTGTGTATAATCTTTTGCATGAATATATTCCTTTCTTTCTTGCATGAACATATGTCTTCTTTTCTTTGGGGTGTATACTTTGGAACATAATTGCTGCTTCATACGGTAACTTTATGTTTAACATTTTGAGGAGTGACAATTTGTTTTCCACAGTGGTTGACTATGTTACACTCCCACAACCAGAGCAACCCATGAAGGTGTTGGCTGCTCTACATCCTTGCCAACATTTCTCATTGTTTCACTTTTTAATTATATCTATTCTAATGGGTGTGAAGAAGTCCCTGGATGGTGTAAACGATTACGTATTTAATGGCTAACTGAAAGGTTGGTGGTTCAAACCCATTAAGAGGCCCCTCAGAAGAAAAGTCTAGGCTTCCAAAAGGTCACAGGCTTGAAAACCCTATAGAATGCAGTTTTATTTTGCACACATAGGGTTGCCATGTGTCCAAATCAACTTGACAGCAGCAGGGTTTTTTAGTGGGTGTGAAGTGATATCTCATTGTAGCCAGTCCTCAGAAGGAGGACTGGGCAATCTACTTCCATAGAGATACCACCTCAGAAACCCAAGGAAAGTCACTATGAGTCGAATAGACTCAATGGCAGTGAGTTTGGTTTTTGGTTTTGGAACAACTAATGATGTTCAGAATTTTTTTCATCTACCTATTTGTTGTTGTTGTTGTTAGGTGCTGTCAAGTCATCTCTGAATCATAGCTACCATATGCACAGCAGAACAAAACACAGCCCAGTCCTGAGCCAGCTCTATGATTCTTGCTTTACTTGAGCCCATCGCTGCTGCCACCATGTCAATCCATCTCTTTGAGTGACTTCCCCTCTTTCGTCGACACTTTACCTTACCAAGCACGACATACTTCTCCAGGGAATGGTCCCTTCCGACAATATGACCAAAATAGGTAAGACGAAGTCTGGCCATTCTCACCTCCAAGGAGCATTCTGGCTGCGCTACCTCCAGGACAGACCTACTAGTTCTTTTAGCAGTCCATGGTACTTTCAGCAATCTTCGCCAACACCACAGCTCAAAAGCATCATTTCTTCTTCTGTCTTCCTTATTCATTGTCCAGCTCTCAAATGCATATGAGGGGATTGAAAATACCATGGTTTGTATGGTGCACATTAGTCCTCAAGGAGACATCTTTACTCTTCTGCAGTTGAAAGAGGTTCCTTGCAGTCGATTTGCCAGTGCTATACGTCATCTGATGTCCTGACTGCTGCTTTCATTGGTGTCAATTGTAGAACCAAGCAATGTGAAGTCTTTGACAATTTCAATCTTTTCTCCATTTATCATAGTGCTGTGTATTGGTCCAGTTGTGAGGATTTTTATTTCCTTTATATTGAGATATAGTCCATACTGTAGACTGTATTCCTCAATCTTCATCAGTAAGTACTTCAAGTCATCCTCACTTTCAGCAAGAAAAGCTGTGTCATCAGCATATTGCAGGTTGTTAATGATTCTTCCTCCAATCCTGATGCCATGTTCTTCTTCATTTGGTCCAGCTTCTTGGATTATTTGCTCAGCATACAGATTGAATAAGTATGGTGAAAGGGTACAACCGTGACACACTCCCTTCTTGATTTTAAACCATGCAGTGTTCCCTTTTTCTGTTTGAACAACAATCCCTGGTCAATGGACAGGTTTCTCATGAGTACAAATGGAATTCCCATTCTTCTCAATGTTATCCACAATTTGTTATAATCCACTCAATCAAGTGCTTTTGCATAGTCAATAAAACACAAGTAAACATCTTACTGATATTCTTTGCTTTGAGCCAAGATTCATCTGACATCAGCAATGATTTCCCTTGTTCACCACCCTCTTCTGAATCCAGCTTGTATTTCTGGAAGTTCCCTGTCAATATACTGCTGCAAGCATTTTTGAATTATCTTTAGTAAGATTTTACCTGCATGCGATATTAATGATATTGTTTGATAATTTCCACGTTCTGTGGGATCACCTTTCTTTGGAATGGGTACAAGTATGAATCTCTTCCAGTCAGTTGGCCAGGTAGCTGTCTTCCAAATCTTTTGGCATAATCCAGTGCATGCTTCCAGAAGGGCATCCATTTGTTGAAACATCTCAATAGTTATTCCATCAATTCTTGCAGCTTTGTTCTTTGCCAATTCTTTCAGTGCAGCTTCCACTTCTTCCTTCAATACTATTGGTTCTTGAACATCTGCCACCTCCTGAAATGAATGAACATCAACCAGTTCTTTTTGGTACAGTGACTCTATGTATTCCTTCCATCTTCTTTTGATGTTTCCTGCATCATTCAATACTTTGCCCATAGAATCTTTCAAAGTTGGAATTCAAGGCTTAAATTTTTTCCTCAGTCCTTTCAGCTTAAGAAATGCCAAGCATGTTCTTCCCTTTTGGTTTTCTAACTCTAGGTCTTTGCACATTTCATTATAGTAATTGGCTTTGTCTGCTTGAGCTGCTCTTTGAAGTCTTCTCTTCAGCTCTTTTATCTTGTCATTGCTCCACTTCCTTTAGCTGCTCCCTGCTCAAGGGCAAGTTTCAGAGTCTCTTGCGACATCCATTTTGGTCTTTTCTTTCTTTCTCCATTTTTAATGACCTCTTGCTTTCTTTATGGATGATGTTCTTGATGTCATCCCACAACTCTTCTTATTTTAAATCATTGATGTCCAATGCATCAAATCTATTCTTTAGATGGTCTCTAAATTCAGAAGGGATATATTCAAGGCCATATTTTGGCTCTCGTGGACTTGTTTTAATAGTCTTCAGCTTCAAGTTGAACTTGCATATGAGTAGTTGATGGTCTGTTACATAATCAGCTCCTGGCCTTGTTTTGGCTGATAATATTGAGCTTTTCCATCTCCTCTTGCCACAGATGTAGTCAATCTGATTCCTGTATACTCTGTCTGGCAAAGTCCATGTGTATAGCTGCCATTTGTGTTGTTGAGAAAAGGTATTTGCAATGAATAAGTCATTGGTCTTGCAAAATTCTATCATGCAATCTCCAGTGTTATTTCTGTCACCAAGGCCAAATTTTCTAACTACCAATGATTCTTCTTTTTTTCCAACTTTTGCATTCCAATCGCCAGTGATAATCTACACATCTTGATTGCATGTTCAGTCAGTTTCAGACCACAGAAATTGATAAAAATCTTCAATTTGGTGGTTAGTGCATAAGTTTGAATAATAGTAGCATTAACGGGTCTTTGTTGTAGTCATATGGATATCATCCTATCACTGACAGCATTGTACTTCAGGACAGATCTTGAAACATCTTTTTTGATGATGAATGCCATTCCACTCCTCTTCAATTTGTCGTTCTGGCATAATAGATCATATGGTTGTCTGATTAAAAATGCCCAAAACCCATCCATTTCAGCTCACTAATGGCTAGGCAGGAGCTCTGCTAGCGTAGTGCCTAAGGCACTTGACTGCTAACCAGAAGACTGACAGTTCAAACCCACCAGCCACTCCTTGGAAGGAAGGTTGGGCAATCTACTTCCATGGTAATACTGCCTCGGAAACCCAAGGAGGGGTCACTATGAGTCAGGTCTGACTTGATGGCACATAGCAACAACAACAATGCCTAGGATATTGATCTTTATGTGTACCATTTCATTTTTGACAACTTCCAATTTTCCTAGATTCATACTTTGTACATTCCATGTTCGAATTATTAATGGATCTTTGTAGCTCTTTCTCCTCAATTTGAGTCATGCCATGTCAGCACATGGAGGTCCTGAAAGATTTACTTTATCCATATCATTAAGGTTGGTTCTACACTGATGAGGCAGCTCTTTCACAGTCCTATTTTGAGTGCCTTCCAACCCAAGGGCCTTGTCTTCCTGCACTGTGTCAGACAATGTTTCCAAGCTATTCACAAAGTTGCCCAGTAATATATCAGGCAGTGTTTCTCTGCTATTCATAAGGTTTTCCCTGGCCAATTTTTGAGAAGTGGATAGCCTCCTCCTTCTTCCTGGTCTGTCTTAGTCTGTAAGCTGCATTGAAACCTGTGCACCATGTGCAACTCTGCTGGTGTCTGAAACACCATTGGCATAGCCTCAAGCCACACAGCAATGTATAAGCCCCACAGGATGACAAACTTACAGACAAGTTTGTCTCCCTTAACTGTTGGAAATTTCTGTGCCCTCCCCTTACTTAATTCCTACCTGGAACCTGCCACTTTGTGGTCCTGGCTGCTCCCTCCCTTTCCTGGCTCTAAGGTGCTGGGGTCTGCCTTGCCTCCTGCCCCTTTACCCTGATATCCTGCCGCTCCTGCTCCCTCCCTTTCCTGGCTCTTGGGGGCTTGGGGCCCAGCCTTGCCTCCCACCCTTTTACCTGTTTGTTAGCCATTCATATATCTTCTTTGAAGAATTGTTTATTCGAAACTTTTGCCTATTTTTTAATAGAGTTATCTGCTGCCTGTTTTGTTAATAAATAAATAAAGTTTTATTTTTATTGGAACATGGCTATGCTGCTTTCATACCACAAGGGCAGAGTTGAGCAGTTGCAACAGAGGCCACATGGCCTGCAACACCTGAAATAGTATTATCTGACCCTTTACAGAAGAAATTTGCCAACCTCTTCTACAGACTATCTGATCCATGGCATGGTAGCCCCCTCCAGGGTTCCAGCTAGCCACTAAAGGCCTGTGGAGAGCGGAGCAATCCCTGGGTCTCCAATCCATCCACCATCTCTCCAGTTGCTCTCAGTAGAATATATGCTCCTTTTCTTTATTATTTTATTTCCAGCACCTAGCACAGTGCCTCACATATAATAAGCACTCAATGAGTCTATGTGGATTTAGTCAATAAATCCAAATGAAGGCTGTATAAATGAACACTTTCTGAAGGATTCTTTAGTGATAAAAATGATGATCACTTCAAGAGAATTATATTTCTTGCTCTGTGCATGGTTTTAGTGGTCTCATTAAGTTTTCTTTATTAATGAAATCTACATCTTTAAAGACTATTGTAAAGATGCAGGGCGGGAGGAGTCTGACCTCCTCTAAATTCACCTGGAGGGAGAAGGATTAAGATCAACAGCCTTAAACTGATTCCTCTGAGGTGGGGGTCAGATATGCCTCCACCCTCCAACTTTTTTTTACAGATTCCAACACCAACTGTACCTCAAAACACTCTCTACTACTCTGCTGTATTCTGTAACTCATTGCAATGGCCACACAGAACTCATAGACAATATTTAGGATTATAGGTTTTATTAGATAAGTAGCAGGTTATAATTCAGGATAAAAAATTGTTCAAGATATAGTTATTTGATCAAGACAGCCTCTTCTCAATCGTGCCCAGAGGAAAGTCTCTCTCTGTATCTCAATCCCTTGGCCCTGACTTTGCCCTTCTGAAGCAAGAGTTAAAAAAATCTTCTAATTCTGAGGATAAGTGCCCAGAGGCACACCACTCCACCAGTATGCCTTGGCCTGAAGGTGCTTAGCTGTAGCTTCATGGATTGGTCACCTAGTTCCATCAGGTGCACAAAGGCACCCTGCTCCACCTGCAAGCCTCCTACCTGAAGGTGCTCAGCTTTCTTGCTCCAGAGGCCCAAAAGCTTACCATGTTGTCTCCCACTGATCTCCTGGTTCTGCTGCTTCTGGTGTCACCATTTCTCTGCTGCTGCTTTTCTGCCACTTCCTCTCACCATTTCTCCAGTGTTACAGCTCTCTCTGTCTCCTGGATCAAGTTGGTCCCCAGTGTGGGGACCCTAGGTCCAAAAGACATGCTCCACTACCATTGTTTCTTCTTGCTGGTGGTCAGGTCCCTTCTTTCTGCCTCTGGGATGGCTCATCTTAAGCATAGTAGGATGGCAAAATTGAACAATCCCCAGGCTAGGGCTCCATATGCTTTATTTCCATGGTTCTATTGCAACAAGGGAGACATACACCTTATTTAAATTATTAGCAGGGTTGCGTTTAACAGGGAGCTTCCAAAGAGCAAGTCAGCTTTAACCATCTTGCAGTACAGTGAATTGCTTAAAGTGGCCCTTCTAGCCATATCCTCAATTTTGTGATGTACTATAAATCCTAGCCTGTGTGCCTGCAGTTATGGTCCCATTTTGGGGTGAGTTATCTGTTGCGTTGATGAGGCAGGATTAGGGTGGGATGTCTCTTGAGTCCCATCTTGTTGGAGAGTGTGACTCGTCACCACCCCAGTTTCTTTGATAGTGTATATGTGAATGCTCTGGCAAAGTTCACTCTTTTGATCCTGTATCTGGTTTATCGTCATCTCACCCCCGTTCTTGGAACTTGAGACAGCAGTCAGTTGTCTGATCTGCTGATTTTGGTTCATTAGTCCCTGAAACCATATGAGTGAGGAGAATTCTCCAGACCAGCATCTGACACATGGATTTGAGACTTGCCAGCTTCCACAAACACATCAGCAATTTCCTTGGCAGTTAATTGAGTTCTGTAAGACATTACAGCAAAATATGGAACCCTAAGACAGGAGGGAGAGTACTGAGATATATGGAGGAGTTGATGTTAGAGATGATGGAGTGGTACACCAGTTTGGAAAACTTGAACATTTGGGACATCTTTAACCTCTCTCTCATAGGGACCAGCCTTGTGCTGGTCCTTTTAAAAGAAATTATTCAAGCACATCTCCTTGGCCCAGAAATGAGAAACCACCTAAAAAATCTCTTCTACTCCATACCTCTCCTCCCTCCTCACTGTTCAATCCATCTGGTTGAGGGGCTTCCCTTTTTTTCATTGACCCTTCACTTTATCAACCATGATATCCTTCTCCAGAAAATAGTCCCTTCTGACAACATGATCAAAGTAGGTGAGACAAAGTCTGCTCATTGTTACTTCAAAGAAGCATTTTGGTTGCTCTTCTTCCAGGACAGATTTGTTCGTTCTTCTAGCAGTCCATGGTGTACAATATAGCTCCATATTTTCAAGATCAGAAATATCCTAACACAGAACACATATTATTTTGTTTGGTTTGATGTCACTTCTTTCAATAAGTCTTCCCTGAGAGTCTACTTCTCCCTTTCGCATCCCTTCTTCTTTAGAAGTCAGGTCATAAGTTCTTCCTTAGTGCTGCCAAAGCATGTAGAACATGCCTTCATCAAACTTTGTGTCATGTTGTGTTATAATGGTCAATATTCTTGTCTGTCTTTCATATCAGCCTATGAGTTCCTTGAGGGCAGAGACTATGTCTTGTTCACTGCTATAGCATAGTGCCTGACATACAGTAAGTTGCCATTGTTAGGTGCCATTGAGTTGATTCTGACTCAAAATGGCCCCATGTGACAGAGTAGATTTCTCCTTAGGGTTTCCTAGGCTATTCCTTACAGGAATAAAAAACTCACTGCCGTCGAGTCAGATCTGACTCATAATGACTCCTCCTTGAGTTGCTGAGGCAATATCACTATGGAAGTAGATTGCCCCATCTTCCTTCTGAGGAGTGGCTGGTGGGTCTGAATGGCCAGCTTTCTGGTTAGCAGTCAAATGCCTTAGGCACTACACCACCAGAGCTCCCTACAGGAATAGATGGCCAGATCTTTCTCCTGCAGAGCCACTGAGTGTGTTTGAACTGCCAGACTTTAGGTTAGCAGCTGAGCACTTAACAGTTACACCATTAGGGTTCCTTAATAAAAGTACTCAATCTAAATTAATTTAAATCAAATATTGCTGACTTAATTTATTTATGGTCAAATGAGGTATAATTAGTGGTTGCCACTGACTTACCACTCCAAATGTCCCCCAAAATGACTATAATGTGCCCCACAAAGCAAAGAAAGAGTGAAGAAGTGGGGATCGGGCAGCACAAATTCACCTCTTTCTTTGACAAGCCAGAAGGAGGCTCATTAGAATCTCCTTCAAAGTAAGGTACCACCAGATGACAGAGCAGCATACTTCATATTCCACTGAAAGTCACACAGAGCCTTTTACCCCTTTATCACAAATCAAACCCATTGCCATCAAGTCAATGCCTACTCATAGTGACCCTATGGGACAAAATAGAACCCCCACAGGGTTTACAAGGCTGTAATCTTTATGGAAGCAAACTGCAACATCTCTCTGCCATGGAGTGGCTGCTGGGTTCAGAACTGCCAACATTTCAGTTCGCAGCTGAGTGCTTAACCACTGCACCACCAGGGCTCCTTTTACCCCTATATTTTGCTTCTATATTTCTGAGGTAATTTTAGATAAAGCAACTTCTCTTTGTGTCTTTTAGTGGCTTTAATTGATGTGTATCGCTGACCAATTGATATGAAGGCGGCAATCAGTATCAATTGGAAAGCAGCTGAAGTAAGAGGATCAACCATCTTGCAGTCTGGTTTGCCAGCCCCGTGTAGCTAGAGCCTGGACAATTGATCTTTGCTGGATCAAACTGCAAACTATACAAGATGCATATGGTTTCAAAGGCTCCCAAATGCTGATGTCGGACACTGCTAAAAGGGGAATAATGAGCCTAGCACCATTAAAGTTGGAGTCAATTAGCAGAGTCAGGAGACTGACATTGTGTGTTTCTAAGTATAATTTGCATCCTTTGTATCTATAATAAAACCTTAGTGATTTTTCCTGTAGCCTGATCATTCCCTGAGGAGTCATGTTTGTGGGTAGGTAGAGCAGTGTGTGGCGTGGCATTAGGAGTACCATGAAGGTATTACCCTCAGAGGTTTAAAGCCATCCTTAAAATGCCACCATTAATGCTTCCAAGCTAAGAATTGCCTTTTCTGGGCCAGCTTTCTCAAGGTGATTTTGCAGAATTTTATTTCATAGGAAGTTATATATTACTGTAAAAAATTCACGTGGCCAAACAAATGTGGGAAACTGTATTAGATTAGTTAAAGAGGTCTCTTGATTTCAGAACTTTTCAGAGTTAATGTACATTATATACTATGAATTATGCATATGCATTATGATTTCTGAGGAAGGAATAGTGTTACCCAAACATTTCACCAATGAACATTTTATCATGAAGCGTCTAATGGGTTGTGTTCTGAGAAATACACTTTGGGAAATCTGTCTTAAGGAAATACTCCATGGTGGTTCTATATTGGATCCCCAAATCCTTACTTATGAGGGAATTTGCTAGATACTTTCTTCCTCTTGTTTTCAGGTTTTCAAAAAAGTATTTTAGCAATAAACTTTTCATTTTAGAATAGCGTTAGAGTTACAGAAAAGTTGCAAAGATATTAAAAAGAGTTCCCATATACCCTCCCCCCACAAAAAAACAAACTCACTGCCGTTGAGTCAATTCCAACTCATAGCCACCCTATAGGAAAGAGTGGAAATGCCCCATAGGGTTTCCAAGACTGTAAATCTTTATGGAAGCAGACTGCTTCATCTTTCTTCCATAGAGCAGCTGGTTAGTTCTCAGTACCAACATTCTGGTTAGCAGTCAAGTGCTTTAACCACTATGCCACCAGAGCTCCTTTCCACACATCCCATAAACAGTTTTCCCTATTGTTAACATCTCACATTACTGTGATACATTTATCACTATTAAAACACCAACACTGGTACATTACTTCATACTTTATTTGAGCTTCACTGGTTTTTCCTTAATTGCCTGTCTCTGCATCTCATCCAGGACACCATTTTACATTTAATCATCATATTTCATGAGCCTCCTCTGATCTATGACAGTTTCTCAGACTTTCTTGCTTTTTTTT
>NW_006921613.1:4222461-4250974 GCF_000298275.1 Orycteropus afer afer
TCACACAAATTCTTCTGCTAGTTGGGGTTTAGTCCAAATCTGCATCCTTTCCTTCAAGGCTCAGGGGTCCAAGATTATCTTCTGTGTCTGTATTAATTGGTTTCCCTTTTCTTTGTTGAAGAGGGTCTGTGCAATCCTTCTGCCTAGTCCGCCATCTTGCCCCGTCTCCCCAGAATGCTCACTTTTCTTGCTTTTAATGACCTTGATTGTTTTGAAGAATATGATTTTCTAATTCTAAGAGAGATCAGGAAAGCATAGTGAAAGTGGGAATCTTGTGGAAGAATGGGAGATGAAGGAAGTTTGAAAGGGCAGAAAAATGCAAGAAAATAAAAAGTCAGGAGGCAAGTTTATTGACTCCTCAGGTTAACAAAATCAACTCTGCCTATAAACTAATTTTGTGGAATATATGTATGGTAAATTGGATGCAAACCACATTTTAAAAATTTATATCAAATCTTATTTTCTCCTAAGACATTGCCTGATACACTTTAAGAAAAAGAAAGAAAGAAAAAAATCTAACCAAGGTCAAACTACAAGATAAAACCTACTAAAACTTAGGACCAGGGAAAAGGAGCTTGAGATGACCAACATGAAGGAATCTGCAGACTACACGGCTAAGTATTTTTCCTTTAGAATGACAGCCCTTTGACTTGAATTGCAGCTTATGAAGTACTATGTTATGTCTCTTTTGTTTTTGTTTTCAGAGTTTTGAAATTGGGCAAAAGAAAATTTCTTAGAAGGATTGGCTCTTTGTTTCCTGGACTTGGGCTAAGGGCAGGGGTGAAAATGGCTCCTAGTGACTACTTTCCTCCTACCCAACACTAGGAAATACAGTTTTCCTTCTTTTGTACTGACCAAACCAAACAAAATCTGGGAAAACTAAACATAAATAAGAGAGATGTGGTGATCATTCCTATTAGGTTCAGCATAACCACCAGCCAACATAAGCATATCGAGCAGCATGACTGAGAAGACCAATACCTGGTTGCCAGAAACCAGAGTAGAGTTATTTAAAGCACACAATGTCCTGAGATCTTGTTTGGACAAGGTAACTGATAATATTAGTTGCTGTAAAGATTGGGGTACAAGCTAAACTTCTGTAACAGAGACTAAAAATGCAGGGACCCATACAACAGAGAAATGGTTTGTTTTTCTCCTATGTAATAGTCCAAAGGTGAGATGACCATTGAGAGAGTTCTGCCATTTTAAACCTTGGACCCAAGGCTGCTGCCCCACTTTTTCCTGTTTCTCAGCTAAGACGAAGAGGAAAAAGATTAGATGAGTGTGCAATCAATCATTTTGTGGGCAAGACCTGAGGGAGACACACATCAAATCCACTCAAATACCACCAGCCTGAACTTAGTCACATGGGCATATCTAGCTGCAAAGGAAGCTGATAAATGTAGTACTCAGTTGGTCATGTGCCAGCTGGTATCTGTTACTGTGGCAGAAAGCAAGAACAGATTTGTGAAACAACTTCACCCTTGCTGCAGCTGTTTGCCCATTCTCTATCCATTTTGTGGACTAAGGTGTGCCTGACCCACGCCATGGTACTTTCAATTGCCTCATATGCATGTGATGGCTGGACAATGAATAAGAAAGACTAAAGAATTAACACATTTTAATTATGATGTTGATGAAGGCTATTGACTATACCATAAACTGCCAAAAGAATGAAAAATTCTATCTTGGAAGAAGTACAGCAAGAATGTTCCTTAGAAGCAAGGATGGTGAGACTTTGTCTCACATACTTTTAACATGTTATCAAGAGGATCCAGTTCCTGGAAAAGAGCATCATGTTTGGTAAAGCAGAAGGTCAGTGAAAAACAGGAAGACCCTCAATGAGACGTATTAACACAGTGGCTACAACAGTAGGCTCAAACAGTAATTGTAAAGATGACACAGGACCAGGCAGCATTTTGTTGTGTTGTACTTAGGGTAGTTATGAGTTGCAACTGACTTGAGGGCACCTAACAACAACATGCCTGCCTAGTGGGAAGGATTGGTGAACAATGAATACAAAAGCAAATCACAAACCACAGAATAAGTATTTGTGATTAGCTGAATCACCACCTGTCTGTTAGCTTGTTGTACTGTGGTTGCTTAGCATGTAGCTATAATACTGGAAGTGATGCTACTAATCAACTACCAGTAGAGTCACCCACAGTGGACTAGTTTCAGTAGAGTCTCCAGACTAAGAAAGACTAGGGAAAAAGACCTAATTATATACTTCCAAATATTGGCCAATGTAACCCTGGATCACAGAACATTTTCTAAGACTGTCTCATGTACTTTGGATATGTCATCAGAAGGCACTGATCACTGGAGAAGAAAGACCAGCAAAGAAGAGTGAAACCTTCAATGAAATGGATTGACACATTGACTGAAACAAGAAACTCCAGTATATCGATAATCATGAAGATGTCACTAGGCTGGGTAATGTTTTGTTATGTTATGTGTGGGGTTGCCAGAGTCAGAGATGACTAGATAGCAACTAACAATAACAACAATCAGTGAAATGCTCACTATAACAGTGTAGGAAAATCTGTTTAGAGTTTATCCATGGTGGTTTAGATTACCTTCCAAATGACACCTTTGATTCTAAAATCACATTAAAAAATCTCAATCAGAGAACATCTGTTGTAGGATTATAGTGTAGTATGCTGGGGAATAGGTTCCTATTCTATTAGCAGCAGTCAAGACATCAAAAGATGTATTACATTGGGCAAATCCATTACAAGGGACCTCTTTCAAGTGCTGAAGAGCAAAGATGTGTCCTTGAAGACTAAGATGTGCTTGACTCAGGCCATGGTATTTTCAACCACCTCATATGCATATGAGAGCTGGACAATGAATAAGGAAGACCGAAGAGTTAATGCCTTTGAGTTGTGGTGTTGGTGAAGAATGCTGAAAGTACCATGCACTGGTGAAAGAACTAACAAATCTATCCTGGAAGAAGTGCAGCCGGAATGCTCCTTAGAAGTGAGAATGGCCAGACTTTTGTCATGTTGTCAGAAGGGACCAGTTTCTGGAGAAGGAAGTCATGCTTGGTAAAGTGGAGGGTCAACGAAAGAGGAGAAGGCCCTCAACAAAGATGGATTGACACAGTGGCTGCAGCGATGGCCTCAGGTATAGTAGGGATCGTAACGCTGGAACAGGAGTGGGCAGTGTTTCATTCTGTTGTACATAAGGTCGCTATGAGTTGGAGACAACTTGACAGAGCATAACACCAACAACAACATAGTGGGGAAAAGTCAAGCAAAGGCTATAAATTTTTAAAGGTATATTGTTATGCCCTACCATTATAATTCTTTGCAAAGGAACTGAATATTATAACTGAATACCCA
Source organism: Orycteropus afer afer (assembly GCF_000298275.1). Lineage (NCBI taxonomy): Eukaryota > Metazoa > Chordata > Mammalia > Tubulidentata > Orycteropodidae > Orycteropus > Orycteropus afer. Next base: position 4,225,809 of record NW_006921613.1, read on the forward strand.
AAACTCTTCAATACACTACATCACACTGAAAGATGTTTTCCTTAACCACCAAAAAACTCATTTATTTTTCATACCCATCAAATGAACATCATTTTAATAAAATGCTCCACAAATTTACTTTGACCCTTTCTTACCCTGGGCTCAGTTCTCCCTTGCATAGCAAGGGAGTGATATTCTTTGGGAGTTTATATTCTCTGTATGTCAGGAAGACACATAATATGTAAGAGAATGCAATTCTCTGCTGAGTCAGTGTAGTTTAATTGATTTTTTTTAAGACTTCCAAAGCCATGAAAAAAAGATAAGTGTTCTGAAGAATACATATATACCCTATAACCAAACCAAAAACTAAACTCACTGGCATTGAGTCAGATCCTACTCATAGCGACCCCTCCTTGGGTTTCCCATGCGGTATCACTATGGAGGTGGATTGCCAAACCTTCCTTCTGAGGAGTGGCTGGTGGGTTTGAACCACCAGCCTTCTGGTTAGCAGTCAAATGCCTTAGGCACTATGCCACCGAAGGTTAATTAGAAAGCATGTATATTTGAAAACCTACTTTAAAGAATAACCATTGACAGTAATTTTTAAACAGTGCCATAACTCCTAAAATGGTAACAAAGACAAACCCAGCAGTAGGATAACCACTTTTAGCAAATCCAGTCAGTTTGCAGAGACATCTAGGGGATGTATCGGCTTCACGTTGTAAAGCATGATGATTGACACCCTACTCCAGAGTCAGAGGGAACTGGTTTTTAAATATACTCTGAGTGACTTGGGCTAGATATTTGAGGACTTGGCTATCTTAAAGTAAGGATGAAGTGCCTGCCTCATGAGGCTGTTGTAAGAAGGGATTGAGATAACCCATATGCCTAGTATAGTATTGGGATGCCATGAGCCCTTCAGACATGGTGCTGTGGTCATGGTTATCATGCAGAGTCACAGCTGGGCCTGGATGGAGAATGTGTTCAACATGGGCACCTGCACACAGAGGAAATGTGCCTAGTGCTGTTACTATGGGCAGTTGTTAAGTCATTGGTCAGAGACTGTTAGGAGAGGGATGAGAGTAGTCTCCATCCCCTACAAATGCAGGTAGAAGGCATTCCCCTCCAAGGAAAATAGAGACAAGCCTAGAGAAAGACATATCAGAGGGGATTCATGTACTAGCGTGAAGCCCTGGGATTCTCAGGCAGTTATGGCTCATGGAATCAACATCAGATTTATAATCAAAGACTTAGAATGTAAGCTTCATGAGGATAGGGAGTTTGTTGGTCTTGTTCTTCACTGCATCCCCTAAAACAAAGTCTAGTGTATGGTAGGATCGATACATATTTATTTATTTATTGAACAAATGAATGAAAACATCACCCTGTTTCTTATTAGCTGTATAATCTTGGGCAATTTACTTTAACTTCTCCAATCTCAATTTTATGACATATAACATGTGAATAAAAATAACATATTCTTCACAGGAGCACCCAAGCGTTAAAGAAGTAATGCTTTGTGAAAATGCTCTTCTGGTTAGGGTAATCCTGACAACCAAGTATATTTCTCATTCAAAGAGAATTATTGGAGTTGTGGCATAAAATCAACAAAATGCCTTAGTGACCCATGATCCACTGACTCAGCAGTCAGTTGGAAGCTACAGCAGAGTGGTATCGGATCCAGCACAGCTGAAGTCTCTCTGGATATGTGGCTGCCTATTTCTCTAAAACACAGGTTCAATTGTGACCTCTCCCCCTCCCAGGGGACAACCCTAAAGAAAACCTCATACATTTACATGTGAGCCTTTCAGTGTTTGGTTTTAAATCTGTCTCATGACATTGTCATTTTACATATGATGTGCAGAACCAAGTAGATAAACACGCCACTCACTTTTTTTTTAAAATTCTTTTCATTATTCTTTACCCATCCTTCCTCTCTCACCCCTGGTAACCATCAAAGATTATTTCTTTTTGTGTGAAACCCTTTTCTCGTCTTTTTACAATAGTGGTCCCTACAATATTTGCCTTTTTGTGATTGACAAACTTCACTCAGCATAATATCCTCTAGGTTCATCCATGTTGTGAGATGTTTCAAAGATTCATTGATATTCTTTAAAGTTGCATAGTATCCCGTTGTATGGATGTACCATTATGTAGTATTCTATTGTGTTTAATTATTCATCTATTGATGGGCATTTAGGTTGTTTCCATCTTTTTGCTATTTTGAATAGTGCTGTGTTGAACAAGGGTGTGCATATATCTGTTGATTTCATGGTTGTTATTTCTCTAGAATATATACCTAGTAGTGGGATTTCTGGATCATATGGTATTTCTATTACCAGCTTTTTAAGGAAGCCTCATATAATTTTCCACTGTGGTTGCACCATTTTAGTCCACCAACAGTGTCTTTTGGTAAAATCTTTTGATCTGAATAAGTGTCTAATTTTTAGGAGGCTCCAGTCATCTATTTTGTCTTCTGGTGTTTGTGCATTTTTAGTTATGTTTGATAGTGTATGTATATTAGAGCTCCTGATGAGGTTCTGGTGGTAGAGTGGCAAAAGTATGTAGCTGCTGACCAAATGGTCAGTGGTTCAAACCTACCAGCCACTCCATGGGAATCTGATTCCATAAAGATCTACAGCCTTGGAAACCCTATGGGGCAGTTCTACTCTGCCCTATAGGGTCAGTGTGAGTCGGAATCGACTTGATGGCAGTGAGTTTTTGGTTTATAGAGCCCCTAAATTTGTCCTTATTTTTTCTCTGATGGTCTTTATAGTTTTAGGTTTTCTATTTAGGTCTTTGATCCATCTTGAGTTCATTTTGGTATAAGGTGTGAGATATGGGTCCTGTTTCATTTTTCTGCAAATGGATATCCAGTTTTGCCTGCACCATTTATTAAAGAGACCAACTCTTCCCCCATTTAATGAGTTTTAGCCCTTTGTCAAAGATCTATTTTCCATAGATGGATGAATTTACTTCTGGGTCCTCAATTCTGTTCCAACTGTCTATGTGTCTGTCATTGTACTAGTACCAGGCTGGTTTAACTACTGTGGCTGTGTAGCAGGTTTTGAGATTGGAGAGTGTGAGGCCTCCTACTTTGTTCTTCTTTATTTCCACTCACTTTTTGTTCATCATATTTCCTCTGCCACTTTTTTCTGTCATGATCTCCATCTCCTTTGCTGGTCCTCACTCCAAGTCTTCTCTGGCCAGCCTCTCTGGTCTGATAGAATAGAAAGAGCACAAGATTAGCATTTGGAATTTCTGGGTTCTGGCCTTGTCTTTTCTGCATCCAATCTACCTGCGTCTGAACAAGTCATTTCACTGTTTTGAATATGAGTTTTTCCATGGGCAAAGTGAAGATACTGATCCCAAATTCACCGGCTGAAAAGCTCAACCAAGGTATTATAAGTAAGAGCATTTTATACATGCAATCCACCCATCCATTCATTCATTCATTCTTCCTTGGTGTTTTTAAGCACCAACTTATTATTATTATTATTATAAATTTTACCAGGGGATTATTATTATTATTTTTCTGATCTGCATTCCACCTGCTTTGGCTGATGAGAAAGATGAACTCCTTTTCTGAAGTGACTCACAAGTTTTAGAAGAAAAAGATTCCAGAGATTCTTCCAGAAGCATGAAAGGTGTGAATGGAGACTCTCAGTGAAGGACCCTGTGTTTGTAGGCCAGTGAGTGTCTGCATCCATGTGGTTCTCCACCTCTCTGGCTTCATCTCATTACTCCACTCTGACATAGGCACTACAGAAGTCCACACCTCACTACCAGAGCAGCCACTAATCAATCTCAGGCAGTCTTGTTACCAAGGCTTCAGGGGCCTGGGCTCTAGTGAACTACATGTCTGAGTAATTAATCTTCTTCGTCCTGAAGGCCTTATATGTGGGCAGCTGCCACCAAAGCCAAGAGGGATGTTGCAGATTAGTTGTTAAAGTGCAGTCTGGAAGCTGCCTTCTGAGTGAAGTGGTGCTAATCAGACCCTATACCTTCACCACAGTCGGTGTTTTGTCATTGAAGCCAGAGGTTAATTATGGCTTGAGCACTCCTTTGGAATTCATTGATAAACTGCTAGGGGTAGAGGTTGATTAGTTCTTTAAATAGAAACATCTGTTTATTTGGGGGGAATTCCAGATATTAAGATCCCTTCGTCCTCATCCTGGTCTTTTTATATCAACTCAGTCATGAGATTACTTGAAGTTAAATGAAGAATTCCAAACAATTAAGCAAAGTGACATTTTTCAATAGCAATTATTCATACTATTATTAGATACAATAAGATAAAATGAAGACTACAAGAGCATTGTTTTTTATTATAAGTAGAAAGAGAGGTATAACTCCACTTATAGCTTCAGACATCAGTTAATTTTATTCTTTTTGAATTAGAATAGAATATAAATGAAATGATTTTACTTAAATTTGATTTATTTTCCTATCTTAATACATTTAATGTAATAATTTAACTACTTTGTGTGGCTGGTAACATCTATAGAAATGCACTAATTATGTAAAACAGTTTCATTATGACCTGAATGGGGGTGAAGACTTTGTTGAGGTCACTGTTTCAGTTCTTATGAAAGTTCTATTAACATTTATTTCCTGTATCAAACTTATTGTTGTCAAACTTAACATAATGAAAAATGAAGAAACAAGTAGCATGAAATGAGAAAAAATAATATGTCCTGCAAACAAATACTTGAACAAAGTCTGTGCCTACAAATAACCACCACTCATGTTTTAGTTACTTATTTATTTTGAGCAGACTTAGGACCAAGTTTTACAGAAACACTGTCATTGAAATGGTTCTAAATTTTGGCCTTGTATATGTGCATGTGTATTTCTCTGTGTGTGTAAACACATGGAAAGAGAATTTTATTTTCTAATTCCATCTCTAATTATTCAATAACATGTTCATTATAGAAAGTGTTGAAAGAACACAGAAGTAAGAAAAAGCAGGGAAGAGCAAATCATTCCAGTCCAATTAAAGTCCAGTTACATAAGGTTCAAGCTGCTAAAACCGAAGAAAGAAAATATAGTGGGAATTCTACTCCTTGATTTTTGAGAGAGAAAAATTTTAGGATCCTCCAAGGAAAAGTCCAATAAATGGTAATTTTAGGCAATTTATGTTGAAGAATAATAATTTATACTTCTTTTTGTTGTTAGGTGCTGTCAAGTCTATTTTGACTCACAGCGATCCTATGTACAACCCAAAGAAACATCGCCTGGTCCTGCAGCATTCTCATAATCATTATGCTTGAGCCCATTGTCGTAGCCACTGTGTCAATCCACAAGCATGATATTCTTCTCTAGGAACTGGTCCCTTCTGACAAAATGACCTAGTTGAAGTCTGGCCATTGTTGCTTCTAAAGAGCATGCCAGCTCTACTTCTTCCAAGACAGATTTGTTCATTTTCCTGGCAGTCCATGTTATTTTCAGTATTCTTCACTAGCACCACAATTCAAGTTCTTCACTTCTTCTTCTTCGATCCTCCTTATTCATTGTCTTACTTTTGCATGCATATGAGGCTATTGAAAAATACCCTGACATGGGTCAAGTGCACATTAGTCTTCAAGGTGACATCTTCGAACTGTAACACTTTAAAAAGATCTTTAATCTTTAACACTTTTGCAGCAGATTTGCCAAGGGCTATTTGACTGCTGCTTCCATGAGCATTGACTATGGATCCAAGTAAAATGAAATCCCTGATGATGTGAATCTTTTCTCCATTTATCATGATGGTGTAGTGGAATTTATACTTAAAGAGTGCTTATTATGTGCTGGGTACTTTATGTATAATGCTTTTTTTTAATCTTCCCAGACAGCTTATAATGTGGGGCTATTATTTTTGCCATTTTAAAGTTGAGATTACTGAAATTTATAGAGGTTAAATGGAGCCCTGGTAGTACAATTGTTAAGTGTTTGGCTGCTAAATGAAAAGTCTACTGTTCAAAACTGTTGGAAGCTCTAAGGGAGAAAAGACCTGCCAATTTGTTTTATAAATTACAATTTAGGGAACCCTGTGGGGCAGTTCTCCTCTGTCCTATAGGGTTGCTTTGAGGTGCAATTGGCTCAAGGGAACATAACAACAACATAGAGGTTAATGCAACTTGCCCGTGGTTATCTCTAGAAAGTGGTAAAAGCCAGATTCAAACCCACCTCTCTGAAAGAAATGTATGCTATCAACTACCACATTATTTGCCACCTGGGTGGTACAATTGGTTAACACACTAACTACAAGTTTGGAGGATTGAATCCACTCAGAGGCACCTCGGAAGAAAGGCCTGGTGATCTACTTCTGAAAAAAATCAACCATTGCAAACCCTACAGAGGACAGATCTACACCTGAGGTCACAATGAGTCAGAGTTGACTTTATGGCAACTGTTTTTATGTATTTGTTTGTTTTGGTTTGGTAATTTTGAAATGAATTTATGACACTTTCAGAGATTATTACAAATTATTGCAAACTTCCATGCAAATATTACAAAGCTGAACCCTGTAGGTTGACAAAGTTGCAGTAACGTGTAAAATCTTTTTCTCAGGTAACTTTTGAAACTTGCATTTAAAATGCCAAAAAGTCAAGAAGGATATATGATCTATGTTCAATTGCATGTCACTAAAGATGTGATGATATGACTTCAAAATAGTTTTACTCAATTGGTAAAGAGGTGAAGATGTTACGCTGCAATCTTCAAGCACGCATTTCTTTGGTTATGGTATGATTGTTACACACCTACTCCTCACTAACTGAAATGGTTAGATTTCAAAGACCAGGTCATTATATGAAAATTGGTGTTATGTGAAAATGGAGGACAACTACATCATTATAAAATTGCCAAATAACATTGTTACATAACTACCAAACCGCTAAGAATCATGGTCCAGCCAAGCTGACACATAACCTTAACTATCATAGCCACTGTTACTCTTGCTTAGCACCTCAGCATTTGTTCCTTATAGACACATCAATGTACAAAACAGTCTAGCAGATTTTTTACTATTATAAATGCAAAATGTCAGATGAAGAGATAGCCAGTGAGGAGGTGGTGTACTTGAAAATGCAGTTCTTCATTCATGAGAGGTGAATAGCTACATCAGAACTTCACCAGTCAAATAAAATATACCTTATTTCTTAAAGTCTATAATACATTTTTTCCTCATTTTAACATTTATGATTTGAAGGTTTGTCTTACAATTGATGCATACCTTTAGTCAGGGTTTTCCCCAAAAGCTGTTATGAACGTGATGGTGCAGTCCATAGAATCTTGTATTCTTTGGCTTCACACCCTGAAACTCTATCTCCACTGACACTTACTCAAAGATAAGCCAGAATGGATGCATTGCCCAATGTCATGCAACCATAAAGCACTAGTCTTTGAATCTGAATGTATGTCACATTACAGAATTGACTAAAAATACTTAAAATTGCATATTTTTATAGGATATGATTACCTTAGCTATACCTATATATGTATATATGTTGTTTATAAAACAGACTACCAAACCAAACCAAAATCACTGCCATCAAGTCAGATCTGACTCATAGCCACCCCTCCTTGGGTTTCCAAGGCAGTATCACCATGGAAGTAGATTGCCCAATCTTCCTTCTGAGGAGTGGCTGGTGGGTTTGAACCGCAGCGGTCTGGTTAGCAGTCAAATGCCTTATGCACCATGCCACCAAGCTAAAACAGACTACTGCCTGAAAATTATGAACAAAAATAGTAGAACGTTTTATAATGTTGCTAATTTTGCCAAGATTCCAAAATATTTCCAGCAATTGTAGTCCATTCTACATAGCAAAAGCATTTCCTACATGATCACAGGTACTGCCAAGTATAGTTGATTTAAAACTAAAATGGCTTACTTGTTTCTAAATAATCCCCTAGGAAACAGTTTAGTCTAGACCATTATCTTGATAGTTCATAATTAGGTTCAATAATAAAGCTTGTTTTGCTGACCTAGGTCAGATCAGCGTGTCCACAGCATCTGGGCGCAGTGACCTTGCTTTGAGAGGGTATTGTTAGAAAATCCATTATTATCATCACATACACTTCAGAGAAGTGGCTGTTTTGTGAATTGATGGTGTGATGTTGCCACTTTAGATAAAAGAGTCCATGAATTATTGACTTAATGAGTTAATGTTGCTTGATTTCACAACAAAGTCTTTATAGTCTTGATGCTATTTACTGAACACATAAGCTCAGGGTATGAGGGAAAGCACAGGTAATAGGCTGCGCTGTGCATTTATGAGCACATCAAATCTGAAAAAGGCATGAACCTCATAGAGGTGTCACTGCCTCTGTCTCTCGAAGGCATGACACCTTGGTCAGTGTGTCTAAGGCCAACTCTTGAACACTCGCTTCAGATGGCTTCCTTTCCCATTATTTTTGCCCTGTAGACACAGAGCAGTTAATTGCTTTTCCCCTCCCCCAGAGTCAGTTTTAGGCTCCAGGCAAGGCCTTGAGATCTGTCCTTTGTAATTATTGTAGCAGTGTGGTGAAGCTATTGCTGAGTAGAAGTTCAAAGAGAGCCCACAGAGAGACCAATCATGGAGAATTCACCAGTACCCTGATGTTCACCATGTCAAAAAGGAAGCAATATCATCAAATATGATGGTGTTTCTCTTCAGAGTGTGCCAAAAATGGGGAAGATTGTAAAAACTCAGACCTAAAGCAGTTAGATTTTGTAGAGAAGCTGGTGTGTGGGTGAGACACAATGATACAGCAGGCTATTCCTAATTTTGGTTCTGCTCTCAAAAAAAAAAAAAAAAAACAACCTCACTGCTATCAAGTCGATTCTGACTCATAGTGACACCTTTGGGTTTCCTACCATTTATTAAATAGCTGAAACAACGTTCCCAAACATACTGACACTCAAGAAGATAGGATCAGGCAACTTTTCGTGATGTTAATATACAAGGTCGCCATGGTTCAAGGCTGACTAGACTAGCTAATAAGGACAGAAATGACCATTTATCAAATTCTTATTATCTGCTAAGAACTTTATACAACAGTGTTTCATTCAATACACCCAATAAACTTACCAAGTAGGTGTTCTCTTTTCCATTTTACAAATAAAGAAACTGAGAGACACAGAGAAAAGCAACTTGCTTAGAGTGACAGAAGCCTGTGTAGAGTCAGGATTTAGAGTGGGGTCTGGCTGACTCCCAAGCCCATGTTAATAATCATACCACAGAACTTCAGCTTCCTGATGTATCTCTTTCCATGACTTTCCTCTGTATACTGTTGAACAGTCCATAAATTCTTGACCTATGAGATCTCATTTGTAAATTCTTCCTACTGTCTGTAAATGAAGTTAGAAATGCAGAATTTTCAATATGGCTTACATTTCGGCCCCAGAGCAACCTCCTATCCTTAACCTCCCATGATTCCTATCCCTATATCCTTTATTCTCTGCTTCCCTGTACATCCTTTGCTTTTCATAAATCAAGACACTTGGTCAGATCTTCCCTTTCTGCTTCTGTTGAAATTTAATCCATTGTCCAAAATTTGCTCTTTACATTGTTGTTTTCATGAAGCCTTTTTCTGACCCCCCCCACTCCCATGAAAATTTATTTCATATTCCCATCTCCAAATCCCCACAACACTCTGCTTGTGCCTCTCTCAACATATTTTATCACAGTCTTATTTGTAATAATTACTTATTATCTCTTATAACTTCCTCTTGTGGAAACTGGGAATCCTCTGAGGGCAGGAATCATGTCTTAGTCATCTTTGTATCTCTAGGTTTAGCATCATCTTTAGAATGAGGGAAACTGAAGAAATATTTGTTAGATGAATAGTTAGGTAAATGAATAGTCATGAAGAAACAGCTGGTTGGTCATGATTCATGATTCAGAGATCTTCCACATGATTTCTTAGTGAAAGGACTATTTTGAAACAGCAGAGAATGTTACCTTGCCTATTTTTTCCTTTTATCTCAGACTACCTTTTATACATGTGCATATATACATATGTAAATATATATGTGTGCGTGTATGTGTCTATATATCTCTATATATCTATTTATATATATACATAGGAGCTCTGGTGGTGTAGTGCCTAAGGCATTTGACTGCTAACCAGAAGGCTAGTGGTTCAAATCCACCAGCCACTCCTCAGAAGGAAGATGGAGCAATCTACTTCCATAGTGATACCTCCTCGGAAACCCAAGGAGGGGCTGCTTTGAGTTGAGTCTGACTTGATGGCATTGAGGTTTTTTTCTTTTTAATATGTATATATACATACATACCCAGGTATGATATGAAAGAAAATAAACATATATGTAACAGCTTCTCTTCCTCATCTCGTAGGCCCTGCTTTCTCTACCTGCAAGGAGCTTTGAGCCAAAATGGGGAGACTTCCTGCTCCATCTTAGGAAAGTTACTTAATCACATATAGCTCAGCTTTCTCATCTGTATAGAGGGAAAATATAATATTTTTGTTACTTGCTTGTATCTGGATATATCTTATGTCTCTGTTTGTGGTTTTTCTTTCACATCTTCACATGCAATGGGCTTCTGTGTCTGAAAGTTCTTTCTTGTGTTGAGCTAAAATCTATCTGCTTTAATTTCATTCATTAGTCCAAGGTCTACACACAGAACAATACAGAACAAATCTAACACCTCCTCTACATAACACTTTTTGGATGACAAAATTACTTATTTGGGATGAGTAGGCATGTTGGCAGGTACTTGGAGCCACATGAGGAACCAACTTGAGAGAGAAGACCAGTTCATAGCTCCATCCCTTATTAATTACCTTTTGGTATGGGAGACAGTGTGGTATAGAGGAAAGAAGATGGATTTAGAAGTTCAACATTCCTGAACTCAACTCCTGACTCCAATCCAGTTTGATTTAAGGCAAGCTCCTTAGCCTTTATGAGACTTACAATGAAAAAAGTGTACCTTAAAGGGTTGTTGGAAGATTGAATAATATTAATATCTTCAATGTGTCGAACACATAGAAGATATTCTAAAAACAGTTATCCCTGTTTCCTATAATCCTCTTTCCTCCCATGAAGTGATAAAGGGCTCTAGTTGAAAGAAAGCAGTAACTATTATTTTTTTCCATACTAAAATATTTTCCTAAGAGTATCAAGTTTTTAAACAAAAGTATCCAATAAAATGATGTCAAAAGCTTTCAAATATTCTAGCAAATAACCATTGTTGATGCATTAAATATGAACAATTTTTCTTGCTTTTTTTATAATTTTTTTTTTTTTAAAAAAGATAATAGTAACAGTGACATGTCATCTAAGGGTTATATAGAGCGAGGAGAAAAGATGAAAGCCTTCTGTGGTTCTTAAAAGGTTGAAAACCACTAATACAGATAAAGCTTTGAGGAATGGGAAAATGGAGCTGAGGGCTCAGAGAGAATGTGTTGCTGTGTCTACACCCACTCTGCTAGACCTCCTGCCACCAGACAAGAGAAAACAGGAGAGAAGAGGAAAGCAAGCTTCAGACCTATGGGGGGAGTTTCTACTTCCTATGTGTGGAAGAAGAGTTCCAATATTGCCCTTTCCCTGGGTGGGTTCTCCCAGCCATTCCACTTCCTTCCACACTATAGCAGCTGGGATCCACTATCTTCAGAACCTCTGGCCAAGCCACCCAGTGATGACCCAAGAAACACACTGCCCAATTTGTCACTCATGGAGCTGGAAATCATCATGTTAAGTGAAACTCAAGAAGATGGCCATTGAATGTAGGATGATAAAGACACTTTTCTGCTCAAGAACCGTCATGCTCTGTCCCACCTAAGTGCCTTTGCTCTAGCTGCATTCCACCTTAATCCCCAAGTGAATGTCTCTAGAGATGATGACAGACCAAATGCAGGATCCAAAATGAGCAAAAAGCTAGAAACCTTTCCCAAAACGTCTCCATATATACTAGAAGCAGACCAAATGCTGTAGGCAACTCCCTTTCAACTAATTAGCTGCTTACAGCAGATTCACCATGGAGGTGATTACACCACATCCAAGCTCATCATGGGGAATAACTACATCCAACTGCCAAGCCACTCAAAATCACAGCCCAGCCAAGATGACACACAACCTTAACTACCACACAGAGGGAACTTCTTTTGCTTTTTACTTAAGCATACCTCTATGATGAGAACTAGACTAGGTGGTTTACATGTCCGTGCTTTCAAATTCTCAGAATTCTACAAAATGGGTCTTATTAAAGCCATTTTGCAGGTGGAAAAACTGAGGCTCATATGGATTAAGTAACTTGGCCAGGCCATGTGAGCAGTGAGGCAGAGTTACTCTTCAACCCTAGTTCCCATACTCTTTCATTCTACCAGGTTAGCTCTTTTAAAGACTTCTGACTTTGCCCTGCTCTAAGAGCCACAGAAATCTAAGGGCAATGATATGACTGTTTAACAGTGACAAAGCAGCTTTGACTTTGGACTGTCCTGTTTTTTAGCTTGTTTTTTCTCCTTTCAGACCCTCTTCTGATATTTGGTTACTGTTGCCTTTTAAAAATGTCATTATTATTTATAATGTATTCATTGAAGGGCAGCATTTCCTGTAATTTATGTCTCTTCATTTTACTACTCAGCAATTCCTCAGTATTTAACCTCATAAATTCCCAGTTGTTGTCCTATATTTACACATCGCATCTGCTGAAGAAGTCTCCATGCAATTAATACTGTTTGGAATCCAGAGGGACACTTACAAGGAGGATGAGCCTGCTTATGCCTCTCCTAACAAAGTCAGATTGCTCATGATCAAAAGCAAATAATCTTACCTCCACCCTCACTCTTGTATTTGTCTTATTAAATGACAGTAAGGCCTGATTCCCTTGACTTTCTGAAACCATCCCTGCCCATTCCCGGGGGCTCCTTGGTTGCTTTCCTCAAAGTCCCTTTGTGGCTATGATGCATTTTGTATGCTGTACCTTTCCCCCAGCCTGCTGGGCTGCCTGTTCCTCCCCCTCAGAAAGGCCACACAGTACTAAAACCTCACCTCATCTGGCTCTCAGCTCCTTTTGTTTCTCTTATATTGTTCTGCCATTGCCCTAAGGCCAAAAGATCTTTGGGGCAGTGGCCCTGTTTGGTGTTTGGCACAATTTCATTTACTGAACATCTCTATGTACATTTATGATGCCATATAACTAATAATAAAAACAAGACAGCCTAGGGCATTGTTTTTTATTGTCAGCTCTATGGCGGTCGAGGGGGGTGGGGGAGGTGAGGGACTGAAAGTGCAGGAATGGTCCAGGACTGGCCAATGGAGGCTTGTCCATTCTGAGCCATTGCAGCTGAGCCACGTCACCTTCCAAAGGGCTGCAATAACAATCCATGCCTTGTCCAGACCCTTTCCAGAGCCACTGCAATCTTCCCAAACACTCTACAACAGTAGAAAGGACCAGAACGGAGGATTTTGTGTGCTATAAGGGAGCTGCCTGGGTTATTTACCCCACTGTTTTTCAAGTGGCCCATTTCTACGCATTTGCAAAATGGACAACAGCAGAACTTAACACTGTTCATCACTGCCTGTTGCTAAATTGATGCTTCTCTCCTTGGACGCCATCAGCTGTGCAGTAATCCATATTGATGGCTGGGCTTTAGAACAGTCGTTTGTATGCACTGCATCCCTCTATAGCTGTCTGCACTCTGTGGACGTGGCCTGGGTGGTATATGCCCTTAGGTCCTCTGACTTAGGCTTTAACAACAACAACAACAAAAAAAAAGCTCACTGCTATCGATTCAGATGTGACTCATAGAGACCCCTCCTTGGGTTTCTGAGGTGGTATCACTATAGAAGTAGATTGTCCAATCTTCCTTCCCAGGAGTGGCTGGTGGGTTTGAACCACCAGCCTTCTGGTTAGCAGTCAAACGCCTTAGGCACTACACTACCAGAGCTCATGTTGAAAAGGTCGTTACAGGGTTTTTTCAAAACAAAATTTTTCTCCATTAAGGCGTTTTCAGGAGGAGACACAGAATAATACAACTAGCCCTGACTCTGAAATTAAGTGGCTTGCCTTTGTGTTTCAGGTCTGCCTTTCACTAGCTGTATGACTTTGAACAAATCAATCAATCTCTCTGTGCCTCAGTTTTCTCTTCTACAAGTGGAGACGAGGGAATAACTATCTCACAAATCTATAAAGATTATACATAGATTAAGATTTAATATCATTAAACTATACTAATGTATATAGATAGATAGATGATAGTTAAATACTAAATAGTAGATCATTATTTTTGGTACTATAGTCAAATCTTTTAAAAAGGAAAAAAAAGTGCAGAGAAAATTTTTATGCGGTATATGTTACTATAGAGGGGTAGCAAGGCAATAATGTTGAAACTCGTACTGAAGAGTGAAGGAGAAATAAATTGCTCATTTCCATTCTAGATTATTCCTGCTATTTCAGATGTCTTGTTTGGTCTGGAACACTTGGCACAGTTCTGCCACAAGTGCAATTATTGGCAGCATCTGCTACAGAAAGAATAAGTGAAACTCCTCTAAGCTTAAAATACAAATCAATGTTGAGTTTTACATCTATTGAGAGTGTGTGGTTTGTAAAGAGTTAAAGGAGTTTGTTCTGTTGGGATCCATGGATTAAAAACTGGAGAGTACATAGGATGGGATGTACTGCAAAAAATGAATTCTGTCCACCTGACTGGCATTGATTGTGGAAACACATGGTTAGCTGGAAGCAGCCCTTGAAATGTGCTGGATTGAATCTAGCTCAGAAAATGTGTCAGTGAAAAACAGATTCAATTGGAGTGGGGTACTTAGTCATAGTGCCAATGCAAAGACAAACTCAACACACAAAGGAAAGTGAACTGACTGCCTGGGATGAGTGCGTCCACTGAGGAAATTTCTTTCATGATCTCAGCTGGTTTGGTCCCACATGCTGTTTGTGCACAGGCTACTTCCCATCATATTTTAAAATGGCCTTTCTTCACCATATGCAAACCCTCATCAACACACTGTGCATATTATTTTGGGGATTATTACAGATGAGTTATTATTATTAGCCTGATTAGCTCCAAACTACAAATACTAAATACTGCACTGGGCCCCAGTAGAAGTCAGCTCCCTGTATGTCTTCAGAGGACCTAACAGACCTTTCTAGAAACAGAATGCTGATAGAGAAGAAAGGGCTGGCTTGTTCTAGAATATTTTCTTTTATTCAGCAAGGAATGCTCCCTATAGTACTTTTTTTTCTTTTAGTCTTTTTTTTTTTTTTTTCTATTTGATTTGGATGAAAATTTACAGAGCAAATTCACTTTCCATACAGCAGTTCACATATACTTCGTCTCATGACATTGACCACAATTTATCACAATGCAACATCTCCCCTCCTACTTCCTCCCTATAGTTACCTCTTCCCTGTGTCCATCCCTCCATTCACTCCTGCCCCCTGAGCTGTTTCCCTGTGCATAAGCAGCCCTTCTTTCTCCCATGGTTGTTCTCTCCAAGGAGTGTATCTACCTCAGGGAAATGTTCAACTCCTATACCTGTCTATTGTTTGGCTGGAAGCCACAGGCATGGGTTCAATTCCAGATCTGAAGGGCAGCTGGGGCCATAGTCTCAGTGGTTCCACCAGGCTCTATCAGGGCCCCCCCCCTTTTTTTCTCCAAATGATTTTGAGTTTTGTTCCACATTGTTCTCCCTCTCTATCAAGGGTCTCCTACGTAGATCCCCTTCCAAGTGGTTGACAGTAGTAGCCAGGCACCATCTAGTTCTTCTGGTCTCATAGTAATATAGGCTGCAGATAGGATGGTGTACCAGTTGCTAGGACTAATTGTTTCCATGAATTTTTGGTTTTCTTCATTCTTCTTTGTTCTGGACGAGGAGAGACCCATCTTTGCATCTAGATGGCAGCTTGCTAGCTTTTAAGATCCCAGTTGCTACTCACCAAAGTAGGAGGTGGAACAAAGTAGGAGGTGTAGTATGTTATACCAATTGAGCTTGATGTCCCCTGCGACTACGGTCCCGAGTCCACAGGTTCAACTACTCGGTCCTTCTTGGTAGCTGGCTGTGACCAAGCAGTGACCACAACCTTGCCCCTTGTCAGCTCTTCTATACACCTGGGAATTCAGATTATACACATAAACTTCTAGGACCATTGTCTGCCAATCCTATAGTAAGGAATGCTCCCTATAGTACTTTTTGCATTTGCATTAATCAAGGAATGCTTCCTATAGTACATTTTGCATTTGCCCATCTGCTAATTTTAAGAAAGAAGTTGAACAAGAACCTAAGATGTCTCCCTCCCCCACCCCCCTTCCCCTATAAAAGAGAAATCCAACTAACCTATAAAAATGAAAAGGTAACAGGGAAGTGTTTCCTCAACGTCTTCCAAAGAAAGGCAGTCACTGCTCTGCCTTTGCTGCTTCTCCTCAGTTAATTTTATCTCCTAGTTTTTGTATATTGGAAAGTATGTCTACCCATTGTCCCCAAACTCAGTAATTCAGGTTATTTCAGTCATTAGTAGGAAGGAAGGGGATCAGGGCAGACACTTCCAGACATTTATCTTCTACAAATGCCACATTCTTTGTAAATGAAAGAAGCCAATAGATAGGGCAATAAGGAAGGAGGACAAGTAGCTGGGAGGGACCCACTTGTGGGGAGGTCTATTCACAGCCAGCACCCCATGAACTCTCCATTATGGAGGCCGGACTCATTAGCATTCCAGAGAGGAAACCATGTATGTATGTGTGTGTGTGTGTGTGTTCATGTGCATGTGTGCAGTGTTTAATTAGCTCCCTACTAAACCAAACAAGATGGTTATGGTGAATATTTTTGTTGCCGGAATCTGTAGCATAAATGATATGTCAGTTTAGCATACGGAGTTATTGGATTCTGACCAGCTGTACATTTACCATCTATTAGGAGGCAGATTGTGGAAGGGAAAGATCACAGACTTTGGCAGATTTGGGGTTAAATCCAGGCTTTGCTTCTTATCAGCTAGATCAACTTACATGGTTACTTTGCTTTTTTTTTTTTTTTACTTTATTTTTCTCATCTGTGTATTAGAATGATAACAGTATCTACCTAATAGGGCATGTTGGGAGAAAGAAATAAGATAATGAGTGTTAAGTACTACAGAGAATGCATATAGTAAGTGTGAAAAGAGGAGCTCTTGGTAATATTATTATTTTGGAAACTGAGAAGCTAAAAGTTTGGGGAGGAAACAGGCAACGCTACACAGTCCCATAGATCTCAATGAAGCTGGGCTATCATATTGGCATGTCTGCAATTTCTTTGAAGAGGAACCATTTCCTTAACTCTGAGGTTTCCCTATTCATGAAGAGATGAACTATAATTATGAGTTGGACAGATATGACATTCGAATAGGTGGAGACATTAAATGTCACCATCGTTAATCTCCAGTGTTTTGATCACATAATATTTGACTGGAATAGAACTTTTGACTGCACACAGCCTCATCTGCTCATTTTGTAGAAGTTTGGAGACAGGTGATGTGACTTGCCTAAAGTCACATGTTGAGTTCAAGGGTTGAGTCATAGTTCTCTGTCATTCCATATCAGTAATTTCCCAGAACTCTTTATTAAAGAGTATGTCAATATTAAAAAGGAATTAAATGGTCTTTCAAGTAAGCACAGGAATAATAAAATACCCTAGAGAAATTTGAGAGATATGGCCAAGAAGCCATTCGAATTCTTGCCTAACACTCAAGCTTGAGTCTCTCACTCAAGGCTCTGCATTTTATCCCTTGGCCAGGTTGCAGCCCCAGGAATCCCTGAATTTCCCCCATAGTGATTCCTTGTTGCCTTTATATCCAATGAAGCTGGGTGGGTCTTTATAGAAAGGACCACTGTCAGAGGCCCTTTAATTTCAGGGGGAGGATAGATAAGAATCACAATCAGCATCAGCCTAAAGCAAATGCCTGTGAGGTGGAGTCCAGAAATATCTGCACTCTACAACCTTTTTGCCAATTCTGACACCAGCCATCCCTCCCTCAGCCCTCCCTACTTCTCTGCTGGGTTTGATAATTCGTTGTAATAGGTACACAGAACTCAAAGATCATACTCATGATTATGGGGTTTATTAGGGAAGTAACAGGTTATATACAATTCAGAATCAGGATCAACTAGGAAGTAACAAGAATAACTCAAAATACAGTTCTTCAGTCAGGATACAATTCTTCAGTCAGGACGGTTTCTTTTTGGCCATGCCCTCAGGCAGACCTCTGCTACCTGGGTCTCGCTCTTGTCTTCCATCCTCCACTCTCAGCCTCAGCTCTTGCTCCTCAATTGTTACAAATCTTTTCAATTCTGACAGTGAGGGCCCAGAGACCCCACTCTGCCAGCTAGTCTCCTGCCTGAATGCTCTCTGCTCTCTTGCTTCATGGACCAAGAAACCTAGTATAGTCACCTTACTCTGTGGGCTGGGAAGCCCGTCACACCATCTCACACTGGTCTCTGGTTCCTGCCGCTAGTCTCTCTTTCCTGCTGTCTTGCACCACTGCTACCTACAGTGTCACAGCTCTCTGGTGTTACAGCTTTCAAGTATTACTGTTCTCCTTGTTTCCCAGGTCTAGCAGGTTCTATCATTGACATTTCTGAACACCAGAACAGATACCTGGCAATATAGAAATGCTTTAAATTGGCCATTGTCGACTTAGGAAATCACTTACTGGCTCAAAGCCTTTTCATTTATGTATACCAGTATACCAGTCATTGTTGAGTCAATTCAGAGTAGAACTGTGCTTCATAGGGTAGGGTTTCAAATGGTTGATTTTTTGGTAGTAGATCAGCAGGCCTTTCTTCTGAGGGAACTCTGGGTGGACTTGAACCTCTAACTTTTCAGTTAGCAGCTGAGCGCATTAATCGTCCATAGCACCCAGGGGTTCCTTTTATTTTTATGCAATGATTGGTTAAATATATAAAATACAGGTTGGTTAAAGCTTGAGTTGCTAACACAATACATCTGATTTTCCCATTTTTCTTGGAGCATCCTATATTCAAAAATATAGATGAAAGATTTTTTTTATCAGCATTACTTCATTCAAAATCACTGTCCATAATAATGGCAGAATTTAACTTTCCATAGTAAGATTTCCTCCATGATTTTATTTATATGTGGCTTACAATCATAGCCCCATGCACAAAAAGAGAAATACTATTTTCCTTCCAACCTTGCTTCCAACTGTGGCATGTGCCCTCCTCCAGCTCCTCCCACCCCCCCATCTGCACCAGGTCCCAGAGACCATTGAGGAGGTCTTGACCACTGACGAGACATTGAATTGACTTCACATACTGAGTCTTGGCTGCAGGATCCTTCTGCAGATGAAGATGTCAAAAGGCAATCTGCAGTGAGAATGACAGTGTGATTAACCAGAATGAGGCCTAAGTCAGAAGTAGCACGGACCACTGGGAAATTAAGGCACCAATTTTCACCGTCAAGATCAGCTGTGATAGGGTGGTATATCCTAGCAACAGCAGAAGTCTTAACCTTGCCATCACAGCAAAAACTAATTTTGTGGTGTTATCCGTTCCAATATCTTTTAATCTAAAAAGTCTTTAAACAGAAAGTAAATACTTGCACATTTCTTTTCCTAGATCTGCCTTTTGCCTCTAATTGGTAAATCTTTAATTCAGTGAATTAAAAGGTTATTGAGTCTTAACACAAATTTCATTTGCTTTCATTCTTGATGCAACTGTGGGAAACCTCATTTGAGAGACAGAGAGGGGTCGTAATAGTTAACGTTAAAAGCGTTCATGGAGAAAATGATACTTAAAATCACCCTGGTGTATCTTAAACCAAACACACCGTATTTTACTATCCAGTTGAACAGGGCTATAGCATGCTCTGTTATATTATTGATTCAGGTTTGCCATAGGGCCGTACCATATCTTAAAACATAACTACATATAAAATAGTTACCCAATAAGGATAGAGACTTTTCTATCCCTTGACACCAGTGCTTTAAAGAAGTTTTGCTATGATATATTTCTATTTATGAAAATAAGCATCATAGAAATTTAGCTAACAGATCTGTTCTTAAGACAAGCTAAATTAGCTATTTCATGCACAGCACTGAAATATCAAACTGTCAGAATATGTAGTTTCTCTGTTGAAAATAAACAAAAATAAAATTGCTCTTCAATGAGCCTAATCCTCCAATTAAAGGTAAAACTGCACTGGGAGCCAAAATTATTCCACTTGTTTTTTTTTTTTTTTTTTTTATCTTTAATTAGGAAGTCTCTACCTCAATTCTTTTTTTGGGGGGGGCGGTCAACTGTTATTTTTAAAGGTCTTGCAAGTATCTTTGCTTCTTTAAAACTCAAAGAAGAGTGGCAGAATGTACTAAAAGACAATTAGGCATCTTTGCACTCTTTCTTCAGCATATTGAGTTCAAATTTCCAGGGTTTAGATGAAACAATGAAGATGCAAAAACCACATTTTGCATTTTGGGATCCTGTTGAAATAAGCAATTTTCATTTTGTCCTGAAATTTTCTTACACGTTGTTCGGGCAATTTTGACTTCAAGATAGTATTCCAGACTATCTGTGACTGCCCTCAAGTTGGATCCAACTCATAGCAACCCCTCCTTGAGTTTTCTACCTCAATTCTTTAAGCTACTCTGGATAAACAGCAACCCTGTCTGAAGCAGCTTACTTTGCTCAACTGAGAGCTAAGCCTTGTGCATGGGACCCAATTATAGGAAGAAGAAGGGCAGAAAGGAGGTAGAGGAGTTGTAACCATGGAGGTAAGAGAAAAGCCAAAGTCCAATGGAAACAAGGAAGCCAAACAGGAAAACAATATTAAGACAGAGATGGTGGGAAATCATGTTGAGTGAAGCCTAGATATTATGAAGCATGAGGACTAAGGAGAGGTAGATGGATTTGGAAGTCACCAGTGATCTTGGGGTGATCTCTTTCCGTGACTGGGATAGAAATAAAATGTGACTGGGACAGAGAAAAGGATGAGAAGGAGAAAAACCATGGTAGCTCATCCAAGTATCCAACAGATGGAACAAGGTGCTAGAAAGCTAAATCCCAGGCCAATATCCTGTCCCACGGCCTAACATGATCCCTAATGTAGGAGGAGATACAGCCTTATCTTGATAGATGGGAAAATCTCTATATCCCAGAAATTCGTTCTTGGGGTAGAATAGTAGAATATTAGTCCACATCCTGATGCCATGTCATTTCCTAGAGAAAAAAAGAGGCAGGCAAAACAGGAAAATCCCAGAGTAACAGAATACTGAATCTACATGTTTATCTAAAATTCAGACAGAGGATTAGATTCAATTAAATTGTGGTCATTGAAAGTAGAATGAGAGACTTCTTCCACTGTTGAGGAACTTGGGGTATGCATTTTACTTGGCAATTGGAGACTTGGGTTTCGTATAATAGTGGCTTTTACTCTCCTCAGTCTTTGCAGCACTTATTTTGCCTTGGTCAGGAGGCAGGGCCTGTTTCAGAGCTTTCTAGAAAGTCTTGGGAGTTCACATGGGAACACTGTTCTAACTTTGCTGGTGTGTCCTGTTTGGTGATGCTGCTGTGGGTGCTGCTACCACGCTCCCCTGTGTGTGAAATTGTGTCTGAAAATCTGAAGCTTTTCCAAAGGCTTTTTTGCTTCCAGGCACCCATGATGCCAGATTGTCGCTCTACCAGCTTCATGTAGTTCTTGCCTTTGAGAATCTATTTTTGCATTTCTCTGTCCTCCTGTGCTGCTGCTGAGCCACTCTTGCTAAAAATAAATAAATAAATAAATCACACATGCTCTGCTGCCTGCCACATTGGGCTTCCCTGGTCTCCTCTTCCCCACAGCTTCCTGCCAGTGCTCAGGGCTGCATGTGTTTGCTTCTTACCCCATTTAGGGTCAATAGTCATGCATGCACTCTACTATTACCTTCTTTATTCCTCTCTAGATGTAGGATAGTGATTGATTATATGCATGGATTTTAGAACCAGACCTCCAACACTTACTTGCTGTGTGATCACAAATTACTTAACCTCTCTGTGCCTTTTTCATATCGTCAAATGTGTGGAGTCAAACAGCATGTAGCCTTTAGAGTCTTAGCAAAACGCAATTAAAATTCGTCCTTGTAGTAAGAATTAATAACTCTCTTCTTTTTAATCACTAAATAATATTCCATTGTATAGATGTACTACCGTTTGTTTAGCCATTCTTCTGCTGAAGGACATCTTGGTTGATTCCAGGTTTTTTTTTGCCATTATGGATAAATCTGCTATGAGTATTCATGTGTAGGTTTTTATGTGGATGTAAGTTTTAACTCAGTTGACTAAATACCGACAGCACAACTGCTGAGTCATAAGGCAAAGTTATGTTTAATTTTGTAAGAAACTACCAAAAATATCTCCCAAAGTGGTTATGTACCATTTGGCATTCCCACCAGAAATAAATAACAATTTTAATTGCTCTATAACCTCACCAGTATTTATATTATGTTTTTTGGATTTTAGTCATTTTACTAGGTATATAATAGTATCCCTCTGTTGTTTTAATTTCCAGTTCTCTAATGACAAATGTTACCATATGCTTATTTACCATCCATAATAAATCTTCTCTGGTGAAGTATAGGTTCAGATTTTTTATTCAGTTTTTAATTGGATTGTTTGTCTTCTTTCTGATACATTTTAAGAGCCATTATCTGTTTTGGATATAAGTTCTTTACGAGACACATAATTTGCAAATATTTTCTTCCATGCTGTGGCTTGTCTTTTCATTTTCTAACAGTGTCTTTCAAAGAGCAGTTTTTCATTTTTATGAAATCCCACTTATCAAGTTGTTATTTTATGAATCATGCTTTTGAAATCTTTGCTTAATCTAAGATCACATATATTTTCTCCTTTGATTTCTTTTACAAGATTTATGATTTTAGGTTTTACAATTTGGGTTGTGATACATTTTGAGTTAATTTTCGTATAAGGTGCAAGGTATAGATCAAAGTTTATTTGTTTATTTTTTTGCATATGGACATCCAATTGCTTCAGCACCATTGTTGAAAGACTATCCTTTCTCCATCAAAAACTTTTGTACATTTGTCACACATCAGTTGTCCATACATACATGGGTCTATTTCTGGATTCTCTATTCTAGTGAGAGGTGTACTAATGTTTGCAACTTACTATGGAATGCATCTAAACAATAAGATGGTTTGATTAATGAAAAAAGGGATAGATGGATAGATAGTTAAATTAAGTATAGTTAAAAGTTAATGACAAAATCTAGCTAGTGAGTAAGGTGTTCACTGTAAAATACCTTCTTTTCTATATGTTTGAAAATTTCAATAAGTACTTTAAAAAAAAAATCCCTAAGGAATCTGAAGAAGCACCAACATGTCATTAGCCTTTGGTCAAGTCTTTAAGAATAAAGACCTGCATGACCATTTCACTCAAACTTTTGGTGTCTTTTTTGTACATAACCAGATAAGAGTCATCCTTTACAGAATATCTCCTTCATAAAATTTAACTCTATATGAGTGTGCTACAATGCAGTGGCCATTACTATTGTTTTTAGTTTGTTTTAATTTACCAGTCTTTCAGATGAGTTTCTTTATGTCAATCTATTGTTGTTGGATTGTTCATTTTGTTGTTTGTAGTTTATATTTTAGCAATATACTAAGATACCTTACAATTAGATAGCCCTTTGCTGTTTTGCAAGAGTGCAATTGCACACATTATTTCATTACATCTTCAATAACTCTGTGAAGTAAGCACCAAATTGTTGTTGTTGTTAGGTACTGTTGAGTCAGTCTGACTCAAAGTGACCTATGCACAATAGAACAATCCCCAGTCCTGCACCATCACCATATTAGCTATTATTATCTCCATTTTCCTAATGTTGAAACTGAATTCAGAGGAGATCCGCCTTTCCCAAGGTCAAATCTATAGCAAGTGGTAGTCAGCACTCTATGCTTACAGCATAATGCCATGTTAAAATGAGCAATGGAGAGTCCACTGTCACTTACAATTTGAGATGTTAGTGGCCCTTACTAATCATCTCAATGACTTTGTAGTCAAGTTTGGTTGTATTTTGATTCATTCCTTGGAAAGTTTCCAACAAGGATGGTAAACGTCAGTCTCTGTCAAAAGAATGGCTGGTTTGA
Organism: Orycteropus afer afer; assembly: GCF_000298275.1. NCBI lineage: Eukaryota > Metazoa > Chordata > Mammalia > Tubulidentata > Orycteropodidae > Orycteropus > Orycteropus afer. Next base: position 4,249,859 of record NW_006921613.1, read on the forward strand.
TGCAAAGTGATGTGTGAGCACCAAGAAAATGCTGTTAATTGATTCATCAATGCTCCTAAGTGTGAACAGGTGTGACAAAGTGTAAAGAAGCATGTGACATGGATGTGGCAGAGCTGTCACATAGAGAGGACTTTGGCTATCAGAGCAGATGACTCCTCAACCATTATCTATCTTCCTATGAAAACACTTGTCCCAAACCCTATTGCCTTGGAAACTTCAGGGGCCTTGGGAGAAGTGGCAAAGAAGCATATGGCACTTAAATCCACACCTGAAAAGGGTAGACATATATGGACCACATATGGAATTGGAGGTGGATTTTCTTAAAGGAAAAACATCACATCTAGTCTGAGGTTAAGATACAGATCATTTGTAGGAATAGAATTTTTTAACTGAAAAAGTGCATCCGCACTGTTATAGATTGAATTATGTTCTTAAAAGAGATATGTTGAAGTCCTAAAGCCAGGTAACTGTGAAAGTGACCTTGTTTGGAAAGAGAGTGTTTTAAGATGTTATCAGTTACATTAACATGGTGTCATATTGGAGTGGGCTGGGTGATGCCAATCTGAGTGGAGTCCTTATGAAAGAGGCAAAGAAATCCAGAGACAGATTAAAAAGATGGGCATGTGTAGATTCATCACTTCCCTTGTTTTACTGCTGAAAGACCCACATCCCAGGATCTTTCCTAGGAAAATCAGGACAGTTGGTCGCCCTACCACTTCTCCCACTTTGGGTTTACATCTTACTCCAGATCATGCTCTGATGCTGAAGCGTATCTGAAGGGACTGCAGGAGGAAACTGTCTGCTGACAATTAATAAGCCAAGGAACACTTGGGGCTGCCAAAGGTGAGAAAGACAAGTGAAAAAACTTCTCCTAAAGCCTTGAGAAAGAGAATTTTCCTTCCAACACCCTGTATTTAGACTTCTACCTCCAGAACAGTGAGATAATACATTTCAATTGATTAAAACCACTCACCTTGTGGTATTTTGTTACAGCAGCCCTGTTGTTGTTGTTGTTATGTGCTGTCAAGTTGGCCCCGACTCATAGCGACCCCTCCTTGGGTTTCCAAGGCAGTATCACTACGGAAGTAGGATTGCCCAACCTTCCTTCCAAGGAGT
>NW_006921613.1:4251074-4256914 GCF_000298275.1 Orycteropus afer afer
TAGTGCATGAGAAAACTACTAGTACACTCACAAAAATGTGTTTTTAAACTTTTAAAAAATAAATGTAGACGGACCTTCAGTCAGTTATAAGATATCCTCACCAAAATGCAGCCTCGATGAAAAACCCAAATTGCATTAGAAAAAAAGAGCACAGACAAGCAGCTAAGGTCAGAAAGTAACAAGACCATCTCTGCAAAATGGGGAAAATATTTATATAAATGTTTGGGCAGTTGGGTGTTGCCTATCATGCCTTACATTTTTCTAGTAATCTCTGGTTACCTGCAGTATGTTTCCTCTTCCTTTACAGCCAATGAGAGGTTAGCAAGTCAGAATATTATCAATCTGGCCCTGGGTACTAGTAACTTCTTCAGTTGAATATTCTCTGTGTCTGAGAGTGAAGATGTTAGATTCTCTGTTCCACCTCCTTCATATATACCTTTCTGCCTAGGTCCCCACCCCACCCCAGAAGCTGCATTGAAATTCTGTGGTGGTGGAGGCCTGCAGGACATGTTTCCAAAAGCAGAGATTAAGACAGAACATGTAGTGCAAGGTACTTATCAGGGATCAATACTTATCAAAGTTAAAAGAAGAAAACAGTTTTGAGCCAAGGTGGGAAATCAAGCTGAAATACAGGTCAGGAGTCAGACAAAGCCTTGACCAACCCAGTGGAGAGCTGTGGAGTAAATACTGCCCATCAGCATTGCTATAGGGTGACCAACTTGTTCCAATTTGCCCATGACTTCCCTTGTTTTACCACTGAAAGACCCACATCCCAGGATCTTTCCTAGGAAAATGAGGACAGTTGGTCACCCTACCACTTCTCCCACTTTGGGTTTACATCTCACTGCAGATCATGCTCTGATGCGGAAGCGGATCCGAAGAGACTGCAGGAGGAAGCTGTCTGCTGACAATTGTGGCAGCTGGGCATCAAGTCTTTTCTGGAAGGGAAATCTAGTGAAGGTATCCCTGATTCCTCACAGGGAGATAGGAAGCTCTATTCCAGTCCTGGCCAGCATGGCTCTCTTTCTTTCTTCCTCCTATCACTGGGCTGCCTGCCATGCTTGAGAATGAGTATGGCCTTTGGAGGTATTCAGGCCTGAGTTTAAATCCGAGTTGGGCCATTCATTTGTTACGCAGTCTTGAGCAAGTCAACCTCTGAAGCCAAAGTTTCCTATCTTGTGGGTATATTGTGAAGATCAAATGAGATGATACTTATGTAGTATAAGCATGGAGTAGGTCTTTGGTAAGGATGAGCCAACATTATTTTTGAGGAAAAATCTCCCACCTTGGAAAATGGAAGAGAAAACTACCTCAGCAGTGTCTGCATTGAGCAGCTTCCTGCTTCATTACATTCTGCCCTTTAAAGGTCCTTCTCGCCTTTATCTGTTCACTGGATAGTTTCCACATTTGCGCAATCCAATGGAAGCCATAGCTTCCGGACAAGCAGCATTTCTGAAATACACTGGCAGCCAGGAGAAAATGGCTTTTATTTGGGAGCTGCCTGCTCTCACAAAAATCTGAGAGTCAAAGAGGGCAGGGAAGGCATCAACAGCCTATGTTCAGCAAGGTCCCTGCAATTCTGAACTGTGAGCAAGGAAAGGGTAATGCTGACTAAGCTTGAAAAAGTGCAGTGAAAGGCAAACAAATAAATGATTTAAGGTTTTGGAAGATAGACTTTTGAAGAAAGCTTGACCTTGACCTCTGGAGCTTAGAGAAAAGCTCTGCTGAGTGAAGGTAGGTTGCAATAGTAAATTGGTCTGGACAAAACACATAGAGAGTCATTATGAGAGGAGGAAACCCTCCTCACCTTGTTGGGGCAGTGACTGCTGATAAGACATGTCCTTTAAGGGCAGCCTGTGGGAGGAATTGGGCTAAATTCAAGGACAATAGCAATCTTCATTAAGACCGAAAGCCAGGGACTGTAATATAGGGACCAACTCACTATGCCATTTTGTGAGCTGCTAGCCTGTGACTGGTTGGCTCAGTTGAACAGAGTAAGGAGTTAATAAGGGCAGGGGCCAGAGGCTGAATTCCTGCAAAGGCTAGCTAGCTTTATTCTTTTCCACTGTTATGCATTCTACCACTAAGCCATGCCATGCAGCTCACATATCTGCTACCAGTGCATTCTCATGTTTGCCCTCTAGGGATTTTTTGAGTTCTTTACAAAAGAGGGAACATGCTATTTTTTAAATAGCCTTTGCCAACAGACTAATTTAGCAGTAAGGCATTAATCCAATCACTCCATTATTAATTCAGCTAGTAAACAAATATTGGAGTATCTGTTCTTTGGAGGGGAACTCTGGTAGCATAGTGCCTAAGGCACTTGACTGCTAACCAGAAGGCTGGTGGTTCAAACCCACTAGCCACTCCTCAGAAGAAAGGTTGGGCAATCTACTTCTGTAGTGATATCACCTTGGAAACCCAAGGAGGGGTCGCTATGAGTCAGGTCTGACTTGATGGCACACAAAAACAACAACAACAAATAACTAACAGTTATAGCCTGGATTAAGTGCAATGAAATAAATTAATACTGAGTGATTTTAGATTGGCTGGCCAGGTAAGGATGTTCTGAAGAGCTGACATTAGATTGACACCTGAAGAATGTGAAAGAATAGACCAGTTAAATTATGTATAGGAGAAGATAAGTAAAGAGATGGCACAAGAGGAGAGTGTAAACATTCCAGACATAATAAATCATCCTTACCAAATATTTTATTTAGCACCACCTATTATGCTCTGGTGGCATAGTGCCTAAGGCATTTGACTGCTAACCATAAGGCTGGCAGTTCAAACCCACCAGCCACTCTTCAGAATGAAGATGGGGAAATCTACTTCCATACAGATATTGCCTCAGAAACCCAAGGAGGGGTCGCTATGAGTCGAAATCAACTCAACAGCACGGAGTTTGGATTATTTATTTATTTATCTGTTTATTTATTTATTGCTTTTTATGAGCCAAAATAAGGAGCTCTGGTGGTGTAGTACCTAAGGTATTTGGCTGCTAACTAGAACATTGACAGTTCAAATCCACCAACTGCTCGGCAGAAGGAAGACTGGGGCAATCTACTTTCATAAGATTTACTGTGTGTGCAAGGCTAACCTTGCACAGATACCAGTGACACAAAATACCTGCAATCCTTACAGAAACAACAGAAGACAGACATAGGGTAATCCCTCACAGACACCCAGAAACTGTGGGAGAGAGATCCAATGGATCTACCATCTCAGGACCATAGTACTGGGGGACACCAGACTCAATTGGCACAACAAAATACTTAAAAGTCTTGTTCCTCATCCTACATTGGTGAGTAGCGACTGGTGTCTTAAAAGCTTTCAGGCAGCCATCTAAGACGCAGCTAATGGTCTCCTATTGTTGGAAGAGAAGAAAGGTTCAGGAAAAAAAAAAAAAAGTGCATTTGGAAGCAATCGGCCCTAGGACACAATGGCCCTCAAGACCAGAAGAACTAAATGGTGCCCAGCTACCAATGCCAACCACTCAGGAAAGGATCAAATCTAGAGATCCTGGATAGAGTGGGAGAAAAAACATGGAACAAAATCTAAAAACTCAGTAACAACCAGAATTACGGGTCAGATGGAGTCTAGTGAGACCCCCAAGACTATGGCTGTGGGATACTTTCTGGGCCTGGAATAAAACTCACTCTCAGCCCAATAGTAAACAAGATGTACACACAGACCACTCAACCCAGGGTGGCACACCTACATACTCTATGGAAATGCATCCCTTGGAGCAATTGACCATGGGGCACCAGAGGGGCAACATTCACATGAGGAAATGCAGGACACACAGGAATACATAACTATGAGAGGCATGGGGGCGGATGGGAGGGGTGTTGCTGGGCAAGGAGGGGAGGAGACTGGGTTAGGGTTGGGGATGGTAAATGGAGAGTGAAACTAAATGTACACGTAATGTTGAATGTAAAACAAACTCTGCTCTGTAAACTTGAACCTAAAGCACAATAAAAAAAAAAAAGAAGAAGAAGAAGAAAGATAAAAGATTTACTGTCTCAGAAAGCCAATGGGGGTTGCTATGCGTTGGAATGGACATAATGGCAGTGAGTGAGTGAGATGAGCCAAATAGGAAGAAAATCTTGGTGATCTAATTCTGAAAAATCTCCCGATGAAAACTCTGTGGATTACAACACCTCGATCTCATTGTGTATGGCGTCACCATGAGTTGGGGGCTGACTGAACAGCAACTAATAACAATAATATGAGCCATAAACTCTGTTGGGTCAGGGATATAAAAATGAATAAGATACAATTCCTGAAAAAGAGGACTTCATCATGGAATGGGGGTTAAACAGCCAATTATTGTATTAAAATATGTAAGTGATAAGGGATTGTGGGCAGAATACTATAGAAGCACTTCAGAGGAAACAATTAACTGTGGCCAGGGGCAGGACAGTGTGTATCAGGGAAGTCTGCACTGAGTTCCTGACATTTGAAATGTATCTTAAACGAATTTACCACCAAGGGAATGAGAGAAAGGCCATTCCAAAAATAATGACTGGAAACATGAAAAGACCAGGCCAGAGGGAAATAGCAAGTGGTTAATTCTTATAGGAATATAGGCTTCATGCAGAAGCAGAGGGAAAGGGCTTGCTCTTTACATCCACTCCTCACTTATCAAGTATCTTATTAGTTGACATTTTACATTTACTACAATAGTAAAAAATCTATCATCTGACTATTTTGTGCATTATTGGTATACTTCTGACAGTAACAAACATTGAGGTGCAAGGTGAGAGTACTCTGGCTGTGATGATTAAGATTATGTGTCAACAAGGCTGTGCAATGATTCTCAGTGGTTCGGCAGTTGGGGCAGTGGTTAATGCATTTCGCTACCAACCTAAAGGTTAGTGGTTCTAATCCACCAGCCACTCTGTGGGAGAAAGATGAGGCAGTCTTAAATCCTTAAAGATTTACAGCCTTGGAAACCATATGGGGCAGTTCTACTCTGTCCTGTAGGATTCCATGAGTTGCAATTGACTCAATGGCAGTGGGATTGGTTTTGGCTTTGGTAATGATGTAGTCATCTTTCAGTTTGTCATCTGGTATGGTCACCCTATATTTTTGTACAATCCCAATTTTCACAAAACAACCTGCTCTTTGGAACCTAACCATGTCAATAAATGAGGAGTGGGTGTATTTTCTGGACAAGAATCCAGAGGATATTATTAGAAAGGAATCCTAAGCTTTCTGTCAAACACTAGATTAAATTTCTATGCATTTGACACTTTCTCCTAGAAATCCAGTGATGAATGTCCTGGTAAATGTTTAACAACCGATTTTCTAGGAGGGAAATAAAAAAAAAAATAAAAAAACAGGTTCTAAGCATTTGACAACTTCTGTAGTCTAAATATTACTACCATGGCTGATTTCAAGCTATGGTATCACTAAGCATAGAATTGGGAAGACATGCATCATCACTGCAAATGAACTGGTAAAAGCCCACTCCAGCACATTACTGCTGAAATCTCACTAAAATGAAAGTAAATGAATTATGAAAGAGGTAAATTTCACAAAGACAATGGAAAATAGATGAAAGACACAAAAACTATCATGAAAATTTTGAAAACGAGATGGACTAATGGTAACTGACTTAGTAGATACAAGGTACCTATAAATGTGGGAGTATAGTATGGATCTGCAAATAGAAAGAGAGTGTTGAAAGTTTTTAATAAAGAGAGAGTAGATCACACTCATAGAAATTAGAGAAGTCTGGCAGGGGACTGGAATTTTTTTTTTCTTTTCTCTAGAGATGCTGACTCAGTTACACTGGAGTCTGGTATGCCAGATGCAGTTAAAAATGAAGGTAG
>NW_006921613.1:4260899-4265234 GCF_000298275.1 Orycteropus afer afer
TATATGTGAACTGCTGTATGAAAAGTGAATTTACTCTGTAAATCTTCACCCAAATCAAAATAAAATTAAAAAAAAAAGAAGAAAAGAAAAATGAAGGTAAATTGCAGGATCAAACTCTCACTACTATCAAGTTGGATCTGACTCATAGCAACCCCTCCTTGGGTTTCTGAGGCAGTATCACTATGGAAATAGATTGCCCAATCTTCCTTCTGAGGCATGGCAGGTGGGTTTGAATCACCAGCCTTCTGGTTAGCAGTCAAATGCCTTAGGCACTATGCCACCAGAGCACCCAGTTGCAGGATAAAAACATAATATAATTAAAAGAAACATAATGAACGCTGAGAACTTTGTCTCTCAACTTGACTCTCAAATGCTAGCAGAAGATTGATTCATCTCTCAAGAAACTGACTAACCCAAGAGAATAGACCTGTACATGCTTACTCTTGGGTAGTGCCTCAATTAAATATGTCTCTCCTGAGTACTGACAATGGAACACTAGTTGATAGACTCACCCAAATCCACAAAATTAATCTCTCACTATTATCAATCAAGAACCACTAGGTATTTAAGGAAAACCTCTAAAGAGGAAGAGAGACACTCCCATCCTCCAAATAAAGGGAACTTAAAGGACATAGAAACAATGAAGACAGTAGAAAAGTGTACAGAAAGAAATTAATAATGTTTTCAGAGATATATGAGAAGATATTTATCCATGAAACAATAACAGGCAGCTATGAAAAAGGAACATTCCAAGTAAAAGGGAAAGCTCTTGAAACTTAAACATGTGACAGTGGAAGTACGTATCTGTATATATAAGGAGCTATTGTGGTAAAGTGGGTACGGTATTTGGAGGCTAGCCAGAAGGCTGGTGGTTCAAACCTACCAGTTTATCATGGGAAGAAGATGAGGCAATCTACTTCCATAAAGATTTACAGTACTGAAACCCAATAGGAGTCGCCATGAGTCGGAATTGACTAAATGGCAGTGGGTTTTTGGTAATATATATCACACACACATATACAGATAGGTACCATATAATGTCCATTCAAGCAACATCTGATTGCATATGTCTGTGGAGTGGGGAGAAGGATGTTGTTTGGAAGGGCATCAAGAGGGCCAGCTTTGAGTTCGTGGTTGCCCCAGTTGCTGTGGTTGGCACCGCCACCCAGCAGGCCAATGCCTGCAGGGAGATGCTGGGCTGTGGTGGCTTCACTCTGTCAGTGATTCAGACCAGGCTCCTTGGAGCAGCTTGGAAAATGCTGTACAACTAGTGGTAGTCAATTGCAGGTGGAAGTTTGCAAACCTCAAGGCTTTGGGAGCTAATGGAGAGCCAGAGCAGCTTGCATTGGGGTTACTTTGAGTATATGTGTATCAATTACATGCAAACTTATGTAATATGGTGTTCACACAAGTCCAAATCATATAACATCTTATTTCACAGAATGTACTGTGAACGTTAAGTGACACATAACTATATGTAAGAAAATTAAGAATACAAAACTGAGGAAATATCCCAGAAAGTAAAATGAATAAATAATGAGGGGGGGTATATGATAACAAAATTGAAGGAGCAGTTCTGAGATCAAGCATTCAAAGAATAGAAGATTCAGAAAGAAAGAACAGAGAAAATAGAAAAATGAAAAAGAAACGACTCAGGAAAAAAAAGTCACAGGAAAAACATGAGTTTCCAGGATGATAGGACTGAGCATGATGGGTAACAACAATAACAACAACAAAGACTCACACAAGTACACAATCATTAAATTCATTTTAAATAAGTAAGATTCTAAAGATTACAGAAAGGGGGATGGATCAGTTCACATGTATTCTAGAGGCAGATGGCATTGAAATTCTTCATTGGAAGCTAGATGGTAATGAATGTAATCATTTTTTTTTTTTTTTGGCCAACTGCATCCTCCCTCCAAGAGGTATTTTCATGAGTGCACTATGCTAATTTTTTCACAGGAACATGTATTTTAAAAATTGGCATAATGCACGTATGAAAATATCTCATGGGTGGAGGGCATGGTTGGCAAGAACAAAGAAAGTGCATGTTATTTGCATAAAAATGTGGTACTGTCTTCAAAATTCTGAAGGAAATTGATTTCACTCCAAAGTTCTATACCTTGCTAAACTACTAACAAGGGTTAGGGAAAAATAAAGGTATTTTAAGAAAGCAAGTTCTCCATAAATTCTTATATTCATTGCACTATTCCTCAGGAAAGTACAAAAGAATATCCTCTTAACAAAATGAGAGGGGAAAAGAAAGACATATAATCCAAGAAGCATGGCATTCAAAATAGGAGAGAGGCAAAGGAAATACTTAGATTAATGTAAATGGAAGTCCTAATATGACAACTGACATTTGTACAGAAATCCTAGAGGACAAATGGTAACGATTCCTGATTAGAAAGAGGACAAAGAACTATAGAAGTTATTTCCAAGAACACAATAAAATAAAATAGAAAAACTGTTGGGATGACCAAAGAGTTTGAAAGTATAGAAAGCTGATTTTCAATTCTGCTAAGTTTGGGGATGAATTAGTGATACATACATGGAAAACCAAAAAAATGAAAAATAATATAATAATTATAGAGAAAACATTAAATTGTACGAGAAAAATAAATGAGATCATAGCACAGGTAAAGGAGTTAAAAGAGGTTGCATATGGGTAACTGAAATTGGAAATGTCAGTGGGGAGGGGGTAAGGAAGGGACTGCTCTTTTTCATTATAAACTTAGCAGTGCTATTTGATTTTTAAACCTGTAAATGTAAAAGTACACATTACTTACAAAATATTTTATTGTTTTAGATACCGTGGGTCTGAAACAACAGTTAGCAGGTCTTTGAAAAATCTAAAAGAGATGTACATAAAAGACTGTTCATTGAAGCACATAATCTGTAGCAGTGAAAACTGTTAACAACTTAAGTGGTCATCAATAGGGGATTGGTTAAATAAATATCAGTAAATGCATAAAATAAATGGGCTATTTCACAGCCTTTGAAAATAAAGGGTATGTCGATGTGTATTGACATGGAAAGATCTCTCCATATCTTATTAAGTAAAAAAGAGCAAGTTGCATAATGTATGTACCTAAATGTGTATATATGTATACATACATATGTGCATGTATTTATGTCTGTGTGTGTTTATACATACACAGGAAAATGTGTGGAAGAATACACAATAAGCTATTAACTGAGACTAACTTTAGGGAGTGAATGGAGTAAGTACAGAAGGGTTTTCACTTTTTCTCTAGAAATATTTAGTATTTATATTTTTACAATATGAAATATAAAATCAAAATAATCTCTTTAATTAAAATAAAATGTTTTCCATAAATTCTTATATTCATTGCACTATTCCTCAGGAAAGTACAAAAGAATATCCTCTTAACAAAATGAGAGGGGAAAAGAAAGACATATAATCCAAGAAGGGGTTGGCCCAATTGCATCTGATTTTAGGAAGCTCTCCAGTCACAATGTGGAGGATAGACAAGCTAGTCGACAGGCAGAGGCCTGGAGATCCATTAGGAGGGAGCCACTATAGGCCACAAATGGAATAATGAGAACCAGAAATAAAGCACCATGGGAAAGATGGGGGAAAGTGGAGCAATTCTGAGTTCGAAAAGTTATGCTATATGCATTTCTTTTATAGTTCATGCTTTGTGGTAGAGAGAAATGGAGAGACAGCCAGGATCTATAACTCCCAAATCTGAGATCACTTGTTAGGTCTAGGGTATCTCTGGCCAGGGAGTAAGTCCAGCAGCTAACTGCAATTGGGTATCAACCAGGCTTTGGTTTCAGATCTCAATGGGAATTCTTTATGGTCAGTTACTGCCTTTTAACTCTGGTGGTCCATGGGCTGTACTAATAAAGTCAGTCCTTCTTGACCCCTTTTCTCTAGGCCAGCACTTCAAGTCTTTTTCATACTAGTGGGGAGAAGAGACAAAGGAAGGCAATACAAACTAGAGGAATGTGTGTGTGTGTGTATATATAACCAAAAACCCATTACCCTCGAGTCAATTCTGATCCATGTTGTTGTTGTTAGGTGCTGTCAAGTCATTTCCAACTCATAGCAACCCCATACACAGCAGAACAAAACACTGCCTGATCCCATGCCAGCTCCATTATCTCTGCTATACTTGAGCCCATCATCACAGCCACCAAGTCAATCCATCTCGTTGAAGGCCTTCCCCTCTTTCGTCGACCCTCCACCTCACCAAGCATGACATCCGTCTCCAGGGAAGTCCCTTCTGACAACATGACCAAAGTAGGTGAGATGAAGTCTGGCCATTCTCACTTCCAAGGAGCATTTCGGGTGCACTTCCTCCA